>NC_073313.1:201081767-201402462 GCF_027595985.1 Sorex araneus
TATATAAGGAATAGAAATTTCCAATTTTTCTAATTATTTCTTTCTTTTTATTTTTGTCTTGAGGATACAGCTAGAAATGCTCATGAACTCTTGGCTCTGTGCTCAAGGATCACTCTTGGTGGGGTTATGAAGAATATATGGGGTGCTAGGGATCGAGCTTTAATAGGTCCCATGCAAGGCAAACACCCTGCTTGCTGTACTATCTATCCAGCCCCTGTAATTACTTGTGTGTATAAGGTGCCTTAACATTTTTTCCTCAGATCCTTGATTTCATTTGCTATAAAATCATTTAATATTAAAGGTAGAAGGAAAATTACCAGTAACTTATTTATATCTTTTTACGATTGAATAAAATTGCTAGAAACTGATCAACATTGCCATAATACTTTTTCATATTTGAATGTGCTCTTATTTCAAAAGTATGTGTGAATCATGATATTCAGTTAATCTAAAATGTAAGGAGCTTTATTTCCATTTTTTTCCATCAGAAGTTAGTATCATAATATGTGTGAATATTTTGACTGACAGCACAGACAAAATAATATAATAACCTTTACAAGAGTGATCAACTTTATACTTCTAGCTTTTAGCAAAAAAAGTAATTTAAAAATGTTCATTTTAAGGGAAGTTTATATGCTACCTGCATATTTTATTTGCATGTAAACAGAGGTAAGCGAAAATGAAGATGTTTTTACCATACGAATAAATTGTTTTAAATTTAGGTAACTTATAGTTCCCAAAGGCAGTTCATATCATTTGTGAATACCAGACTCCTATTTCCAAATGAGCTTGAATAATAAATAAAATTTACTTTCATACATAATAATAATAACCAAAAAATAAAACAAAACAAACCTGAGATCAAAACGTGTCAAAAAGAGTTGCATCTTTCTCTACAGTTCTTGCAACTGCACCCTGTCTTGTGTGTATACTTTACCCTTAGTCCTCACAGTTGTATAATGGTTCTGGGTTTTCTGGCCCATGCATTTATTTATTCACATCCAAGAAATGAAAAATGTCATTAAATAGAATTCCTGAACACTGCTATGATACATACATTTCTGAAATAATATCAGAGGATGGTGCCCAACCTCAAGTCTGTGGTACCTTGAATAGGATTTCAAAGTAGTTGAAAGGACAACAATATTCATAATACAAAGAACATTTATTTGTCTGGTCAGTATTCACCAATTACAGAGGTTATATGTTCTCATAAGTGAAAGTGGTGTACAAAGCTGTAGCTTTTAAATTTGATAAATGACCACTTATTAGTATGAAATATGATAACCCATTAAAATATTTCAAAACTCCTGCTAGGTTTTGTAATGTCTTCTGCACTATGAGTGAAAAATAAATCGTATTGCCATATAAAAACCTTTCAATCATTGTTCCTTTTTAAGTTAGTAGAATTTTAAGGCTTTATATGTGAATTTTCTAAAAATATTTTAAAGCATCCCAACTGGGAAAGCAATTTCATGCTTGCTTTTTAAAGAATCTATTCAAAGAACTCATTAAAACCATTCATTTAAATAATCTCATGTATGTTCATTATGCTCTGTCCTTTGGGAGAAAAAAAAAGGTGAACTGATGCCAGAAAGCAAATGAAAGGAACAAATGTTAAATATAAAAGGTTAGATCTTCATAAAAATTTTAAAGAGGCCTTTGAGATATCTTAAGTGGTCTCGTATTGCCCAAATATGTCCAAAGCCCTGAGTTTGATCCTCATCTTTGAATGGCCCTGGATTCACCCCAGCTAAGCCAGCTGTTACCCCTATAACATTTGTTTAAATAAGAAACAATTATCCCATACTCTTGCAAGAACATTCCAAGTAACTTGCATGCATTCAGGACAACAAAGCAAAGCCAAAAACAACTTTAATAATTTTAGGTCAATTTAATAAACTGGCTTATTTTTCTGTTAGACTTTGATTCTAAGTGGACATAATCTGTCCACATAATAAAAAAAAGTTAATGACAAAGTTAATATTAAAAGTTAATTTAAAAAAGATATAGGATATAACCTGTACTTATATAATTGAAAAAAGTTCATGAAAAACATGAACTTGCAAATTACAGGATTTTCATAATTTTTTTAAAAAACTGCTTTAAAAATTCTGTATTTACATAAAATTATTTGCTTTCTATGTAAACGTTAAGTCTTAATTTTTCACCTTTGTTTTTTAAAAGGCAGTTTTTAGCATTTGAAATGAATTTGATGAGGGCGACACAAATGTCTGAAATGATTTGATATAACTTTTAGAACAGTTGGTATATGCATTTTTATGCTTACCTTTTGCCTATGTGCAGAAATTATCATAATTTTACCTGATTGTCATAGCTGTCTTACTTGGTATGCATTCTTGGCAGTGAGATGATTTTGGTTACATTTGGGGGTTGTTTGTTGATATTTTACTTGTTTCTCTAGTTGAATTCAGTTGAATGTTGCTATCTGACAGAGTAAGAAGATGAGAGGTTGAGTTTCATATTGATGCAGGCGAGGCAGAAGCGGCAGTGGCGGGTTTCTATGTTCATTCGTAATTCCCAGGTTCTTCAGTATTTTTACGGATGAAAATATTGAATAATAAGGATGCTCAGACTCAGAATTGGGAAGTAGAAAAGTTTACTGCAAAGTAGGAGAGAAAATAAAAAGAACTCCCCGCGTAGGGAGGAACTTGGTATAGGACTAACTATGGCTCTTCTTGTGAAATTCTTATAAGAAAACTGGGTCTTTGTGTTACAGAGAACGCAGGGAATCTACAGAGTGTTCGGGGCTGGTTTGTCATTCTGGTCACCTGCCTCTGATACTGTTCAATTCTTAGTCCTGTGACTCCAAGTTCTGGGACAGAATAATAGGTTCCTGGGAACTCCAGAAATGTTAAAGTCAGGGCTTGGGAATGAGGTGTCCTCAGTCAATGGGGAGAAATGGAACTGCTGAACAAGGGAAATTGTGCGCTCCCCTCTTGCTCCCCTTCTTCTAGTATCAGATTCTATAGTCAGTGTTTTTCTCAGATATGATACTTAACCACTCTCATTTCTTGACTGCATTGAAGTGAAAGGAAAGACACTGGTTATATTCTCAGGAATGGATATTCACTCAAGAGAAAGTCATAAGCAAATTATCTTAGTAATATTAGCACTGCACTGTCGTCTCACTGTGGTCCCATTGTTCATTGATTTTGCTCGAGCAGGCACCAGTAATGTCTCCATTGTGAGACTTGTTGTTACTGCTGTTTGCATATCAAATACGCCAGGAGTAGCTTGCCAGGCTCTGCTGGGCTAGCAGGATACTCTTGATAGCTTGATACTCTCAGAGGGACAGAGGAATCGAACCTGGGTCAACCGCGTGCAAGGCAAACACCCTAACTGCTGTGCTAATCTCAGGAAAATGTCAGCTTTCTCAAATTCACTGTAGCACTGTTATCCCATTGTTCATCAATTTGCTCAAATGGGCACCAGTAACGTCTTCATTTGTCCCTGTTGTGTGCTAGTGTAGACCAATGGCATCTGCTTGCTCCAGGAACATGAAGAACACGTTGTTGTTACTGTTTTTGGCATATCAAATACATTATGGGTAGCTTGCCAGGCTGTGCTGTGTGGGGAAAAAATAATAAAATAAAAATTTAAAAATAAATTTAAAAACATAAAAATTAAAAAAGAGGAAATATTCCATCACTCTCTGTCCCTGGTGAATACAGCCTGGCAGGAAAGCAGGAGATTCTGCATAGCTCTCTTCCAGGAGCTTTGTTTAATGGTCTCTGAATCTTAGCTGCTGATGAGATTACAAATTAGCATATAAATTATAGGTTATACAAAAATAATTATCAATAATATTCTCATTTTATAGCATATATAACCATCTCTGTGGTGTTATTTTTAAGATCTGTTTATTATTATATATTTTAAAATTTGTATATGGCACCAATAATGAAATAGATCATAAATAGATAAATGAAATAAAATGTAAAGCTCAGAGTAGGATATATGCCAAGTTTTTGGCTATGCTGTCACAGAGATTCTTTAAGGACTATTGTATCATTTATCAACAAGAGAGAGTTGGGTCACATTCAGCTGTCCTCATTGCTTTACTCATGGATCTGAGCACAAGGATCACTTCTGATGATGCTCAGAAGACAGTATGTGGTGTTGGAAGTTAAATCTGGTTTGGCCCAGTGAAAGGCAAATGCCTTACCTCTGTACTATCCCTCTGACCCTCTCGTTAAATATTGAAGTTTGGATAATGCAGTGATCATCTAAAAAATTCAGTGGCCTGAATGAGCAAGGAACATAGGAAAATATTCAGGACAGTAAATCTGTTACTGAGTTTTTTTTCTACATTGCATCATCTCTTAATGAAAAATCACTCCCTCTCAGCATTTAATGCAATTGTAAATTTATTATAATTTGAATAGCTCAATTAGTCTTTGTTTTCCTGGATTATGTGTTGCATCAGGGGAGCAAGTATGAATGATTTTGAAAACTTTTCAGAACTTAAACAATGCCTGATTCATTGCAGGACTTTGTAACTATATATTTTATAAATAAAAACTAATAAAAAAATTTAAAGATATTTTTAGCAAAGGAAAACCAAACTACTTTATTTGATGCTGGTTACATTAATTTAATGATGTGTTTTTGATCTTTTGATCTCAAATACTTTGGTTCATTAGAGCGCAACCTAGACTAATTGTTTCTGGTGTTTTTGACTATTCACCTACTCTCTTCCACAAACTAGTGATTTTTGAAAGTAAGAAAGAGACTATTTTACTTGCTGGACATAATTTGTTGTTAGGAATAACCTCTGCAAAACTAGACATTCACCTACAAGTCAGAATATAGGATTACATAAGAAAAGTCAAGGAAAGAATTTTTTAAGTATCTTAAATACCCGTAGGATTTTTTTTTTTTTGGATGGTGCTTTTGGGCCATTCATAGTGATGCACAGTGACTACTCCCAGTTCAAAGGACCTGAGGTAGTTGGGGGACTTATGCTGCTCAGGAGTCACCTGTGGAGTTGCTGGCAAAATGGAGAGCACCACATGGAGTCAGGGACCAAACTACGGTCAACTGCATTCAGGGCAAGTGCTCTAAACCCTGTACTATCTTCAGTCCCACAGACTTTTAAAACAATTATCATAAGTCTGAGGGGTATGTGCTTGATGTACATCAAGAATAAGATTTATTTGACATTTTGAATATAGTTAACAACATGGATGGAGAAAATTGCTTTTCTGAAAGGTATGCTAATAAAGAGTGAAAATTTGCATGGCACTTAAGTACAGGAACCAGAAAATTTCATAATATACATGGATATGTGTTTGTCACGGGCTGTGTTCTCCCAAAATTCATATGCTACAAACTTAATCTCCAACATGATGACACTAAAGTTGGGACCCCCTGAGAGATAAATACCTTTGAATGAGCTTATCAAAGTAATGTAATATAATTTGATGTAATTTTCAGGGAAAATGTCAGATCCCTCTGTCTGTGGCACTTGAGACTGCAGCAAGTAGACTTCTGTCCACAAAGAAGGCATTCACCAGATATTGAAACTGCCAGAAATTTGATCTTGAATTCCTGAGCCTCCAGAACTGTGAAAAATAAATGCTTGCTGTTTAATTCATTCAGTACATGGTATTTTGGTTTAGTTGCCCATACTGATATATACAGCACATATTTTCTCATATAATTGAAAGTCACATAGAAGATCTTCAAAGGCAGTGAAATACCAGCAGTTCATTGTTGTCAACTGGAATGTAGCTACCTGTTAGTTAATCATGATATACTTGGGGTTGAAGCGATAGCACAGCAGGTAGGGCATTTGCCTTGCACACAGCCAACCTGAGTTCGATTCCCAGCATCCCATATGGTTTCCTGAGCACTGCCAGGAATAATTCTTGAGTGCAGAGCTAGGAATAACCCCTGTGCATCTCCGGGTGTGATCCAAAAAGCAAAAAAAAAAATAATAAGGAACAACAACAATCATGCTATACTTACATTGGACTAACTTCCCAAATTTCATGGGAAAAAAAGGAAAATAAAAGTAGAATAAAATAATTCTGCCACAGCCCTGAATATCATGCACTAGTAAAGTGGCCCATATTCTTTAAGTCTCCCCATTAAAATTTGTTTACGGATAATAACTATACTTATGAATTGTATTAAACTGAATGCATCTTGAAACTTTATTTAGCTATTAAAACAAAGTTATTTTCTGTCAGTGTAAATGAGGAATTTTTACAATTTGAAGAGATTTTCACATACACAATACTTACACACCTACCGGGAAGCACTGAATAAAGCTATCTCCAGGGAACTGTTTTTAATCTTTATTCCACTGTTGTCATTCAGACTTAAATATAGCTAGTGATAAATGGGAAGGATAAATTCCATGCTAAAAGAGGACATGTCAAAATGAAAGAGACAATTTTTATGATCAACTATTTCATATTCAAGATATCTTAATAATGCTTTCTAAATTTATTATCACTATGGAACAATGTGAATGTTGGTAGCATGTTTTATGTTCCAAAAAGATTTTGTGCCTTTTTTGGGGCTAAGATTTTAGTATACCTTTATTTAACAAATTCCTTAAAGGGTTGAGTGATCCTGGTTTAAGTTAATCATTTGTAAACACAGCTTGCTTTTTTTGTATGCCATGTGAATTTTCTATAAATTTTAAATAGTTTGACAAATGAAAACTTCCTTCAAAAATGGAGAAAGAATTAGGAATTTGACAAGTTACAATGTGTTTTAAAGAGAAAGATAGTGTAGTAAGTAATGAAGGATTTTGGATTGCATGTAGCTGACCCAGTTTTTGTCCCTGGTATTCCACATGGTTTCCCCAAGCCAGTCAAGAACAATCACTCAGTTCAGAATCAGAAGTAAGCATTGCCAGGTATGACCCCCAAACAGACAAACATGAAAAGAAAAGAAAAAATTACTAAGTGACAGACAACTGCTTGTATGGAAATATGGTATTTCTTCACTAGAAAAATTCATAAAATATGTATAAATAAATTTTACCGTTGACTTAAAAACAAAACATTCTTTTTTTTTTTTTTGCTTTTTGGGTCACACCCAGCGATGCTCAGGGGTTACTCCTGGCTCTGCACTCAGGAATTACTCCTGGCGGTGCTTGGGGGACCATATGGGATGCCGGGGATCAAACCTGGGTCAGCCGCGTGCAAGGCAAACGCCCTACCCGCTGTGCTATCGCTCCGGCCCCAACAAAACATTCTTATGTCATTAGTAAGGGCTTTTATTATCGTTTAGCTTTAGACTTTGTTTCACGTGAACTACAAATTTGAAGATATAACCCTGGAGGCAGTTTACCGTCAAAGTATAACTGTTACCTCTTCATAGATGAGTATTAAAACTAAGTCTCTATGTCAAAGTTTAGAGTGTTAAACACATCTGTCTAACTCTAATACACCAAATTTATGAATTGCTCCTCTCTAGAGCAGTATCTTACTAAATTGTGAGTATTCAAAGACTAGTATTTTTAGTATCACACAGGAAATGCAGAAGCAGAATCTCACTATTTCTGAGACTACTGAATAGAATCTACGTTCTAATAACATTACATGACAATTTGTCTAGAAGAGTCATTGTATTGAAGATAAACTTTGACCCTCAAATCCAGTGTTTCAGTTATTTTCAACAAATAGAGTAGGAAAAAAATAATAAATTCTACATTGTACCAAAGATTAATCATATTGTTACATATTTATTTCTCTATAAATACTATAGAAAACTTTTATATATTTATAGATGATTATATTAATTTTAATAATTGAATAATGATTATATTAATTTTCTACTACTAAATATGTTTTGAATGCCTATTTACTATAAGAATTCTACAATGTTATTAAATATAATTTTACAAGATAAATAAATTTTACAAAATAAAGAAGTTTAGTGTCAGAAATGGAAGTGTCTCATGGAGACAATTTATCACAGATCAAATTTATGAACTAAGGCAAAGTCTACTATGTAAAGACCATCAGAAAAACTATATATAGGAACTACTAAATATGTGAGCATAATTTCTTTAATGATTAAAAATGTTCAGCATCTTTTTATGTGCAAATTTGCCATCTGTTTTTCTTCTTTGGCGAAATGTTTGTTCAAGTAGTTCATCATTTTTATTTTCTCAATTTTAATTGAGTTTTTTTATAAATACCTAATAATAATCCTATTCTTTTATATTACATTCTATTTTAAGCATGGTATTCTTTTAGTAAAGGTCAAATTATTTTATTGTGTGACATTATTTTCACTCTCATATCCTATTTCAAGCTGCATTTTACTTGTTATTGTGGATGATATTGGATTTTCCAAGTTTAAATTTTAATCTTTCAGAAATTTAGAATGTAATGTTTTGTCCTTAAGACTTCTTAATATATCTGAAAACGTTTTTTTTATGTTATATTACATTATTATTCATTGTAATTCTTTTACTTGGCATTTTTACAAATTACATTTCTCTTCTGAGATTCCTTTTCTTTTTGCTCATTAAGACTTTTTTCACTCTAAGATATTGATCATATTTTTAGCAGTGACTTTATTTATACTAAATCAACATTCAATCAACTTGTGAGCCAGTTCACATTGCTGTTCTTTTAATGAATCCGGTGTATGTTTTATTGTATAAGTAAACATTTGCTTGCCATACTGTAAAGGTTTAATTCTAATGTCTTCTGAAGAATCTTGATTTTGTATTCCATAATATTTTATTTGTTTTGTGGTGTCAGGGTTAAAACTCAGGGTCTCATACATGAAACATGTATGCTTTCTGTATGAGTCACAGTCCTGGTATTTGGTGGTTTTTGTTTTTTAAATTTTTTAGGCAGCATGATTTATAATTTTTTTATTAGTAGGCTTTCATGCATACAGTGTTCCAAAACCATAGTATCCATCAGAGTGTCAGCTTCCCTCCAACATTATCTCAAGTTGTCCTCCAAACCCCAGCTCCCCAATCTCAGCCCGCCTCAGTGTTGGTAATCTTAGTCTTTAAACCAGTTCTCTGTGCTGTTTGGGGGGATATTCTGTTGACTGTTTGTTATCCTCATACTTTCCTTCTTGACTTTCAGATTGTTAATTAGTCACCCTTGAATTTCTGGATTCTCGACTTTTTGATTAATCTACGAAAATAGCAAAAGGCATACTAATTTTCCTGAACTTGATGGGAATTACTTGTTATTTCCAAATTTGAAATCTCCATGGACAAACTTGTAAATTATCTAAGTACACAGAGCCAGGATAGACCTGAGATTTATTTCATGAAGTTTCTTCTTATATATAGTGCAATGTTTTGCCACATATTGTATAATGATTATAATTGATTAACATATATTTTGTACATGTGTCTTGACTGTAGGTCTTACAACAGAGTCTGACATTTATTTTCAGATGAGAAAATTCTTTCTGCTATTTCTATCAGTTCCTTCTATAAACATTTAAATATTTATTTACCTGGGATGTTGTAGAACACAGAAACTAAGATGCTCGCCTTCCATGTGGGTTGCCTTAGTTCAATCTTTACAAGGTCTCTTATATTTGGATTAATTATTTAATTAATAGCATTTACATAAATGTTTTTACATACTTGATCTAAGACAAAAGGCCGAGAAGTGATACATAAATGTTTTTAACATATTGGCTTGAAGTAGCACTGTAGCACTGTCCTCCCATTGTTCACCAATTTGCTCGAGCAGGCATCAGTAAAGTCTCCATTGTGAGACTTGTTACTGTTTTGGGCATATCGAATATGCCACGGGCAGCTTGTCAGGCTCAAAGTAATGACAATAAATTTAGTTTGATAAGTCTTAGAACTCATATGATACAATGAGTTAAAGAGTGAATAAAACATTGAATAGAATTATTATCACACTATTCCATTAACATATGGTCTGTCTAATAATAATTTTCTATATTTGGGAAAATTTTAAAAAGTTAATAAAATTAAGTAATGGTGGCTATAAATATAAATTAATAAATGATAAAACAGAGATTATAAATCTATAGAAAAATGGTATTTTCCTTTAAGACAGGTAATATCTTATAGTCTTTTCTCAGTACCTAATGGTCAGAGACACATTTTAAAATGTGGTGCTGAGTAATACAAGTCAGAGGAGAGGGACAGATATAGAATGACTGCACTCATTTGTAGTATATAAAAAGTACATATAGTAGAAGACTAATATCCATGGCTAGGAAAAATAGAGGGTAGGAGGACTGGTCAGTTGTTGGGATCAACCACAAATGTGGAGGAAGGGGGGAGACAGAGGGTAGGTAAGATAGAGAAGGGACCAACATCACAATAATAGCTGGGAATGATCACTCTGGAGAACTGAGTGTTAAAAATAGGTAAAGGGATGTACCTGATAATCTCTCAGTATCTGAATTGCAAACCACGATCAAATGGAGTGGGAGAGAAAGAGAGGGGGAAAGAAAGAGACAGAGAGAGAGAGAGAGAGAGAGGGAGAGAGAGAGAGAGAGAGAGAGAAAGAGAATTGATTGAGGCAAGCAGGGATGAGGTGAAGGGAAGGAAACTGGGGACACTAGTGCTGGGAAACTTACACTGGTGGAGTGATGGGTGTTGGAACACTGTATGACTGGAATCTAATAATGAACTGATTTGAAAGGGTCTATCTCACAGTGATTCAATTAAAAATATTCTTTAATAAATAAATAAAATAAAAGCTAAAATGTGTTCCATTTCAAAGAGTTCAGAAAGTGCCGGTGATAATGGATCAGGAAATTCTGTATTAAGCAAAAAAGAGCAAAATAAATTGTGACTGAAAACATTGGATTCAAAGATTTATGAAAAGTATTTGAATGAAATATTTTGTGTAACAGCAGATTTGGGTTTCTGCCACTCTTATGATAAAGGAGTCTTGACATTGATTATGGATAGAGAATTGGATCTAGACCACTAGTCAAATAGTTATAGTTCAGTGAGCTATTCACATTGTGATACCTAATGAAAACTTCATTGTTTCTTTTAAATTTTTCAACTTCCTTGTCCTTTCTATATACAAAAACTAGTTTTTCATGTAATTCTACTTATTCCAATTTACTTATTTCATTTACTTAAAATTATTTGCTATGTGCCATATATTCTCCAGAATGCTTGCTTGATGTAGTATATAATTTTTTGTTTCTACAATACTACGTGCAGAATTTGGTCTTTAGTAGTGGGTTACATTGATACCAAACACAGCACTACTCTTTTACCTCTTTGTCTTCATTAAGAATGAAAATCAATTAGAAAAGCAATGAAAGCAATTATAGATACAATTAAGTGACCCCAGCTAACAAGCAGGACAGAAAAAAAGAGAGATAAGATAAAAGAATGCTGATCTATACAGTTTGAAAACCTTGTATATACACATATCTGCTCCAACATGTAGTTATTTTTTATTTACTGGTTAGCATGAACAAAATGTTTTGTTTATGAGTTCTATTTTTAATTCCATAATTAATTAATTTACATAATTTTTCCAGCAGTTACTCTTAAGACTGATGTGAATAGAGAATGATGTTATAAGTCTCTGAAATCAACAGAAATAAAACTCTAAGTATTCAATCCCAGCCAGAGGGAAACATTGTATTTCCAACAAGTTAACTAGTCATCCTGGAGATAAAAAAAACAAGCAAGCAAAAAAAGAAAAACCAAACCAAATAAGACAAAAATGTGGTCAATATTGGCAGAGGATACCTCTATCTTGATAGAAGGACACTTCTAAAGCTGAAAACCCAGGTCCGTCTGTCCCATATGGGCAAGATCAGAATCTTAAGGTACCAAGGGTAAAACTCATACCCTGCCTGATTATGTAGCTGTGGAATCATATCTACCCTTGGCCATATATATTGAACATATCTACAAAATGTAATATAGAGATTTTGGAAATCAGAATTAAAAAAATACAAAAAATCAGAATGCATGTTGAATTTGTCTGGGTTATTTTGTGATACACTTTGGAATGGCCATAGTGTGCTTTGGGAGCCTCCACAGTGGGACAGCCTCCCCGACAGTGTGGCATCTTGACATCTTTATCAGCATCCTTTGTGGATCGGGTAAAATCTCAAATCCTTGTGTAATGTATGTATTGTTGCCACTTGAGCAAAGACTTTCATGGAATGTTTTTGGTTTCTTTGATGCTACATAAAATCTCTGCTCATTTCAGTCAAAATTTTCACTGTGAAATATTTATGTGTCATGTGATATTAATTTTGTTGACAGTTACTTATTCATAATAGATAAGAACATATCAAAAGTTTGAAAAACGTAAAAGCATAAATGAAACAAAACAAGTCACACTCCTCTTTATATCTGCTGTTTAACATATTCACGTTACAGAATAATTTATAGAATGCAGGATACTGTATATTTTATAATTATGAAAAGGACATTTTATGATATTCTGAATGTAAATTTTGAGATTAGTTATGAGAAATTATCTTGTTAAATATTTTATCAACTACTTGTATTGAATTAATTTACCTATGGTTTTACATTTAAATGGTATCATAAAGCAAATGTTTAGATACACGAGGATATACCAGAGGCAACATTCTGACCTCTACAGTTTTTTCATAGTAGTTTATCAAATACTTTCCTTGCTTTCCAAATGTTTTATGAAATTTTATTATACCAAGTCTAAACTCATCAAATTAATAGTCTATCTCATTTAGATAAATTAAAACTTAAAAGTCTAATTGGTTCTTCCTAGTATGTTCATGTTTAAATCCATTAACTTTCTGTCAACATACAGTCCCAATCAGCAATTCTCGGACAGGGAAAGCAGTGCAATATGGCCCCGTGAGAGAAAATAAGCAAAACCTGAGTTTCCTCTGGGAGAGTTGTGGGTAGCAGGAGATCACACAAGGACAGTGTGTCTGCTTACAGGATGGCACTCAGTATGGACCAAGTTAAGAAATATAACCTAATGCATGAGGAGAGATATTAGAGGAGTTAAGACATTGCCTTGTGCAAGACCAGTGCCGGTCAATTCCTAGCAACACGGATGGTTCCTAGGCATTGCCATGAGTGATTCCTGCCTGAATGTAGTCAATGCAGATTGGCATGACTCTGACCTAAAGACAAATATTAATGAAAGACTCACACAAGGTGGGTGGTGATAATAGGAAGCATATCTAAAGTGAAAGACTAAGACCAAGATGATGTCAAGTAGCCAAAGAAGCACCATCTCCATGAGGCACCTTTGCATAGAGATCTTCGACTGGCAGCATGTATACAATAGTGACATATCTGTTGTGACTATTAACATAATACTGATAAAAATGTGTTCATTAAGGTCATTGATAGTATCAGCAAATAGTAGGACTTCACTAGTGAATAATAACAATATATAGTTACTGATTAATTAATGGCCTCTGAATCTAGAATTTGAATTTTCTTTTATGAGAAAAGACTTTCATGGTGATAAACTACTATGGACTATCTTCCCATATGTGTTATTTCTTTACATATTACATGAGATCATTCATTTCTTTTTGTTCTCCCTGTGGCTTGTATTTTCTCCATATAACAGTTCTATCATGTTTCAGCAAAATACAAGGTTTAAAGTTTCTTGCAACTAGCATTCAATTGTGTGTGTATGTGTGAGTGCTTACACACACACTATATTGTGTATATGTATTCTTCACTCATCTGTTTTTAGGCACTTAGGTTGTTTGCAGATCTTGGCTAATGTAACTAATGTAAATAGCACTGCTTGTGTGTGCATGCTGTGTATATCTTTCCAAGTTGTGATTTTTTTATGTTCTTTAGCTGGGAGTAAAATTGTTGGAATACATAGTTTAATTAATTTTTTGAGAAATATTCAGTTTCCCATTGAGACTAGAGCAATTAACATTTCCACTAAGTGAATAAATATTATTTCTCCACATCCCCACTAGCACTTATTGTTTCTAGCTTACATATATGCTATTCTCACTGGTGTGAAGTGATATTTCATTGATATTTTAATTTACATTTCCCACTAATCAATTGTTATCAACTTATCCCTAATACATTTTAGCCAGATGCATATCTTCTTTGGAGAAGTGTCTGTTCATCTATCTACTTATTTTTAAAATGGAGTTCATGAGTTCTGTATGCTCTTCATATGTCATGGATGCTAACTTCTTTATCAGATGTATGGCATCAAAATATTTTCTATAATTCAGTAAGATTCTGTGCAATAAAAATATAACTCATTTTTTAAAGAATAAGTAAAAGAAAATTTCACACCCTTGGATTGGAAGAAAAGAATATTCTTAAAATGACAATTTTAGGGGTGGAAGCAGGTAGGGTCTTGCATACAGCAAACCTAGGTTCAATCCCTAGTACCATATGTGGTCCCCTAAGCTCTGCTAAAAGTGATCCCTAGGCATAGAGCCAAGGGTAAGCCCTGAGCATTGCTGAGTGTGGCTCAAAAACAAAAACAAAAACTAATGAACATCTTACCCAAAACATGGATTCAGTATTCTATATAAAATAATTATCAAAGTATGTTTTAGGGAAATATAACAAACATTATGCTTGTTATATGTTTATGGGACCATCAAGACCCCAAATTCTAAGAAAAAAAATGTTTAGGTAACACATTGTTAACTTATCATGAATCATGAAATCCTGTTAATCACCAATTTGTCAGGCAGGCTCAGTAACATCTCATTTCGTCCTTTCCCTGAGATCTTAGAAGTCCATCTCCACTTAGCCCTCCTAACAATGTTGTACTGGGGGCTCTTCAGGGTCAGGGGAATGAGATCCAGCTTGTTACTAAATTTTGCATATGAATACACCATGGGAAGCTTGCAAGGCTGTCCCATGTGGGCAGGAAACTCTCAGAAGATTGCCAGTTTCTCCCAGAGGGAGAAGTAGGCTACAAGATATTGCACTTCTGAGAGCTTGCTTTTATTTATTTATTTTTATTTATTTATTTTTTTAATTTTAATTTTTTTTAATTGAGTCACCATGTGGAAAGTTACAAAGTTTTCAGGTTTAAATCTCAGTTATACAATGCTCGAATACCCATCCCTTCACAGTGCACATATTCCACCACCAAGAATCCCAGTATAGCTCCACCCCGCACCCCCACACCCCTAACCCCCTCACGCCCCTAGCACCCCAACCCTTTGCCCCCCCCCCCGCCTGTGTAACTAATACATTTCACTTTACTTTCACTTTGATTGCATTCAATATTTCAACAAAACTCACTATTATTGTTTGGAGAGTCTCTCCCCTAAAGTCAGACCTGCTGAAAAGGAAGCATTAGATACTTTGTTTTCCATTGCTGAGGATGAAGAGGTATGAGGTTGAGTGACCACACTTAGCCGCCTCTCGGTTTTGGGTTTCTGTATTTTAGTATTTTAGTAACTAAGTCCAGAGAGATATCTGTCAGAAGTTGCATCATTGCCAACTTGTACTTCTCAGTTACGTTATAATTCCACATATGAGTGCAATCTTTCTATGTCTATCTCTTTCTTTCTGACTCATTTCACTCAACATGATACTTTCCATGTTGATACATTTATATGCAAATTTCATGACTTCATGTTTTCTGACGGCTACATAGTATTCCATTGTGTAGATGTACCAGAGTTTCTTTAACCAGTCATCTGTTTTGGGGGACTCTGGTTTTTTCCAGATTCTGGCTATAGTAAACAGTGCTGCAATGAACATAGAAATACATATGCCATCTCTACTATACGTTTTGCCTCTCCGGGATATATTCCCAGGAGTGGTATTGCTGGGTCAAATGGAAGCTCAATTTCTAATTTTTTGAGAATTGTCCATATTGTTTTCCAAAAGGGCTGAACCAGTCGGCATTCCCACCAGCAGTGAAGAAGAGTCCCTTTCTCCCCGCATCCACGCCAACACCGGTTGTTTTTGTTTTTGGGGATGTGGGCCAGTCTCTGTGGTGTGAGATGATATCTCATGGTTGTTTTGATCTGCATTTCCCTGATGATTAGTGATGTTGAACATTTTCTCATGTGCCTCTGAGCCATTCGGATTTCTTCTTTGGGAAAGTTTCTGTTCATTTCATCACCCCATTTTTTGATCGGGTTGGCAATTTTCTTCTTGTGGAGTTCAACCAGTGCATTGTATATCCTTGTTATTAACCCTTTATCGGATGGGTACTGCGTAAATATCCTTTCCCATTCTGTAGATTGTCTTTGTACTTTGGTCACTGTTTCTCTTGAGGTGCAGAAGCTTCTTAGTTTGAGATAGTCCCATTTATTTATCTGTTTTCACTTGCTTGGCCAGTGGCGTGTCAGCTTTGAAGATACCTTTGGCTTCAATGTCGTGGAGGGTTTTGCCGACATTGTCTTCAATGTACCTTAGGGATTCTGGTCTGATGCTGAGGTCCTTAATCCATTTTGATCTGACTTTTGTACATGGTGATAGGTGGAGGTCTAAGCCCATTTTTTTGCATGTAGCTGTCCAGTTTTGCCAGCACAGTTTGTTAAACATGCTTTCCTTGCTCCATTTCACCGTTTTTGCTCCCTTATCAAAGATTAGATGGTCATATATTTGGGGGGATGTGTCAGAGCCATTGGTCTGCCGCTCTGCCTTTGTTCCAGTACCAAGCTGTTTTAATGACTACCGCTTTTTAATAGAGTTGGAAGTTGGGGAGGTTGATTCCTCCCGTCTTCTTTTTCCCAAGAATTGTTTTAGCTATTCGTGAGAGCTTGCTTTAAAGTCTCTGGATGTTGGCCATTGATGGGATTACACACACCTGGGTGTAATCCTCTGCCAGTACCTTCATGCATGAGGCCTGTCTGAATGTGTGGAGAGGGGCCTCCAGCATGGCTGTAGCTAGGTTCCGGTGGTCTTCAGCCGCCGGGAGCTCTGCTTGGGGTGGGGAGGGAAGCTGGAGGCCATCCCCTCCGAGGGGCCCTGGGGAAGACAGCCAGGAGTTCGGGCAAGAGACTTTCTGCGTCACTTAACTTAAAACTATACAAAATAGCTATAGTAATCTAAAGAGCGTGGTATTAGGGGCTGGAGCAATAGAATAGTGTGTGATGCACACTTTTGATCTGAGTTTGATCCCCAGCACTCCATATGGTCCCCAAAGCCCACCATGAGTGATTCCAGAGCATAGAGCCAGGAGTAGTTCTGAGCAACTCCAGGTGTTTCACTTTTTAAATTTAATTTTATTTTATTTTATTTTAATGAATCACCTTGAGGTACACTTATGGACTTACAAACTTCTGTGCTTATGTTTTAGTCATACAATGATTGAGTACCCATCCCTCCACCAAAGCCCATTCTTCACCACCAATGTTCCTAGTATCCCTCCTACCAGCCTCACCCAACCTCCCCCCCTCCCACACACACACCTTTGGGTCAGGAAAAATCCCTTTTTCTCTCTCTCTCCTTTAGGATGTTTTGACTTGCAATACAGGTATAAAGTGGCCATCATGTTCAGGCTATAATCTACTTTCAGCATGCATCACCCATTCTGAGTGGGTCTTCCAAGCATCCTTTACTTGGTGGTCCCTTGTCTATCTCAGCTGCCTTTTCCCCCAGCATGTGAGGCCAGTTTCCAAGCCATGGAGCAATCCACTTGGTCCTTATCTCTACTATCCTAGGATGTTAGTTTTCCATTCTGTTACTTTATATTCCACAAATGAGTGCAGTCCTCCATGTATGTCACTTTCTGACTCATTTCACTTAGCATGATATTATCCATGTTGATTCACTTATGACTTATGATTTTTATGACTTCATCTTTTCTAACAGCAGCATAGTATTCCATTGTGTAGATGTACCAAAGTTTCTTTAATCAGTCATCTGTTCTTAGGCACTCTTTTTTTTCCATATTCTGGCTATTGTAAACAGTGCCACAACATATGAGTGCAGATGTCATTTCTACTATACTTTTTTGCATCTCCGGGATATATTCCCAAGAAGAGGTATTGCTGGGTCAAATGGAAGCTCAACTTCAAATTTTCTTGAGAAACGTCCATACTGTTTTCCAAAAGGGCTGAACTGGTCGGCATTCCCACCAGCAGTGAAGGAGAGTCCCTTTTTCCCCACATCCACACCAACACCAGTTGCTTTTGTTCTTTTGGATTTACCAGTCTCTGTGTTGTGAGATGATATCTCATTGCTATTTTGATCTGCATCTCCCTGATGATTAGTGCTGAAAACAGCACATAATTTTTTTCATGTGCCTTTTGGCCATTTGGATTTCTTCTTTGAGAAAGTTTCTGTTCATTTCCTCGCCCCATATTTTGATGGGGTTGAGTGTTTTCTTCTTGTAGAGTTCAACCAGTGCATTGTATATCCTTGATATCAACCCCTTATCAGATAGGTGTGGGTGGATATCCTTTCCTATTCTGTAGATTGTCTTTGTATTCTGTTCATTGTTTCTTTTGAGATACAGAAGCTTCTTAATTTAAGATATCCCCATTTGTTTACCTCTGTTTCCACTTGCTTGATCAGTGACATGTCATCTTTGAAGCTACCTTTTAGCTTCAATGTCGTGGACGGCTTTGCCTACCTTGTCTTTAGTGTGCCTGATGGTTTCTGGGCAGATGTTGAGGTCTTTAATCCACTTTTATCTAATTTTTGTGCATGGTGTTAGGTAGAGGTCTGAGCTCTTTTTTTTTTTTTTTTTTTTTGCATGTAGCTGTCCAGTTTTGCCAGCACCATTTGGTAAAAAGGCTTTCCTTGTTCCACTTCACTTTTCTTGCACCTTATCAAAAATTAAATAATCATATATTTGAGGGTGTGTGTAGGGATATTCAACCCTGTTCCATAGGTCTATGTTCCAGTACCATGCTGTTTTAATTATTACTGATTTGTAGTAGTGTTTGAGGTTGGGGAAGGTGATGCCTCCCATCTTCTTTTCCCCAAGAATTGCTTTAGCTATTCATGGGTGTTTATTGCTCCATATGAATTTCAGGAGTGTTTGACCCATTTCTTTGAAGAATTTCATAGGTATCCTTATAGGGATTGCATTGAATCTTAAGATTCTTTGGGGAGCATTGCCATTTTGACAATGTTAATTCTCCCAATCTACAAGCAGGGGATATGTTTCCATTTCCTCATGTTCTCTTTTATTTCATGAAGTAATGTTTGTAACTTTCTTTGTACAGGTCCTTTACCTCCTTAGTTAAGCTGATTCCAAGAAACTTGATCTTTCTGAGGCATAGTTGTGAATGGATATCTTTTTTCATGCCACTTTCTTCTCTCTCATTATTTGCATATAGGAAAACAAATACTTTTAGGTATTGATTTTATAGCTTGCAACCATATGTTCATATCAATAGATGTAGAGAAAACATTTGACAAGATTTGGCACACATTTATGATGAAAACTATCATCAAAATGGGTATTGAAGAAACTTTCCTCAATACAGCCAAAGCCATCTACCACAAGCCCATGGCGAGCATTATCCTCAGTGGGGAAAACTATGGGCCTTTTCTCTAAGATTAGGGACAAGACAAGCATGCCCACTCTCACCACTTCTATTCAATATAGTACTGGAAGTACTTGCAATAGTGGTTAGGCAATAAAAAGATATTAAGGGCATCTAGATAGGAAAAGAGGAAATCAAGCTTTCACTATTTGCAAATAATATGATATGATACTATATTTATAGAACCCTAAAGCCTCCACCAAGAAACTCCTAGAAACAATAGACTTATATAGTAAAGTCGCAGGCTATAAAATCAATACCCCAAAGTCCATGATTTTACTTTTTATTTTGCTCAAAATACAAATGAATAAATACTCTGGTTAGCACTGTTGTACCGTTGTTCATCGATTTGCTCAAGTGGGCACCAGTAACATCTCATTGTGAGACTTGTTATTACTGTTTTTGGCATATTCAATACACCACAGGTAGCTTGCCAGGCTCTGCCTTTTGGGCGGGATACTCTTGGTAGCTTGTTGGGCTCTCCGTGACAGACAGAAGAATCGAAATGAGGTTAGCCATGTGCAAGGAAAATGCCCTACCTGCTGTGCTATCTCTTCAGTCCAAATACTGTGGTACTAATATAAAATCAGATATGTAGACCAGTGGAATAGAATTGAGAGTCCAGAAATAAACCATTACATGTTTTAACACATACTTTAGGATGAAAGAGTCAAGACAATAAAATGGAAAAAAATCTCTTCATAAATGATGTTAAGAAACTGAGTACATGCAAAAGGAAGAAATTACATCTGTCTCACACCACACACAAAATTTCACTCAAAATGAATATAATTCTTAGATGTTGACTGAAATTTATAAAACACACTGTAGAATAAACTCTCTGATATTGACTTCACTAGTGTCTTTGATATTTCAACTAAAATGGCAAAAGAACCAAATGCAAAAATATATAGAGCTAATCAAACCAAAAGCTTCTGCCAGAGAAAAGAAATTATCATTAAATGGTAATGAACTTTTGGAAACAGGAAGAGAGTAGAGCAGTAGGGTGCTTCCTCACATGCAGATAGTCTTGCTTCACTCCAGTATCCCATAAGTAGTCTTTTGGGCAGCACTATTCATCGATCCCTGAGCACAGAGTCAGGAGTAACCCCAGAATACAGTCTGATATAGCTCCCAAAATATATATATAAACAATACATAAAAAATTAAGATAAAATATGTTCTGTAAAATATTTGTAATCTATACATGCTATTAGCATCACAATCTTGATTTCTAAAATCTAGTTTCTGTTATACATGTGGTTGTGTGTATACCTTTATGTGTGTGCATGTGCAGATATGTGTATCATATGTCATTGTGTCAGTAATAATAAGATACATGGACATTATGGGAATCATAAAATGACACATAAAAAGAAAATAATATGTCCCCTGTAATATTCTTGCTTATTGTATATATGTACAATATATGTACAATATGTATATTATACTATATATATATGCAATCTAATAAGGAAAATATATCAGACAAAAACCAGCCCGAGGGGCATCTATTTTGCCAAATACCCACCAGTATTTAGAAAGTGTTAAGATCCAAAGGATAAAGAAAGAAACCCGAGGAAAAAACAAAGAAAAAATAATAACTGAGTATAGTATGGATCAGGTGTTTCTGGACCCCCAAAGTTGTATAAACTGGAAAACAGCTAAAATTTAAATAATGCTTATAGATTATTTATTTGTATCATATCAATATTTGTTTCCTAGATTTAATCAATGTACTAGGGTTATGTAAATAATTCATTAAATTAATTATTAATTTAATATTAAAATTGCTACTTTTCTCTGAGTCTGTAATGTTTAGTTGGGGGCCACACCTAGTTAAGAAGCAATAACAACAATTCAAATTGACACTTTGAGCATGCAAGTGATTTTCACATAAAACTCTCTGCAGGTATGGTACATTATTTAGGATGGTTTGAGGAATATTGGAAATTTAGAGATATTCCATGTACATTCACAACTTCTTTGAACAGAAATATGTTAGCTCTCATGCCAAGGCAAAAAAAAAAAGCCACTTCTTATCTCAGAATCTATGCTTATACTGTCCTGAGGTTAGTTTTTCTCTGTTTTCACCAGCCTAAACTGAATAACCATGTGCATTTCAATTTATCACCTTCATTAACTCTTATGATATCTCCCCAACCCCCTTTTCATCTGTTCCTTGGCTAGTATGATCAAGAGACCAATCATAGT
The DNA here is from genome assembly GCF_027595985.1 of Sorex araneus. NCBI lineage: Eukaryota > Metazoa > Chordata > Mammalia > Eulipotyphla > Soricidae > Sorex > Sorex araneus. Next base: position 201,103,428 of record NC_073313.1, read on the forward strand.
GATTTATAATTACTTCAGGTCTCAGGCTACCTCACTAAATTGTGTGTGCTCCTTGAGTATTCAAAGGCTGAGTCATTCTTTTTATCTCTCCTGTTCTTAGGAGACTGTCTGGTACATAGGAGATATGCAGGATTTATTTGTCAGAGAAATGAGTGAATGAATAACCTGGGAGAAGAGAAGATAAATCCTTACTGTGAGATGATGGATGTGTTCATTAGCTTGATTGTTGTAATCACTTCAAAATGTACACAAATACATATTAATCACATTTGTATACCTTGAGTATGTAAGTTTTTGTCAATTATTCCTCAATAAAACTATGAAAAATAAAAACTATTCTGCTTTACATAAGCTATAACTTTTTTTAAAAAAAAGACAGAAAATGAGTAAAATTCAGGAAAGAGTAAATCAAACACAGGTTACAAACTCATAAAATGTGTCAGCCTAAGTATAAATTGTCTCCTTTGGCCTATTTTTCAGTGTATTTCAGAATTCCAGATCTCTGGTATAATAAAGTAAGATTATATCCAGTCTAAAGCAAATGATTCATTTTGTTTTCAATTTTGTACCCCATTTTACCACTAGCTCAGAAAAGTACACACATAGACACATATGCAATAAATACATATTATCTGCATATCTGACATGTAATTCTGGAAAGACCCATTTTCATAACAAAATCAAGGTACTTACTCTTATTTCTGCCATAATAATTTAGATTCTTTAAAAAAATAGTAAGCTTTTTCTTTCTGGAGAGCTTTACACCTTAAGAGCGTTCTTAAACTAAATCCTAGTCATTACAGAAAAATCTGAAAATGTTGCTAAACTCATATAGAAAATGTCTCCACATTGGCTTTTCTGATGGTTAGATACATTTAGAAATCATATACTTCAAGAATATGAGAATTTTTTTGCAGAAATTTGAATAGCTTTTAGTTTTCAAAAAATACCATTTCCTCTTTACCATATTTTATTTTATTTACTTATTTATTTACTCTATTTATTCTATTTTATTATTATTAAACCACTGTGAGGTTTACAAATTTGTTCATAGTTAGGCTTAAGTCATACAATATTCCAACACCTGTCCCTTCACCAGTGTACATTTCCCAATACTAATATCCCCAGTTTCCCTCTTTCAGTCCCTCCCCCCTCCCATGTCTGCCTATGAGATAGACACTTTTCTCTTTGTGTGTGTATGGTGTATTTCTCTCCCTCTCTCTGTCTCTCTCTCCCTCCCTGCCCCCTTCTGTCTGTCTGTCTCTCTGTCTCTGTCTCTCTGTCTCTGTCTCTCTGTCTCTCTATCTCTCTGTCTCTCTCTGAATCTGTCTCTCTCTGTCTCTCTGTCTCTCTCTCTCTCTTTCTCTCTCACCCTCTCTCTCCCCCCTCTTTAGGGCATCATGGTTTGCAGTACAGGTACTGAAAGGTTGTCATGTATATCCCTTATCTACTTTCAGCACTCAGTTCTTGTTCAGAGTGGGCAGTTTCAACTATCATTGTCGTAGTGATAGTGATATCACTGTCCTCTCTCCAACCCCCCCTCAACCCCCTGCCATTTGTTGTAAGTTTCCAACCATGTCCTTTATTTCTATTGTCATTGGGTAATACTCTCATACTCTATTTTTTACATTTCTTAAAGGAGTGCTATCATTCTGTATGACCATCTACTTCTGACTCATTTTCATCAGCATGATACTCTTCATGTCCATCCAGTTATAAGCAAATTTCATGACTTCATTTTTCCTGGTGGCTGTATAATGTCCCATTGTGTAGATGAACCATAGTTTCTTTACCCAGTCATCTGTTCTTAGACACTCCGGTTGTTTCCAGATTCTGGACATTGTGAATAGGGCTGAAATGAACATAGAACTGCAGATAACATTTTTGCTGTGTTTTTGGGCCCCTGGATGTCCAAAAGTGGTATTGCTGGGTTGTACAGAAGCCCGTATTATTTTGAGCTCATATTGAGGAATGCCCATATTGTTTTCCAAAATGACTGAACCCGTCAGCATTCCCACCAACAATGAATAATAATTCTTTTTGATATGTGCCAGTTTCTGTTCTTTACAACATTCTTTCTCCCACTTTTATTAAGATGCAAGTGATATGTTACACTGTGAATGTTTAAGTTATGCAGTATAACAATTTGTTTTACATATATGTTGAAATGATTACCATAATAAGTTTAGTTAACATCTGTCATTTTCTATACTGTGATAAAAATTCTCTGAAAACTTTATAAGGAAAACACATTCTCTCAAAACTTTATATTTCATGAATTTCCCTGTCATGCAAGAAGAAACGTCATGCTAATCACTATGTAGTTCCAAGTTGAGTATATGTACTAATAAGGGAAGCCTCTTAAAATTTTTAACTTTTCTTCCTTCATAAACCTTTGAACTATATATGAGTTGTACTATATTGGAATTTTCCTTTTCATTTCACCTTGCATTTCTTTAGTATTTCCCAGGTTCTAACTTATTCCTTGTAAGTAAATTATTAGCAGCAAAGCTTTCAAAAAGTTACATCAAAGATTTCAAATCAGAAAATAGGGTAGTTTGAATAGTATATTTATTACTATATACATCTTTAATAATATATGTCCTATTTATTTACTTTTTATTTTCAATTTCTTTTATTTAAAAACTGTGCTTTACAAAGTTGTTCATAATGCAGTTGTTTCAGGATTCACTATCCAACACCAGTCCCACCATCGATATGACCTTCTCTTCACCAGTTTTCCACCCATCCCATATGCCTGCTGCCTTAACAGGCACAAACGAATTTACTCCATTACTTTATTGCTTGTTACAGCAAAATGGCAAGTGAAATTCTCAGAAAATGGATTAATGAAAGTCAGTGTGACTATTGTATCTCACAATGTTGCTCCTAAAGTAATTGAGGATTTACAGAGCTGGTTGGTGCAGGGTGAGCCTTTTGTGTTAATGCTTTCACTCATTGAAAGCTTGGTAGGCACACACAACTTTCCCATCAAATTTTCTGTACTCCTACTGAGCTGTTAGTACTGTGAAACATTTGCAGTTCTCGAGCTTCAGGAGCTGTGGAGCTGGGTCCTTTTAATGTCAGAGGAGATCTGAGGAGACTGGATGTGGGGGCTGCTGGACCTATTTGAAAGGGAGGGGAAATTTCCCTTCCCTCATTCTGAGACTGCAGAGTTTTCAGATTGATATAACCAGGACAATTCAGCATCTTGCCACTTTGCCTCTACTTATTTACTTTTTAGTATTTGTCTCTCCATAAACATAAATTACTCAGAAGCATTTTTAGGTGATTTTGGAAACGTAAAAAGTTCTTTAATGTTGCATAAAATGAATTTTATTTGAGTTAGGTTAACTATGGATATTTCTGTTATAGGTGTTGATTTGTGTAGGTCTCAAAAATAACTTAAAAATTGGGAACGTTAAAGTGTGAGTCATCATAAGGTTCATAAATGGCTTTATGTATTGCTTGTAATTCCTTCATAATAATATAAAACTCATGTGTTCCTGAATTCTAAAATGAACTAAAAACTGACTGGGATAAAACCTAGGGGAAAAAAGTGAGGAGCTTTAGCTTCTCCAAACAAGGATACAAATATATTCCAAAGAAGGGATACAGGGTCTGGAGTAATAGCACAGGGAGTAGGGCTTTTGCCTTGCACATGGACGGCCCGGGTTCAATTCCCAGCATCCCATATGATCCTCTGAGCACCGCCGGGGTAATTCCTGAGTGCAGAGCCAGGTGTGACCCCGGTGCATCACTGTGTGTGACCCAAAAAGGAAAAAAACAAAACAAAGCAAAGAAGGAATACAAATGTTTAGCAGGTATAGGAAGTAAATAAATAGGATATTTACAGAGCCATAAGGAAGAAGAGGAGAGGTGAGGTTTGGGGAAGGGTAAATTCTGCAGTTTGATGTTACTTGAATGATCTTACTTCTGTGAAATTGTGGGGTATCATATTTAGTAAAGTGAATCAATAGGCAAAGGATAAATACCTATATAGGTATTTATATACATATGAATGTTATATACACACAAATATAATAATATATAATACAATAATAATATATAATCCACTTAACCTTGCAAAGGATTGGAGCAATAGCACAGCAGGTAGGGCGTTTGCCTTGCATGTGACCAACCCGGGTTTGATTCCTCTATTCCTGGCAAGCTACCCCTGGTGTGTTCGGTGTGCCAAAAACAGTAACAACAAGTCTCACAATGGAGATGTTACTAGTGTCTGCTCGAGCAAATCGATGAACAACAGGACTACTACAGAGCTACAGTGCTACTGAACCTTGCAAAGAGGTTAGGTAGATTAAAGGGATTAGATTTGACCTAGAGATAGTGATAGAGCTATGCTGACACTGTGGTATAGGAACATTATATGACTGAAGCACAACTATTAATAGCACTATGGAATCACAACTATTAATAGTATTATGAAAAAATAAAGTTTTGATTGTAGATCTTAAAGTTTTACAGTCTTTTTTTCAGAAATTAACTATTTAGTCCTTGTGATTCATTTTAGTCACAGAACATAAGAGTCAGGAACCTGAAAATGCTAATGCCCAGAAAATGTATTGGCCATTGCAGTGTGTGAGAATGAAATGCACAGTGCTTCAGGAAAAATTATTGTAATTCTGAACTTATTTTTGGTAATTCAATTGACAGTTAAAAAGTTCCACTTGGCCAGAAAACAATTCTGAAGGCAGAAAGCAATAGTAAACGCAGTGTTCATGGCAATAGAAGGTTAGGAAACTAATTGAAAATGAAAACTCTGGGAATGTATCTTGGAAAAACTCCAATGGCTTGTTTTAGGTGATACTATAATTGACACTTGTGAAACTGAACCTGGGCACTGTGTATACATGCACTGTACCTATTGTATCACCTAAAATGGGGCACTTCTGAGAGTAAGAGTGGGTGTTGTTAATAGTAGACAAAAATAGCAAGCAAAAACAGAGATTCAGCAACAAATCAGGTCATATTGTCATCCACCTACATCTCAGGAAATTGCTAGTGACTTCTCCATGAGAATTCTTACAGAGCACTGAGGTTATTATTATTTTCTTTTGCTTAGATTCTGACTCACTAAACAAAGTAAAAACTCATTTTGTGGGATCTAGTTACATAAGACATACAGATAAAAATGATTAATGAGTCAAGGAAATGACTCAAACAGGAGGTGCACATGTCTGATAGGTATGCGACCTAAATTCAATCCTTAGCACCCATGGTGCATCTCAATAACCCCAGATTATACCCCAGTAGTCTCTGAACAACAATTTCATTCCTGAATACTATCATGCAAGACCAAACACTGAATCCTAAAGCCCACACCACCAGATTGAATATAAATAGGAATGGATGCTTGTGTCCCTCACAACGCCGCTTGTATGATGTAGTCCGTATTTTAGAAAATGACTGGATAGCCCTGAATAAGCTTGCATGAAAATACAAAAAAAAATACTAAATACTAAAATACTAAAAAATACTAAATATTAAAAAATCAAAAACCAGTTTTAACAATGTATCATTACAAAAACAAGTTTTTGGACCAGTATTTAGTATTCATACCATGTAATCATCACAATGTGGATCATTGTGTTGTTCTGATTGTATCTTAATTATGTCAAAGATTCGTGTATACTGCTGGTATTTATGCACTTTTTTTTTTTTTTTTTGCTTTTTGGGTCACACCTGGTGATGCACAGGGTTTACTCCTGGCTCTGCACTCAGGAATTACCCCTGGCGGTGCTCAGAGAACCATATGGGATGCTGGGAATCGAACCCGGGTCGGCCATGTGCAAGGCAAACGCCCTACCCGCTGTACTATCGCTCCAGTCCCAAGTACTTATGCACTTTTAATCACCAAGAGTAAGCATAACCAATCTTCTAAAATAGAAAGTTTGATAATTTTATTTTATTATATATCCAGATAATATTGATTTCTAATAGTACAAATCAAACGTATTTTCTTCCTATTTCTAAAAAAGAATTGTCCTCCTTACTTTGAACTTTTGTAAAAGTTTATTATTGCCTCTTCTCATTTATCAATGTCTAGCTTGTTGAAATTTATGCCTAATTTTACCTCCTAGAACTTAAACACTTTGAAAGTAGACATGTTTCCCAATTCACCTAGCTTAATGTCTTGTAGATAATATTTTTCAATAAATATTTTCAAAATTAATGAAAAAATATTGAAATTATAATCACTGTCACTGTCACTGTCACCCCTTTGCTCATCGATTTGCTCGAGTGGGTACCAGTAACATCTTCATTGTAAAACTTGTTACTGTTTTTGGCATATCAAATACGCCACAGTAGCTTGCCAGGTTCTGCCATGCAGCCGAGATACTCTCGGTAGCTTGCCAGTCTCTCTGAGAGGGACGAAAAAATTATGGATAAAGACCAAAAAAATTAGGGGATAGGATATAATTCAATATGGCTGGGATATCAGATAAGAATAAATGTTTTGCAGTAGTTGGGGAGATTTATACAAAGAAATTGTCTTGGAATGATATAGGTAAAAATAATTTTAAAGGCATTTTAAAATGCTCTATTTTATCTCTGAGGCACTAGGAAGATATTGAACTTTTTCAGGTAATAAATAACATAATAAAATTTGTATTTAAATCAGTAAATCAAGTTGATCCTACAATTAAATGGAAAAAAGAAAGAAATGTATTTAGGCATATACTTTGGCCATAGTCCAATAAATTGTGTTTCTGATAACACTTTCATCTATCTACTCTGGGAAGCTGAAATCAAATAGATTGCAAAACATTTTATTAGAGGGATAGCTGTGTTTATATTAGAATGCTCTTTTTGTTGAGCCAAATGTTTTAATTACAAATTTCTTCTCAGCCCCAAGAAATAATTTTAATTATTTTATTCTAATAATGTTTTTAATGCTCTACAATTCAAATTTATATTTTAAAATGCAATCTGTATAATCATTTTATTTTATGGCATTATAATTAAAACAACTTTCTTATGAATAAAGATATTAAGAATATACGCAGTTAAACCTACTATCATTAATTAAATACAATTATGTATCACATAGTTTTTGCTGCATTCATGTATGAATCCAAGGACTCTTCTTTCACTCTAAAAGATTTGTAAATGAGATAGAGAAATTTAGTAACTTTCTCAAGTTCACAGTAATATGACACAGACTGTAGGTTAGTACAAAAAATGACATGTCAATGAAATAGTTTAATAGCTTTTTCAGGATATTTTATCTGTGCAACTAAAACATTTATAATTGCAAGATATATCAAACTATAAACAGTATAGAAACACTTATTTATTAAAAAAATATGTCCACCGTCTATCCAGAGTAAAATGTGTAGATCGATTCTCACACAAGTAGGAGAACTGAAATTTCTGATACTAACTCTTTACATATAATCTTCACTTGTAAATGGCTTCTAGTACAATATGGCAAATATTTACAAGTGAATTAAAATAAATTTTATTATTACCTGGAATTGATGGAACTTCTGTGTCGCACACAGTCCTGGTTCCCATTGGCAAGTAATGATAGATTCAAAAAGGAAAGCTAAAATATCTTAAAATAAAATATGTGACTGAGAGATGGAGAAATATTACAGTGGATAGGGCACTTGCCTTGCACATGAATGACTGCATTTAATCCCTGGCATCCTATAAATTACCTCGGCCCACCAGGAGTGATTCCTGAATACTGAGTCAGGAGTAACCCCTGAGCTCCACTGGGTGTAGCCCCAAAATAAACAAAAAATGTAACTAATGCTGCTACTTGATTGGAAGAGTATAATGCTGACTAACGTAGTCAGAAAATGAGGGACAGATATAAAATGATCTCTCATATGTAGGATATAAGAAACATGGAAGGGAAATAAAATGTGACCAAAGCAGCAGAACCTGAGAATTGGTCTACAGAATTGAGCTTACCAGGATGGAAAAAAGAGAAAGATTATGTTGTGGGGAGGGGGTTAGGGGACACTGGTGGAAAGTGTGGTTTTGGAACACTGTATGTATTAAACTTTCACTAACACTGTCATAAATCATGGTGCCTGAAAATCTAAATAATACTGTTGGGGCTGAATGATAGGACAGCGGGTAGGGCATTTGCCTTGCACGCCACCGGCCCTGATTGCCAGCATCCCATTGGTCCTCCACGAATAGCCAGGAGTTAATTCCTGAGTGCAGAGCCAGGAGTGACCCCTGTGCATTTCCGGGTATGACTCAAAAAGCAAAAAATAAAAAAAATAATAATAATACTGTTTAATGAAATTTCTTTTCTCTAGTATTTTATTTTTGCAAATAACTATAAGCAAATGTGGGGCACTTTCCCGGTTTTTCTGAGCATCATTGCCCATATAAAGAAGTAAATCAATTTTTCATTCTAATAAAATTGTTTTCCCACTCTTTATAAAAATAAGTGAATGAAATTTATAGCATTCTCCATTCATTCCTCATCTTAAGAGGTGGCCAAAGGAAAGGCAAATCACCTGGTGTTACCCAAGCAGTGCTAGAATCTTGCATAGGGGGCTGCTAGATAGTACAGTAGATAAGAGCTTGCCTTGCACATATATGACCAAGGTTTGACCCCTGTACCCTGAAATGGTCCCCCAAACATGGCCATACCTAAGCACAGAGTTAGAAATAAGCCCGGTAATAAAACAAAACAAAACAAAACAAAACAAAACAAAAATCTTGTACAGAAAAAAACTATTGCACTATTCATTATTTTTCTAAAACTACTTGTTTATTTGCAGATTAGAAATATTATTTTCTAGAAATATAGTATGCACTTATGCGCTTTCTACATTTGAACTATATGATATAATTATGGGGTATTTAACTATCTGAAGAGCAGGGCAATCCCTTCAGATATTGAAAACATTACTGCTATTCATTTAGAGTATAAATCTTTGAGTATAAAGGAGAACAAACATCCCAAGAAAATTAAGACAGCATTTCATCATTAATTGGATTAAATATTTTGAAGGTGGACTTAAAAGTGCTTCTAAAGTTATAGAAATCAGTAAATGTTCTTATGTTTTCCTTTTTTGCATAATATTTTTGCCATCACGAGGATTTTATTTAATTTCTCATCTTTCTTATAGTCTTATTTCCATTATTTCTTAAATATTCACTCTAGATCTATTAATACTTAAACAAACTAATGTAGAAAAGTAATAAAATCTCTAGAACCAATAAAAGAAGTCTTCCAGGGTGTACAGAATTAAAACAATCAGATATAATTATCAAAAAAGAATCATCTGAAACAATCTGACTTTTAATGACCAGTAATATTTTATTAAAACTATAATTAAAACTCACACAGGTGAGAGAAGTAAAATGTTTTTTTATTGTTCAAAGTATTGGCAATTATTTCTACTACTTATAAGAATTACCATTTTACATTTTAAAATCAGATATTTTAACATGAGTTAAAGTTATTAGAAAGTATGTTCACAACTAGAGCTGAAATGAGACTAGAAATCTATATAGTTATAGATTTAGCAATCTCAGGATGAGGAGAGATGACATTTTTAAATGTCAGTTTTGGAGGCAGCAGGGCCACCACCAATTGTGTTTGCCCTGTTAGGGCCTGATAGGATGGTGCTTAGACCTGACACCTCTCAGAGAACAGGGAGTACAGAGGATCAAATTCAGGGCCTCATACATGATAGCATATGAACTACTTCAACCATGGCCTCAGCACATCTACCTATGTTTACATTCTACTTATATATTTTTATTTTATGTCAGCCCCTCAATTTGCTAAAAATTCAGACCCCATGAAACCTAGATTCCTGCTTTGGTAGAATTTACTTTATATTCAAAGCCATTCCCTCTTTAAAAAAAGTTAGAATTGTTTATGTTAAACAACTTATTAATCTGTATGTTTACTTCTAGATGCAAGCTCAATCTTAGAAGTCAAAGAAATCAAACTTAAATTTCTCTTCCAAAATAGATGTCTCAGTCTCTTTACCTCCCTATTAAGACTGAAAAGTATTGGGTTTTTTAATTGCCTCTCTCATGGAAATATTAGTCTCACTCTCTTCCTAACTATCTATTTATACCTATATGCTTCATGTTTCCTAAAGTGTGTTAATCAAACCGAATAAATAAGATATCATATGGTGAATTCTAAATAGTAATGATATAATTGAATTTTTACTATCCCACTTTAGATTCTATTTATAATGAAACTGGGAAAAAGCACATTTTGCTGGCAAGGGTTACACTTATAATTAACCTCTCTACAGGTTAAATTGGCTAATATCCTGTTTTATAATAATCTTATTCTCATTAAGTCAGGCATATAATTTTATTATGCAGTGCTCAATTTTTCATAAGGAAATCTAAACTCAGATAATTGTGACTGTCAAATATCTTGCTCTGCAAATAAAAAATTGCTCTCTAAGTGAACTTCTTAACTACAGAAGCTTATCTTTGCAAATACATTTTAGTTTTAGTAATCTTTCATTCAAGTGCCTAATAAAATTTATTAAGACAATATATAATTTTATTTAGGATGGCATTATTTATATACTTGGGGCATTTAACAAGATTTTCATCCTCCATATTTCAGATCATCAGTGATTTATGAAACACTCCTTTGGGGGATCTTTCCAATTTCAGTCCATCCTACTGTGGCTTAGTATGTAAGAAAACCAGAACCTGACTACCCTTTACTTAAGATATTTCTCTAGAATGTGTTTTCAGGAAGCAACTTTTAGGTATGAAGTGATTACTTCTGTGAAAATACATTGCTTTCTACCACTGTAAAATGGTGGATTTATTAGACTCAGTGTTCTTTTCATGTATTAAAACTTATGCTGTACTCAGGTATACATGCTGGTCACTTCGTAACAGCTCAGTTGGAATCAGGTCTTGGAAAACTGACATAAATCACATCTGGATACACCAATCACCATTTAGTAATATTCTTATCTCTAGCTCATGTCTTCTGGCACTGTGCATGACTCCATGACAGGTTAACATTAGCCTGCAAGTAGGTCAAACATCAAAGACTTCATTGTCTAAGATGATCATGTTTTCTAATCTTCCTTCTCTCTTTATTCTTATAGTTTTGCACTTTGTAGAGGTGGAGGTACAGTAACTTTGTACATCAAAACATAGATGTTGATAAAATTGTAAGGCATGTCACCTTCATAATAACAAATATTTTTTACATCAATATGGCAATTGGTAAACTTTTGATGTAAGATAATTGTATTAGCCGATACTTTCTAGTTTTTTTTAAATGACTCAAATGCATCATGCAAAACTAATATCATGAAATTTTCACTTTAGTGTTAAGAGATATTATTACAGCCTCCAAAAAAATGGATTGTGAGAACCACCAGAATCAGCCATGACTGAGCATTCCATAGTGAGAAATTAAAAGCCAGGGAGTGTGATGATAGAACTCTACTCTTTTTGAAAGGAAGAAATGGGCACAATATGCATTTTGTATTTTGAAAACTGGGCCATTAATATAGTTATGAAAAAGTAGGTTAAAAGAAAACTATGAAACAAGATGAAAGATGGTTCGCAGAGGTCATTAATTACTCAATCCTTAGAAAGTTTATATAGTCAGGAGGATCTCTATGTGGCAAACAAATTTAGAAAGAAAAACACACAAAAATATAAGTAAATAAATTCACGGGAATGAAATAAACTATTTAGGAAAGATCATTTGTAAAAAAGTCCATTGAATTTTAACCTAAAAGCAGAATAAATTCTTAAGAATTAAGGCTTAAATGTTAAAAAAGTAAAATCATAAAAATCCAAGAAAAATGGTGGACAATTATTTGAATTATTTCATAAATAGGTAATTGGAAATCTTCAGTGTAAAAAATTCGAAGGTGCTCGCGAGGGAGGGGGTGATGATGTGTGTATTGTGTTCTGTTTTTCTCGGGCCCTCGGAGCATCGCTCTCTCTTGAGTGCCACTTGCATTCGGTGCTCTCAAGTCGCTGTGTATGTACCGGATCAGGATGTCTCTTCCTTGTGCTCTGCTTCTGTGTGTGCCGTCTGTCTCTCCGTCTCTGTCTCTGTGGTGTCTCCTCTGGTCTCTTTCGACCTCTCTCTGTCTCTGCTTCTGTGTCTTCTCTCTCCGCTTCTGTGTCTTCTCTGCTGCTTCTGTCTTGCTTCTGTATTTCTCCCTTGATTTTGTGTCTTTTCCTTGCTGTGACTTCGTCTGTCTGTGTCCTGCTGCCTCTTCTTCTGTCTCTGCTATCTCCTTCTCTTCCTCACAGTCTTAGTTGATATAGCAATCACATAGGGTGGTGACACAAAGGTGGGTTGAACATTAACAAATCAACAAAGAAAGGTAAGTCCACTCCTCCAGGAGATTAACAAAAATCTCATCTAAGGAGATTACTCCATATTACTAGGAGATCTGCTCAAGGGTAGGGTCCAAATAAGGGTATGTCAGAATGTGTCCCTTTCTTCCTTCCTCAGCTAGTAATCCACTTAAATAGTTGTAGGAAATCTACTTCAAATATTTCTAACAATGTCATTTTGTATAAGCACAGTAAGAGATGTATCAAACTTAAAGTTTGGTTCTTCCTCAGGACATTCACTTTATATATTCCAGACCACACTCCTCAGACCAGGTTAGTCTTCCTAACCCCATCTGGGTGCTAGTGTCATCATTACTTTTGGATCATGACAGCATTTGTCTACGACCATGCTCTCAACTTATAGTTGACTATTGTGGTGCTTTGGCCTGGCCCATTTCGATGCCAGGGTAGCTCATAGCTTGCCCTGGTTCCATTCTGTCCCTTGTGAGGACCCTGCTTTTGGGGTGCTAGGAACTAAGGGCAAATGCCCAGAAGTAAATATTATTGGAGTCAATCAGAAGTTACAAAGCATAATATTAACTGTCTTCCTGTGTCTATACAGAAAGGCCATTGCTCTAAGGTAAACTAAGTTCCCTGTGGCAAGGTTGAAAGGACAAACCCACTGTTATCCTACACTTCAGAACTATAATTAAATTACGAATTCATGGGATTGAGGAGAGTCTGGTGGGTAATATTTGCCTTGTATTCAGTGGACATAAATTTGATCCCTGGAAAAACATAAGAAGAGTCCCCCAAACCCTGCCAACAGTGATTCCTGAACACAGAGCTAGCATAATCCCTGATCACCATTGTTATGTCCTAAAAAAACCAAATTTTTAAAAAGACAAAATCAGTTAATGAAACTGAAAACTTTCTACATCGTGTAAAACATTGTATTGAGCTCTCACTGTCCTCAGACAACTGCTATTAGGATACCATCTGTTGCAGGGGTCATTTATACCCAAAATCTATTCAAGAATTTATTTTCATCGCTTAGCAGTTTGAGCCAGATTACCAAACTCCATTGCCTTTGAACTGTCATATGGGAAGTTTACTCTATTGAGTACACTAAGACAGAGATTTTGAAGAAAGTAAGGTCTTTACTTACTCGGGTTTACCAGGCTGGGAACAGAGCTATATAGGCACCAAAAGATCAGGGGTCAGAGGTTCAAAGAGCACTTACCCCGAACATCTGCAGGTCATGTGTCTTGTCTAGCATGAGACAGTACAGTAATTGGAGTTACAATATGGCAGCAAATACTTGGGGTTCAAGTACAACAACGATACTAAAACATCAGAAATTACACATTATATTTTAGAACATATTGCATATCACACATTAGGACCACTCTTGATATCACTGCTGTTAAACAAGTTTCCTGAAAAGTAGCATTCATCATATGTATGAAGGAGTGGGTTCTTTGACGGGGAGAATAAAGAGGAAAAATAAAAATTCTTTTTGTCTGTGATAAAATGTCTGACAACTAAGAAAAGAGAAAGGAAGGAAAGGAGTACACAGAAGGGAAACTCTGACTGACACAATTCTAGGAAAGCTTCACCATCTCCAGAGGAGGTAAGCCAAAACTGCCCCAGGGTGGGATCCCATATCTCTCAGGAATTCTACCAAACAAGTAACCTTTGCTCAGTTTCAAAGTTAGAGCAAATCAAGAAATCCTTAACCTCCCTGTGAATGTGGTGACCATCCACTTGGGACTGTCAGTCAACTATAGCAGAAGACCTGAGCCGAGCATTCAATTGGCCAGCAGAGACTCGAAACCCTATTTTCAATCATTTGCTGACATTTACCAATAATTCAAATTTAGCTTTATTTCCACTGGGATAATTTCCCATTTCATTTCCCTTCCTTTTCTCAGCATGTTATAATGACATGCAAACTATTATATATATCCCCCAGGATCACAGTGTGTACCAAATGTCTGTTTGCTTTCATCTTTGACACGATCACCTTGAAGACAGGCCTTTTCCTTGTTATGTGTGTTTTTAATTTTTGAAATCTTACTGCCTAGCATTGTTCTTAGGATGCGGTAAAAAAACTGAGCAAGTGTTTGCTGAATGAATAAATGCATGCCCAAGAGACAACAGGAGATCAACATAGACTGGAAGTTTAAAAGTCTGCATACCACCATGATGAAAATAAAGTTCTAAGAAAACTCTTAAATCTCTTTGTAAATAGTGAAATATTTTCAACATCCTGGGATAGCTTGGAGACGAATAAGCTTGGCATAACTTTAGAAAGTAAATAACTCCTTAAGGGGTCATTCATCCCTATGTTATCCAAATCTGAGATTCAACTTACAATATAAAAAGATAGCTATACTTTAATAACAAGACATATGTACATTCTGATTACAAGGCATAGTAGCCCCACTAATAATGCCAGAGATGAGAAAGGTTAGCAGGTGAAACAAGCTACCGCAAAAAGGTTATGGAATGAAAAATGGTATTTAAAAGGATAAAAATTTAGAAGAAATACAAATACAGAAGGACTTGACCTCTTTGTTACATATCTAATCTCTGGGGCAGTGTCATTGTCAAGAATTTTGTCTTCATTAAAGAAGAAATTCAAAATGAAAAAGAACAAGGCAACAAAGCAAATGTCAACATGCCCAATTAGCCAACTGAGGTTAAGACCTTCAGTCTTGAATTGAAACTCAAATTTTCAGTTCTTGCTTCTTCTTTTTGCTGAAAAGTGGCAATATACCTTAGCAAATTTTCCCAGTGATGAAAGTAATTTAATTTTTAAACTAATTCCATAACCTTGAATTTTTATTAATAAGACATTTGGTAAAAGTTTCAGGAAATGAATTATAAACGTCAAGGGTTATGACTTCCTAATGTTAATAGGCTTTGCCCATCTGAGATAAATATCACACTTTTATTAGTACATTAAAATTTATATACACTTTATAGCTGTCATTTGTATAGATAGTCAAAGTGTTTCTACTTGTAGAAAGATTTTTTTTAAAAGCTTGTATTTTGTTTTCAATAAACTTATCATTTGTCTCAAAAATGCATTGTGAGCTTTAAGGGAATAATGTTCACACTTCCTTCATATATAATCAAGACCATATTAAAAATTTTATGTCACTTATGAACTTATTTCCATCTATACTAGAGCATATGTTTCATTTTCTATGAAGAGTGCATGAAGTCAACTTTGAAAGAGGAAATAAAATCTAAGATAAAGAAATGTGCAGTGAACCTAAAAATTAACACAATTACTCACTCTTTTCTCATCTTGGTATTTTAATAAAATGCTAATGAATGGATTTTTAGTTATATAGGTGTTACCTAGAATATTTTTTACTTAATATTCATATAAAGCTCAAAAATATGAAACTGATAATAACCTAATGTATAAAATGTATTCTGTGTCTATACTTATGATTAACAAATGCCATAAATCACCATTCTTCAATAAAGAAACAT
Source organism: Sorex araneus (assembly GCF_027595985.1). Classification (NCBI taxonomy): domain Eukaryota; kingdom Metazoa; phylum Chordata; class Mammalia; order Eulipotyphla; family Soricidae; genus Sorex; species Sorex araneus. The sequence goes on from NC_073313.1 coordinate 201,119,232, forward strand.
ATGTAAGTGAAGGATATTACATACACCAGCATATATATGCGTATGTGTTTGTGTAGAGTATATTCTATGTAAGTACAGTGACATATAATTCTGTGCTTTGGAGTTTCTCATAGTTTCTCAAGAAACTGTATAGTACCAGAGATCAAACCCTGACCTCCACACATATATGTGTCACAGCGCTTTGAAGTATCTCCCCAGCCCCTTGGAAATTATTTTTGACCGCAAAATAAGATTTTATTCTAGGATATGGAGTTACAAGTAACTATTATAGGAAGAAATAACATTTTGTTTTATTTTGTTTCTGAGCCATACTGATGATGCTCAGGGCTTACTCCTGCCTCTGTTCTCAGGGATCACTCCTGGCAGACCTGGAGGACCCTATGGGGTGCCAGAGAACATCCCAGCTTGGATATGTGCAAAGCAAACACCATACCCCCTATACGAGCTATCCAGTTTCAAGAAGAGATATTTTATTTTGTTGACTGATATTAATTTTTATCTTTTTATGATTCAAATAATAAATTTTTCTCAGAATCGAGTATCTCATTTCCTACATCACAATTATTTGTTTTGTCTGTCTGAAATACTTTACAGGATCATACTCTCCTCTCTTCAAAAGATTAACTAACATCCAATATTTTGATTAGGTATTTCTACTCAAAAACTTTACTTCAAAATATAATTTCTAATTGCTTGTTAGAAATAATGTGCACTTCCAGTGATCTTCAAATCTATTTCTTGTATATTTTCATTGACAAAAGTGATTCAAGTGAACGAACCACACCCTCTAATTCTCCCAGAGCCAGTTTTTTAACCCCTTTTGAAAGACGGAGGCCCTTTTGAAACAACTGAGTGGGTCCATTCTTAACCTGTGATAAGATGGAGGCTGCTTCTTCTCCATCTGGGCTGGGGAGTTGGGAGCAAGTCCCAAGCGGTCTGGAGGACGCTCATCTAAGTTAGACTCATTTGAACTACTCTCAGACTCAGAGTCCGAGGGAGTGGCATCAGACTGTGCTTTTATGAATAAAAGCGCATAATAATTTGAATAATTTTTCACCGCATCACTTTCATCTGACACACTGGAAGTAGAGCTATATTCAGCCTTAGAAATATTTTTACTATGAAAATCCTTTCGAGACTTAGGTACGGGAGGAGCCAAGGCCGTATTATCACTAATACTCTCCTCCTCTTCATTCTCCTCCTTCTCGACTGTATTTTCCCTAAACAGGAGAATAGAATCAATAATCTCCCACGTAACCCAGAATTACATGGGGATCTTAGTCCTTTCCTTCTATGCCTTATAGACATTTTTCTTAACTTTTTTCCAAATCTTGGTTTCAAGAATTTCTTCATCTGGAAACTATGGGTTTACCTCATAAACTTCTTTAAAGCAGGACCAGAGTTGGTCTCTGGAAATGCAGAGTTCCGGGTCCCCTGTTCTGTGGGAGAGATGCTGAATCAAATCCATATATGACTTGGCACGTTCATTCTGGTTGAGAAACTATGAAAGATCTTGGGAAGACCCAGAATCTGTCCCATCTTAGTGGGGGATAGATGCTAGGATTCTAACTCCCAGCACTCTAAAAAAAGATCTATTCTCCCACTCACTTTCTAAAGTAGGGGTACACCGAAAGCTATTATTACCTTTAGTTGGTAGTTCGTGCCAGCACCAGGGATGCCAGCTGCTCGGGATGGGGAGACGCAATGATGTGTCGTTCTGTTGTCCTCGGGCACTCAGGGCAGTTCTCTCTCCCACGCACAGCTCTCATTCGGTGTTCACAGGTAACAGACTCACAAAGAAAATTTGGGTTATGCTACATCCTGTCAGAAGTCAAGTTGAGTCACTGAATTCAACCTTCAAATTATCAGAAATTACTTAACCCTCTAAACTCCAATCAGCCAATCCGATTTCAGCTGCAAGTCACAAGGAAATCAGAGGAGTCAGCATCAGAGAAATAGCAACAAAGATTTTCTAGCTTCTTCACAAGACTGACAATTTGTTAGACTTCTGACTAAAGTACTCCAGAGACTCAATGATGTTACCACTACTGTTGCTGTTGCTGAAACAGCTCTTCAAACCTCATTGAGGTCGTCAAAACTCGGAAAAGTAACTCTCATCATCCCTGGACAGTGCAGGACAATGGATCCTTTATTAAAAGCACTGCTCCGGGCCCAGGGTTGGACTGAAATCTTAGTATAACTATTAAGACTGTATTGTGATTTGGAATTGTGCCTCTAATTCAAAGCTTTGTATTTTTGTAAAAAGAAAAGGGGGAGATGTAGGATAACATGTGATTTGTCCTTTTAGCCTTGCCGCAGGGAACTTAGTTTACTTTAAAGAAATATCCTTCCTCTATGGACACAGGAAGACAGTTTATAATATGATTTGTAACTTGGGAGCCAATTGACTCCAATATTATTTACTCCTGGGCATCTGCTTTCTCCACTCAGTTTCCCTTAGTTCCTAGCACCCCAAAAGCAGGGTCCCTATGAGGGACGGAATGTTCCCAGGACAAGCTGTGAGCTACCTTGGCATCGAAATGGGCCACGCCAATGTGCCACAATACTCAACTATAAGTTGAGAGCATGATCATAGGCAAATGCTCTCATGATCCAAAAGTAATGACAAGATTAGGACCCTGCTGGGGTTAGGAAGACTAACCTGGCCTGAGGACTGTGGTCTGGAATAGTGAATGTCATCAGGAAGAATGAAACTTTAAGTCTCATATATCTCTTACTGTGCTCATACAGAATGACATTGCTAAAAATATTAGAAGTAAATTTACTATAACTATTTAAGTGGATTACTAGCTGAGGAAGGAAGAAAGGGACATACACTGACACACCCTTGTTTGGACCCCACCCTTGAACAGATCTCCTGGTAATCTTCTTAGATGAGATTTTGTTAATCTCCTCGAGAAATGGTCTTACCCTTTTTTGTTGATTTGTTAATGTTCAACCCACCTTTGTGTTACAGCCTTATGTAATTTTCTATATAAACTAAGACTGTGGGGGGAGGTGGGTGAGATAGAAGAAGGAGACAGGGGAGACAGAGGAAGAAGACAAGGGAGACAGAAGGAGACGGGGAGACAGAAGAAGACAGGAGAAACAGAGAAGAAGACACACGCGAAGACATAGAAGGGAAGGAGACAACACAGACAGAAGAAGACACAGAAGCAGAGACAGAGAGAGGTCGGAAGAGACCAGAGAAGAGACCACAGAGACAGAGAGACAGACAGAAGAGAGTACAGCGGCACACACAGAAGCAGAGCACAAGGAGGAACCATCCCAATCCAGTCCTTACACAGCAGCTTGAGAACACCGAACTCGAGCAGCGCGTACAAGAGAGAGCTGCCCCGAGTGCCTGCGGACAACAGAACAACAGGACAAATCATATCATCCCCCCTCGTCCGGCTGCGGCCCCCCCTCCCCCCCCAGGCGAGTGCGCGCCTTTGTAATTTTTTACAGGAACGTGTTATAGTTCCACGGTCCCTCTCACGCAAGAGGTGTTTTGCAAGTGGTTCAGTGCAAGGGTCCAAGAATGCTGAACTGATCCGGATTTGTGGTGACAGGAAGCACTTGGGTGTCCTTGGAAGTGCTCAAAGGGCTGTAGATTTGCACTTGATCATGCTTGAGAGGCCTTGGGATGGTGAAATCACATCCTAGTTAGTCATATGACACCTGTTCTATCTCCCCAGCCTTAGATTCCTATTTTTAATTATCTATGAGATCTAATTTGCATGCATTTCAAACCTTCTAGATGATTCTTATACAACGATTTTTATAGAAGCTATGCTTTAAGTTGTTTTTTAGAGTTACTTTTGAGATACTTAGAATATGGAAGGCTAAAAGTTTATACACATATCATATCAAACCAATTACCTTGGAAAAATAGATCTGTACCAGAAGACATTAATATTTATAACAGTAATATGTACTAGTACCATTTATTTATTGATGAAATCAGTTCTGATTTGTCAGACACTATTTTTGATAGCTTTTTGATAGATTTTTGAACTATTATAAATATGATTAATCCTACAAAGTCCAATAATGAGCAGAATGAACTTGGAAGGGTGCATAAAGATGAAATTGCAAATATGTCACAGCCTTGTCTCTTTTTCTTTAAAGGTTTTTAAAATTAATGTATTTTTTCTAATCCTAGATAACAAAGCAAGCTCACCTTATATGTTTTACCGTATTTTACACAAAACTGTAATGTTTCTTGACAGTGTGACTCTGAATGTTAAAATTTCTAAAGATGTTAAATTACTTTTTCTTAATGTTAAGATAAGCAGATCTCTAATTCAGATTTAAGTTCTGGAATAGAACTGCTTTGTTAAATTTAGTAATATTAAATACCTTAATACTCTCTATTTAGAAATAAAGAGCAGAATTACTTTTGCTTTTATTCACTGATGCTTTGATTTAATAGGACAAAACAATTTAAATTGTGAAGCCGGTACAGATAATAAACTTACAAAGAAATTATTAGATTTTATGAAAAATTAATTCATTATTAAATATTATTACTTAGCAACTTCTACATGAGTAGAATTCTGAGATAGATACAATGCCATGATACTTGTCTTTACAGTTTAAACCGTATAATTTTAGGTGATGCATATACCTTTTACACTGATTTATCCATTATGTCACCAAATCATGTATTTTATTATTATCACTTCACATGTGTCAGGGTCCTGGCCAGTCGACCCTGGCAAACTGGGGTAGGATTCCCCAGCCACTGGACTTACTCCCTATAAGAGAGGGAGTGGGAGAGGGAGAAGCCTCCACCCTGACCCTCTGCACACCACCGTCACCAAGAAAGAACCACGCAGAAAGGGGGAGAGTTGGAGGTCAAGCAACTCTCATTTTAATAGCACTTGCATACTGATATTTAAAGGCAAATTTTTAGGGAGGAGTGGATATTATGGACACCTAGTCATCAACTCTTGAGTAAACATTTTGCTGGGCCCTTTACAGATGTTAACTAATGATTTATGTTCCCCTCCTCTCAAGGCCAGGTATGTTAGCTCAGACAAGTGGTGACTTTCAAGTTTCATCCCACTATCTCCTCAACCAGGGAGCCTTTCTAGGTGGAGTGCTGGCACAGGGCCTTAGGGCCCTGTTTGTAGAGAGCCTGCTCCTGTTTCTAAGGGGCAGGGGATTTTGCCAGGGTCTCATGCTGACTGCTGAGACCCCAACACACATGAATAGCTATACCTACCAGCCTGCATCAATTATCTGGTTCTGATATCAATTACCACTGTTAAATCCCCCATATTAATGTATCCTACTCTTCTTGTCCTATGTTAATGTCAGTATCTATTTGTTTTGTTTTGTTGTGCTTTGCTTTTTTCTTTATATTTCACATGTGAAATAACCATCTAATGTGTCTTTCTCTTCCAGAAGCCAGTATGCTTACTGTCTTGGTATTTTTACTTCCAAAACTATATTGTTGTTGCTAAGATAAATTTTCATCTTTTTAATAGTTTTTAATTTCTTATTGGTATTTCATTCATTGTGTGTTTCATATTAATCTATAATATCACTGTATCACTGTCACTGTACCTAGAAGTAAATTACTGGATAATATTTTTATAGGTTTAGAAACATACATAGCTTTTAGGTATAGCTTTTTATATTTAAAACTAATAGCATATTTTTAGAGGCTGTAGAGACAGTGGGTAGAGCACGTACTTTGTATATACTGACGCTGTTTTGTTCCCCAGCATCCCATATGGTTTCCTGAGCATTGCCAGTAATGATTCTTGAGTACAGAGCCTGGAATAAGCCCTGAGCATCAGAGGGTATGACAAAAAAATACACGAGAAAACATTTTGTAAAATAAAGATAATTTTATTCATAGAGGTTGCGCCAGTTCACATATCCATTAAAAAGAACTTGACAAATTAAGAGTGATTTTTCTCCATACCCACATCAACACTGCTGTCTCTGAAGTTATATATTAATTTTTATATTAAGGATTAAAATAGACAATATGGCTTAGTGTCCAATGAATGGTTCAGTTCATTTTTTTATTAGTGAATCACCATGAGTTACAGTTACAAACTTCTGAACTTTCATGTTTGCATTTTGTTTATATCCCTCCACCAGTACCCAGTCCCCTCCCCCAATGCTCCCAGTATCCCTCCCACCCTCCTATCCCATCCCCCCAACCCCAACCCATCTCTGTGGCAGGGCATTCCCTTTTGTTCTCTCTCTTCTTTTGGGTGTTGTGGTATGCAACAGAGGCACTGTGTGGCCATCGTGTTGGATCTATATTCTATTTTCAGCGAGCAACTCCAATCCGGTGCGGGTCATCAAACCAAATTTTACCTGGTGTTCCCTTCTCTATGAGAGCTGCCCTTTCCTCCAGCTTGTGGGGCCAGCTTCCAGCCTTGGAGCCCACCTCCTGGTACTTATCTCTACTATTATTGGGTGTTAGTCTCCTAATCTGTTATTTTATTTTATATTCCATAGATGAGTGTAATCTTTCTATGTCTGTCTCTCTCTTTCTGACTCATTTCATTTAGCATGATACTTTCCATGTTGATCCACTTATATGCACAGGTCATGACTTCATCTTTTCTAACAGCAGCATAGTATCTGATTACGTAGATGTACCAAAGTTTCTGCATCTCTCTGATGATTAGTGATGAAGTGGATTTTTTTCATGTGCCTGTTTGCCATTCATATTTCTTCATTGAAAACATTTCTGTTCATTTTCATCCCCTTTTATTTCATTGTGGTTTTTTTGTGTCCTCTTTTATTTCATTTGTAGTTTTTTTGTAGAGATCCTTGACCTCTTTAGTTAGGCTGATTCCGAGGTACTTGATTTTTGGGGGCACAGTTGTGAAGGGGATTGTTTTTTTAATGTCAATTTCCTCTGTTTTGTTATTTGCATATAAGAAGGCCATGGATTTTTGGGTATTGATTTTATAACCTGTGACTTTACTGTACAAGTCTATTGTTTCTAAGAATTTCTTGGTAGAGGTTTTGGGTTTCTTTAGGTATAATATCATATCATTTGCAAATAGTGAGAGCTTGATTTCTTCCTTCCCTATTTGTATGCTCTTAGTGTCTTTTTCTTACCTAATTGCTTATTGCAAGAACTCCCAGTACTATGTTAAACAGAAGTCGTGAGAGTAGACATCCTTGTCTTGTCCCTGATCTTAGAGGGAAGGCCCTAAGTTTTTCTCCATTGAGGATGATGCTTGCCATAGGTTTGTGGTAGATGGCTTTGACTATCTTGAAGAAAGTTCCTTCTAAACCCATTTTTGTGAGAGTTTTCATCATAAATGGGTGCTGGATCTTATTAAATGCTTTCTCTGCATCTATTGAAATGATCATATGGTTTTTATCTTTGCTTTTGTTGATATGATGGATTAAGTTGATTGAATTCTGAATGTTAAACCATCCTTGCATCCCCGGGATGAATCCCACTTGGTCATGGTGTATGATCTTTTTGATGAGTTGTTGGATTCTATTTGCTAATGTTTTGTTGAGGATCTTCACATCCATGTTCATTAGGGATATTGGCCTGTATGTAGTTTTCCTTCTTGGTGGTGTTTTGTTTGCTTTTGGTATTATGAAGATTTGTGCCTCATAGAAACTGTTTGGGAGAGTTCCTGTTTCCTCAGTTTCCTGGAAAAGCTTGAGGAAAACTGGTAACAGGTCTGCTTTAAATGTTTGGAAGAATTCACTAGTGAATTCATTTGAGCCTGGGCTTTTGTTTTGGGGGAGACTTTTGATTACAGTTTCAATTTTCTTGATATTAATGGGTCTATTCAGGTATTGTAAGTCTTCTTGGTTCAGTCTTGGGAGGTGATAGAAATCCAGGAAATTATCCATTTCTTCTAGGTTCTCTTGTTTCATGGCATATAGACTCTCAAAGTAGTCGCTGATGATCTTTTGAATGTCAGTAGTTTCTGTTGTGATGACCCCTTTTTTCATTTCTGATTTGGTTTATTAGGGTTCTCTCTTTCTCTTTCTTTGTGAGTCTTGCTAGTGGTTCATCAATCTTGTTTATTTTCTCAAAGAACCAGCTCTTGATTTCATTGACCTTTTGGATTGTTTTTTGGGTTTCCATGTTGTTGATTTCTGCTCTAAGTTTTATTATTTCTTTCCTTTGGCTGGGTTGGGGTTCCCTTTGTTGATCTTTTTCTAAGGTCTTGAGCTGTGAAGTCAGGTTATCTATGTAGGCCCTTTCTTCCTTCCTGAGGAATGCTTGCAAAGCTATAAATTTTCCTCTTAACACAGCTTTAGCTGAATCCCATAGGTTTTTGGTAGCTTATGTCTTCGTTCTCATTTGTTTCCAGGTATCTTTTGTTTTCATCCTTAACTTCCTTCCTGACCCACTCATTGTTCAACATTGAGTTGTTTAATTTCCAGTTGTTTGATTTGGTTCCCCTCGTCTATATGTGATTAATTTCTATCTTCAGTGCATCGTGGTCTGAAAAAATAGTTAATACAATTTCTATCTTCTTGATACTATTGAGGTATGTTTTGTGACCCAGCATGTGGTCTATTTTAGAAAATGTTCTGTGTGCACTGGAAAATAATGTGTACTCTTTCTTTTGGGGGTGTAAGGCCCTGTATAGGTCTTTTAGCCCTCTCTTTTCTATTTCTTCCTTCAGAGCCAGTGTTTCCTTGCTGAGTTTTGTTCTTGTTGATCTATCCAGAGGTGACAAGGCAGTGTTGAAGTCTCCAACTACTATTGTATTGCTGGTGATGTCCTCCTTAAAGTCTACCAGCAGTTGTTTTAAGTATTTAGCTGGTCCCTCATTAGGTGCATATACATTTAAGAGTGTGATTTCTTCCTGTTGTACATAAACCTTGATAAATAGAAAATGGCCTTCTCTGTCCTTTCTGATCTTTTTTAACCTGAAATCTATGTTGTCGGATACTAGTATGGCCATCCCAGCTCTTTTTGAGGGAGTTGTTTGTTTGCATTATTGTTTTCCATCCTTTAACTTTGAGTCTGTATTTCTTCTGATTGTTCAGATGTGTTTCTTGCAGGTGGCAGAATGTTGGTTTCAGTTTCTCAATCCATTTTGCCACTCTGTGTCTCTTGATAGGTGCATTTAGACCATTGACATGGAGAGAGATTATTGTTGTGGGTTTTTGTGCCATCTTTCTATAAGGATTTGTTGCGCTTATGGGGTTTTTTCCTTGTCTTACAGGAGCCCTTTTAGTCCTTCTTTCAGGTTTGGTTTTGAATCTATGAAATTCCTAAGCTGTTGTTTATCTATAAAATAGTGTATATTTCCATAGAGTTTGAGTGAGTGTTTGGCTGGGTAAAGTATTGTTGGTGAGGCGTTCATTTCATTGAGTTTTTTCACTATATCCCACCATTGTTTTCGGGCTTGGAGGGTTGCCTCTGATAGTTCTGCTGTAAATCTAAGGGGTGCTCCTTTGTATATGATTTCTTTCTTTGACCTTACTGTTTGCAGTATTGCGTCTCTATCTGTGGCATCCATCATTCTGACTATGATATATCTTGGAGTGTTTCTATTAGGATTTCTTTTAGCTGGTACCCTTCTGGCTTCTTGGATCTGGATGCTTGCATTCTCTAACTCTGGGAACTTTTCAGTGATGGGTTTTTTCATTGGGGTTGGCTCCCTGTCCTTCCAGTACTCCGATGATTTTAATGTTTTTCCTCTTGGAGTCATCTCCTAGGTCTCTGATTCTCCTTGGAGCTATTTTGAGGTCTTTTCCCATTGTTTGTTGTTGCCTGTACAATTTCTGCTGTTCGTCTTCAAGATCGCTGATTCTGTCTTTGGCCATTGACATTCTATTGTTGAGGGCACCTATTGAGTTTTTATGTTTACCTATCGAATCCTTCATTTGTGACATTTCTTTTTGTAGTTTTCTTATTTCTGCTCTCATTTCTTCCTTTATTTTCTCAGTTATCCATTCCCCCATTTCTTTCACTTCTTCCTTTAATTTTCTTTACGACTCTTCCACTGATTCTTTGAGTTGCTTAAACATCCTCAGCATTTCATCTCTGAATTCTTTTTCAGAGAGATCATATTTGTGGGTACCTCCTGTTGAGGATTCAGGACTCTTTTCATCGTCCTCTACTCGTAGCAGATACTTGCGCTGCTTCTTTGTGTTGTTGTGGATCTAACGAGGTAAAGCCTTTATGTTCACTAGAACTGTTGCCTCTGATTGCCAGAAAAAAAATCTGAATAAGATCCACGGTGGTCAACCTTCTCCTCATTTAGAGTACTTCTTTCCTCGTGGATATTATTCTGCGACTTATGATAGGCATCTAGTGCAGCATTGGAAGAGATGCTGTTTCCTATTGGGCTGTATGCAAATTCTTGAATACACTTGTTTTTTGGTGGAACTGGAGTCGGCCAGAAGATTATTGCTGTATTGCATTTGAGGTAGCCAGAATGCGTTCCACAAAATTAGAGAATGAAGGTTGGGATGGGAGTCCAAGGTGCTGGGAGTGGAGGGTATAACTGAGGCTTCACAGAAGGTCACGCCTACTTTTGATGAGGCCACGCCCCCTTCAGTGGAGGTCACACCCCTAGTCAGTCACATTGTTAATGTCCGGCTGCTTTACGAGGATCTACAAGTACCTGTTGAAGGGGACCAGCGACAATGACACAGGTGCAGAGGGCTCAGGTGATGGCAATGCCCGCTGCCGGGAAGCCCAGGAACTGGGCTTTGGTGAGGCTGCACTGGACGCAAGGGGAGCGCGTGGGGATCCTAAATACCTGTTCCCAACTATTTAGTTCTCTTAAATTATCAGAGAGATTCTTTGTAACTTAGCAGAGTTGTAAAATAAATAAAACTAAAGAAAACTGCGATGATTATAATAAGAATATTTCTTAGAAAACAAATTCTTGAGTCATTTCAATAAGGATACTATGACGGTAATGAATTTACTTTCAAGACAGAATATACTGTGCTATTACAAAAAATAATTAAACTTATCAAAATACAAGGATATATATTGAGACAGATTCTAATACAATCTTCCTACTTATAAGGAGTTTGACTTCAGGAGTTTTTTTAAGTAGAGAGAAAGAAAATGATACTGTGATGCATAGGGACTATAAATTCAGCTTAGAAATACCTCATACACTCACATTCCAACAGCCGCCACCAGGTTCATGACTGAGCTCCACAAACTGCTTCAAATTAAGGCACTCTTTGTTGTTGTTGCCGTTGTTGTTGTTGTTGTTTTAATTTTTTTAATTTTATTGAATCACCATGAGATAGTTACAAGCTTTCATGTTTCGGTTACAATCTCACAATGATCAAACACCCATCCCGCCACCAGTGCACATTCCCCACCACCAATATCCTGGGTATACCCCCCTTTCCCACCCTCCCCCTGCCTCTATGGCAGACAATATTCCCCATACTCTCTACTTTGGGACATTATAGCTTGCAACACAGACACAGAGAAGTCATTATGTTTGTTCTATTGTCTACTTTCGGCGTGCATCTCCCATCCCAGCTGGTTCCTCCAGCCATCATTTTCTTAGTGATCCCTTCTCTATTCCATCTGCCTTCTCCCCTCTACTCAAGAAGCAGTCTTCCAGCTATGGAGCAATCCCCCTGGCCCCTGTTTCTACTATTCTTGGGTGTCAGCCTCATGTGATGTTATTTTATACTCCACAAATGAGTGCTGTCCTTCTATGTCTGCCCCTCTCTTTCTGACTCATTACACTTAGCATGATACTCTCCATGTCTATTTATTTATAAGCAAATTTCATGACTTCACCTCTCCTAACAGCTGCATAGTATTCCATTGTGTAAATGTACCAAAGTTTCTTTAACCAGTCATCTTTTTTAGGGCACTCGGGTTGTTTCTATATTTTGGCTATTGTGAACAGTGCTGCAATGAATATATAGGTACAGATGTCATTTCTACTGTGCTTTTTTACATCCTCAGGATATATTCCAAGAAGTGGTATTGTGGGGTCAATGGAAGCTCAATTTTTAGTTTTTTAAAGGACAGTCTATATAAGGCACACTTTTTTGGGGGGGTTGAAAATTTTGAGCCTTGTCAAAGTCAGCGTGAGCAACCTCCCCAGACTTCCCCTTACTTTCAAAAGCTCCAATACAGCCACATTCCACCATCACTGCCATGCAAATTTACTGCCCAGTTAAATATTCTGTATATTCTGGAATAACATTTTCAAACTCTACAGTAGTAATATTACAGTAAGAGCAAACACAGATTGGAAGAAAATGCTTCACAGAAGTCAGCTAAGCTTGACTAACAAAAGCATTAACATAGAAGTCTCAACTAGTAACACCAGCTTAGAAACCCTCAGACAAGGATTTAATGGCTTCATGGTGAGATACCATTATCACAATTTTTTTTTCACTGAAGTATTTTGTGATTTCATTAGGCTCTTAGTGGTAACAAGCAAATCAAATATTTTGGGCCTGCAATAGGGCAGGCTTGAGGACTGGTTGAGAAAATGGAGACAACAGTGGAGGGAAGGTCACCGTGGTGTGGGATGGGTGGTGGAATATTGAAACAAATACATCATGAACAACTTTGTAAATCATGGTGCTTAAATAAAATGGAAAAAAATGAAAATATTTCAAAAAGAAATTCCTCATACAATTGAAACTTTTACCAAAAAGTAATATATGAATTTTAGATATGAGTTTAGACATCTTATATAAGATATAAAATAGTATAATATAAAAGATATGTATAATATAAAAGATAATGTTTTTTCCAAAGTCACACAAGTATTAAGTTTGAAATTTAAACAAAATTTCTATATACATTATGTATTATAACAAATCACTTCCATTTATGGTGATACTGGTTATTTCCAGACTTTTGGATATGTGCCTTCTCACAGGAATGAGATGACATCTCATTGTTATTTTGATTTGTGTATTTCCCTAATCAGAGTAACAGTGAACACCGTTTTAAGGGCTGTTTTCCCATTTGTTTTCCTTGGGGAAATGGTTGTTTATATCCTTGTCCCATTTAAGATGAGGTCACAGAAGTTTTGGTAGTTGTTAGTTGAGTTTTGTAAGTGATTTCTAAAGGTTGGTATCTTGAATACCAGCCTTTTATTTGATGTATAATGTGCAAATATTTTCTTCTATTCCATAGGGTTTATTTCTAAACTACACATTGTTTTTGTTGGTTGGGGTTTATTTTTGATATTTTAAACAAGTCTTCAAAACCCTTAGTACAGCATTGTATAAAAAGTAATATAGTAGTAATAACTGACGTTCTAGGCCCATTCATGATCTCAAGAAAAAGGATTTCAACACAGTAAGTAAGGTGTTTGTTATTTGTAGGCTTTTTGCAAGCTTTTTGGTCATTCAATCTTTTTTTTTTCCTTTTTTCTACTTCTTGGGCTATACCAGAGGGTGCTCTGTGAACCATATTGAGTGCTGGGAATTGAACCAGTGTCAATTGCATGCAAGACAAGGCCATACCACTGTACTATCTCTCAAGTCACTCATCATCTTTATTAAGATTTTTTTTTATCAGAAAGGATGCTGGCTTTATTTTTATCATATAATTTTCCCTTTTATTATATGAAATTGGCCAAATGCATTGTTTTTAATGTTAGACTTCTGCTTAATTGTCGACATAAATCTTTTTAAAGCATTTATACTTTTCAGATATTTTAATCCCACAAGTTACTAGTTTTATAGATTTAAATGTTCAATATTTTTGTTTCCTCTCAGAAATTGATACTTTTGTTTGCTTTCCATAATTTCCCAGTCCATGTTCCTATTTTCAATGGTATTTTTCCTGCTTAAAGACTTACTTGTATTACTTATGTTATTGACTGATGTTGGAAAGAGCTAAGAATTTTTGAAGGAAGGTGTTTTTGTTTTGTTTTGTTTTTTTTATTAGTGAATCACTGTGGGGTAAAGTTACAGACTTACAAATTTTCATGCTTACATTTTAGTCATACAATGAACGAGTACACATCCCTCCACCAGTGCCCATTATCCACCACCAATGGTCCCAGCATCCCTCCCACCACCCCCACTCTGTCCCCTTCATCCCACCCTGCCTCTGTGGCAGAGCATTCCCTTTTGCTCTCTCTCTCTCTTTTTGGGTGTTGTGGTTTGCTACAGAGGTATTAAGTAGGAATCATGTTCAGTCAGTCTATAGGCTATTTTCAGCCTATATCTCCCATGAGGGAAGGTGTTTTATCTGGAGATAGTTTTATTCACTTTTATTATTGAATACACTTTTCTTTGTATACTGGAACACTTTTTCTTATATACTTTTCCTTGAATACTAGGGCAGTAATATATTAGTTCATCATTCTATAGGTACTATTCCATTGCTATCTGTTTTTCATTTTCCTCTTGACTGATCAGCTGTAAACCTAATGACAATCATTTACACAGAACTTATCTTTTGCTAATTTAAAACTTGCTTTGTTTAACTTTAGTCACTTTACTCTGATATTCTTAGGTTTGGATTTCAGTACTTCAGATTTCTTCCATCTGTTGTGCTGCAATTTTTACAAATGTTGGAAATTCTTTCAACGTTTTTTCTCTAATTATTGCTTCTAATTATTCTAATTATTGCATCTTTCTTCCTTGTTGTGTCTCAATTTTACATGGAAATATACAGCTATTATGATAAATACATCTCTTTGCTTGCTCTTTTACATTCCATTTTTGTTTTCTGTATACCATATGGTGCTGGTGGATATATCTTATTCAGCAAACTGTTATTCAATGCTATTTAATCGTATGCTTGAGTTCTAAAATTGAATTAATGAGTTTTTCTATTTGAGAATTTTCATTTTCACTTGATTTCTTTATATAGATCCCAAGTTCTATTTGAAATAGAAATGGCTATTTGTAATTTCAGTCTGATTATTATAATTTTCACTATCTAGGTCAGCCATATGTCAGTTTCTATTGTATTTGGTTTATTTTTTGAGGGAGCTTCCCAAATTGTGCTCAGGGGGCTGAGGGTCACTTCTGGCCGTTTGCAACAGCAATTTAGTGCTAGAGCTCAAATATGTCACCTTATGTAGCGAGTGACCATCAGGGAGACTATGGCAGTGCTCAGGCCTCCAGGGTTCAAATTCTTGTATTGAACGATAGCCACTAAACCATAGATTATAGATTGTTCCTCCCATTTCTTTTTAGGTAGCGAGTCACAATACTGGTATTACTGGTAGTCTCATGCATGTATCATTACAGTACCATAGCCACCACGAAAGAGACCACTTCCTCTATCAGTGTCCCAGAGATCCTCCCATTTACCCTCCTGCCATATAAACATGGTTCTGTGAAGCAACTCTCCAATTGGTTCTGTTGGTCATTTGTTGTTTCCTTAGTATGTGTTCTTTCTTTTCTATTCCACAAATGAGAGAGATTATTCTGTACCTGATCCTCTCCTTCTAATTTACTTCACTCAGAATGATACTTTCTAATTCCATTCATGTGGCATAAAATTTAATGATTTCATCTTTTATTACGACTATGTGGTATCCCATTGTGTAAACACACTACAGGTTTTAATTCACCTAGATAGTGACCTAGGTATATATTTAATCTTGGGTATTTAAGATGTTCCTTGATATTGGCCACAGTGAATAGTGTTGCAACAAACATAGGGGCACAAATATCTTTTCAATATGATTGACCCTCAGGGTAGATGTCAAGAAGCTAAATTAACAAACTGAGTTTTATGGAATCTCAGTTATTAGATTTTTTTGAGAAAACATCATATTAATTCCCAATAATGTTGATCCAGTTAAGAATCCCACCAACAATGAATGAGAGTTGCCTTTCCCAATCCATGCTAGTACTTATTGTTCTTTTTCATGTGTGCCAGTCTCATTAATGCAAGGTGATACTACATTGTTTGGACTTGTATTTCCTTGATGATAAGTATTTGCATTTCCCTAATATTTTCACATACCTACTGGTTATCTGTATGTTTATTTGAAGGAGTGTCTGTTCAGCTCTTTTACCCATTTTTGATCGAGTTGTTCATTTTTTAATTGCTGTTGCTAAATTTTTGAACTGCTTTATATATCTTTTGATGTTAACCTATTGTCAAATGACTGTGGGCACATATTTTCTCTCAGTCTATAGGTAACTTTTTAAATTCTATTCATCGTTTCTTTTGTGGTATAGATGATTACTAATTTGATTTGGTCTCTTTTCCATGACAAGACTCTTACATTTCACTAATGATTAGACATTGTTAGAAAAATTAGACTTGTTAGAAAAAAATCATAGTTTGGAGATGAAGCCATCTTTTTCAAAAAGATATCTTTCTGTCCTTTAGCTGGCAGCAACAAAGAGAAATTCATCTTAGCCAGATTGTTGGTTAAACTGTCTTTAGTATGAATTTAGTGTTGGTGGCTACTGAGATCTAATTACTGTCTCTCCAGAATATATATGACTAACAAATTTTGCTTTTCTTTCTTAACAGTTTTCTACCTCACTTCTCAGACAGCTCGCAAGACCCAAGAGAGCTTAATAAAAACTAATTGATACATACCTGGAAAAAAAGTGCCAGTCTTATTTTCATATACTTTTTTTTCTTTATATTTCCCTCCTCTCCCTACAACCTTTGCTTACAATTCTGAACTTTTCCATTATTTCTTTTTATTTCTTCTCTCCCATCACAAGATTGCTAAAACTTATATCTATCAACCTCTAAGCAGTTTCTATCTTCTGACTTCTGTCCCAATATGCGAATATGCAAATACCAGTAGGGAAAAAGTAATGTGCAAAGTTTTGAGCTTGCCTGCATGACTTTTTTTTCTCTCTCACTGAGATTTGTCATCCCTATATTCCTAATTATTTGAAAACTCTAAGACTTCTTTAAATAGAAGAAAGTTTGAGAATTAAACTTATTTTTTCTTGTCATTTACTGGCATAGTGCAAGCTTTGCCACCGTGACAGAAAGCAGAAGATAAATTGCCTTTTGATGTTTTAACTTAATTTTTTTCATTTTCTCCATAGTTTACTAAGAATGAACAACATGTGTATATTTAAATTTTAAAAAGTTGTACATTTTTATCAATGTTAAAATAGATTTTTTTAGGGCAGAAATGGTATAGTTTCTATACCTTAACCATTTTATAACAAAAACATATTTTACAAATGATAGGGTTTCTATCCAGACGATTTAAAATAATTAAGAAATGTACATTTTAATTTACTTTCCCTAGCCCAAAGCTTTTACAGATGCTAAATTGATAACTCTGAGACCATTGTTCAAAAAATATCATAGACAGAAATTATATTTTCACATCTGCAATAAAGAAAATTATAATGCTTAAATTTTCTTTGGCTATTTTATTTGTGCTGGGTAGTTTTCTTTGAAACATGAGTCCTCTTCACAGTGCCAATTAATTTTAAAAGAAAACAGAATCAGTAGTAGAAGATATATGAACAATGGTATAGTGAGATAAACAGTAAGTAGTAGCAGAAGCTGTTTTTTTTTTTTTTATTAAAAAAATCCTCCTGCAATTCCCTGGTGAATTTCGTAGTCTGTGTTTACTTCAACTATGGCTGCTATTTACAAGATGAATTTAAGATTCTGCCTTTCATCAGGCTTTGTTTTGTCAGGAAAAAAAAAGTATTTTTCTAAGGAAAGAGTTTTGGATGCTGGAAGAGTTGCCACACATTATCGATCTATGTAGCTTTTCTTCCATTTCAATGCTTGATATTTTAACATCTGTCTTACCTGAGACAGTGTGCTATTCATTTTGAAAGCAAGCTACCAATTTACTTCGTTTTCTTCTTTCTTTCTTTCTTTCTTTCTTTCTTTCTTTCTTTCTTTCTTTCTTTCTTTCTTTCTTTCTTTCTTTCTTTCTTTCTTTCTTTCTTTCTTTCTTTCTTTCTTTCTTTCTTTCCTTCTTTCTTTCTTTCCTTTCCCTCTTTCTTTCTTTCAATCTTTCTTTCTTTCTTTCTCTCTTTCTTTCTCTCTTTCTTTCTTTATCTTTCTCTTTCTTTCATGTTTGCGTCATACCTGGTGATGCTCAGTGATCACTCCTGGCTCTGCACTCAGGAATTACTCCTGGCAGTGCTCAGGATAACATATGTGTCCCAGGTAGAAAACCAATATGGGAGCATGCAAAGCACGCACCTTACCTACTGTATAATCTCTCCAACCCTAAATATTTACTTTCTAAGAGATCCCAATGTGATTAGTGATGGAGTAACTACCAAAAACCTAGACTATTTTTTCTGAGGTGGAAGCTACCTTTTAGGTGTTACATATAGCAAAGCATGAACAACTAATACAGATGGAATTTTAGCTAATTCAAAATTTAATATTACTTGGTAGCTATAGATTTAGGTGATAGTCATATTAAATCTATGAAAGCAAGTCAATAAACATTTTACAATTTTAAGCAATATAAATAAATTTTGTTCCATATTAAGAAATATAAACTTAAAGACATACTTATTCAAGGGAAATCAAAATAATAAACAAACTGTTATATGGCATGATAACAATTATTAGAAAAAATAATGTAGATAATATGATAATTTGGCACCTAACTGATGGAATGAGAATAATACAGGACCTTATGCTACCAATAAAGCAATTCTAGGAATATAGAAATTCTGGGATTTCTTCAGTAGATCACATAACCAAAGAGAAAAGTAGAAGAACTGTACCAAAGATAAAATTTTGCAGAAATTAGGTTACTAGTTAAACCAAAAATGACTAAGTAAAGAAAAAAAACAGAAAGGGGAAGAAATTAAAATAGTCCTAATTTGAAAAAGTAGAATGCATCAGGACTGACACTATGAATATTGAACATCTGTTAGAACATTTCTGATGTAATTGCCCTGGCTGCCTTGTTGAAAAGAGACTTTAGGAGCTTCATAGGGCTGTTGAAATGACTTTCTATTGTCTGCCTGATGAGTGCAAATGTTTTATTCTGTAATTCAAACTTCCCTCATATACAAACAAAGCACATGTCCTAGTGCTTCCTCTGGGCACTCTAGGTATCATCTCGCCTGCACTACAGTCTGTTCTTGGAGAACACAGGTGCAAGAGCTACATTACCCTATTTCATCCCCCTTCATTTTAAGAGCACATCCCAAGCATCCCTTATATTACAACTTAAATCTCACCTCTTCTAACAGCAACTGAGAATATTTCTTAATTAAAATTCTGTTCTTTTATGCTAGGTAAAATAATCTGGTTTTGAAACTTTATTCTTTCTAAATTACCTTACTTATTTGTGTCATCTACCTTAACTTGTTGAAAGTTCTTTAAGAAAAGATACCATTTATTATATATTTCACATTGTGCCATAGTATTTATAAAATGACTTGAGTGACTCTGAAATTATATGACTACAACAGAATGATAAATGAAAAGTTAAACTGATATCTTAAATTTTAAATTTCATATATATCAAGCTTTACCTATTTCATATAACTTTCACTGAATATATTATTACATATATATAATTGGCATGTAACATTAAGTTATATTTAGGTATGCAAATTAGTGATTCAATATTTGTGTACACTGAAATTATTGTAACAATTAGTATGATTCTCAAGACTAGTTAACTTGTCATGTAAGTAATACATGAATATGTTGGGCTGGAGTGATAGCACAGTGGTTGGGCGTTCGCCTTTCACGCAGCCAACACATGTTCGATTCCTCCACCCTTCTCGGAGAGCCCAGTAAGCTACCAGGAGTATCTTGCCCACAGGGCAGAGCCTGGCAAGCTACCCGTGTGTATTGAATATGCCAAAAATAGTAACAAAAGTCTCTCAATGAGAGACGTTACTGGTGCCCGCTCGAACAAATCGATGAGCAACGGGGTGACAGTGACAGTAATGATCTATATTTGGCAACTTGGTCAAAATATTTTATAATAAACTATTTTAACATATATAAAGGTAATCTACTTGAAAAATGTTCTTAAGCAACTTTAAATAAATTTTTAGTTAGTTTTTATTTGGATGAACATTAGATTTAATGAAATCCTATATTATTTTATGGAGTTTTATTTGAAGAAAATTTTAATGTTAACAATCACAATCATTAAATAAGTTATATAGTCTTTTTCTAACTGTGATCTTGCCATAAATACCGTAATAATTATATTAAATGTGAAACTAACAACCAAGTCAGCACCCATTTCTTGAAAACCTGCCTTGACACTTCTTAAGTATGGGGAAATTTTATGGATTTTTTTTAACTTTAAGTTCAAAACTTTGTGATTATTATTTTATTGGTAAGTATCTCGCCCACACAGCAGAGCCTGGCAAGCTACCCATGGCATATTCAATATGCCAAAAACAGTAACAATTCTCACAATGGTGACGTTACTGTGCCTGCTCGAACAAATGGACGAGCAACGGGATGAGAGTGATGCAGTGAATATCTCTTTTTACTTGATTTATTATTACTTTTGCAATACTATAGGATTTCAGGGACATATATTTATACTTCCATATGTGCATAAGATCCCTGCTCCAACACCAAAGAAAGTTTCAGTGCCATAACACTATGGACATACCAGAGAGACTTTATCCCCATACCTCAACTTGCCATCTTCTATTTTGACAGCAACTCTCATTCTTTCCATTGAGTCTGGGACTTAGCTATTTTTTATTTAACTTTAAAAATAGGGGCTGGAGTGATAGCACAGCGGGTAGAGTGTTTGTCTTTCGTACTGCTGACCCCAGTTCAGTTCCTCCATCCCTCTCGGAGAGCCCTGCAAGGTACCAAGAGTATCTCACCTGCACAGCAGAGCTGGCAAGCTACCTGTGGTGTATTCGATATGCCAAAAAACAGTAACAACAAGTCTCACAATGGAGACATTACTGGTGCCGGCTCCAGCAAACTGATGAACAGGATGACAGTGACAGTGACTTTAAAAAAAAACTTTTTTTTTGGCTTTTTCAGTCACACCCAGTCTCCTTAAGAGTTACTCCTGGCTTGCACTCAAGAATTACTCCTGGTAATGGTCAGAGGACCACATGGGATGCCAGGGTTAGAACCCAACTTGGCTGCATTCAAGGAAAATGCTCTACTCACTGCACTATCACTCTAGCCCCAATTATTTTTTACTTAATATATACAAAATAGTAATTTATGTGCCATGTATGAATGAAATAATCAAATAATTAGCTTTTAGATGTTTACTGTATATGCACATATAAACGATATTTTTAGATTAATTAGTTTCTTCATCACTACATAATATCCATTTTTTTATTTTGTTTTTTTCTTTGGTTAAAATTTTGTCTACCTGAGAATAGCACTCCCTGCTCTTCTCTCTACATTATTGGATTAGACACCTTGCACTTTACTCTGAGTCTATCTTTTTCCTTATATCTTATATGAGACATTTGTGTGAATAATTTATACATATCCTTATTGGCATGTTCAGACCACTAACAGTTTGACTACTGATATATGAAACTTACTGGTATCTATATTGCCTTTCTTATTGTTTGTCCTTCTAAATTTTTTGTCTGCTTTTTTTATTTAAATGATTTTTCTAGGTAGTTCTCTGTTTCTTCATTTTTACTGCTAAGTCTTTGTTTCATTATTTTCTTTGTGGCTGTCACAAAGTTGTTTAATGTTAACTGTATATAAAACAGGTTTTTAAAATGCTGGTATAGACTCATGGTCATTTAGATATAAATTTCTTTATTTTTACCTTTTATGTTTTATTGTTTTCTCATATCACTGTTAGTGCTGTTTCTGATTTTTCTATTGTCTTGCTACTTATACAGTAAGCAGCACAAAATTTGTTTTGAGCAATTTTCTAGCTGAAAAATGTGTTTCTTTTTCTTCTTTTCAAATAAACTCTTTGACATTTCATTTAGGACAAGTCTGATAATATTTATGTTTGCTTTTTTTGTATCAAAATTGATGATTTTCAGGGTAAAAAGTATTTGACTATCAATTTTTAATCTTTTGATAATATGAATATTTCATTCCACTACTGTAGCTTAGAAGCTTTTTGATGAAAACTCTAATTATAACCTGTTAGAAGTGCTTTGATTGCTACTTTTATCCCTAGAATTCTTCAATATTTCTTTATTTCTAACATTTGATAATTTAACAATGATGTGTCTTTGTGATGGACATTCTGATTTAAAAATTGTGATGTTATCTCAGCTTCCTGGAAATCTATGTATAGTTCCTTCTTTCAGTTTTAGAAGTAATCTGAGATTGTATCTCCTAAAATAGTCTTTGATACATTTTTTTTCTTTCCATTCTAGAATTTCTATTACTCTGATATTTAACTTTACATTAGAGTCTGGTATTTCTCATAAACGTTTACAATTTTTTTCTTAAATCTTGTTTTTTCCTCTTCCATTTGGAGCATTGCTAAGATTTTTAATCTTCAGCTTCTTATATAGTTTTTTGCTATGAGATTGGGTATACTTTTTATGCACTGCATGTTAAATTTTATTCAATATGCTCTTAATACTCAGTATATCTGTTTGGAATTTTTAAATACATATGTTCTAGGATTACAGTGTTGCCAGTCATCACTGAAGAGCCAATAACATCCACCATAGGCCTTTGAAACCTTAATAATCTCTAAAATCTTGAATACAGAATGTATTGACTGATGTAAGTCCTTTATAATACTATTGACTGCTTTCTCATGCTTGAGGTTTGTCTAAATTAATATATTTCGCCTAAATTTTTGGTTTGTTACTTCCTCCAGGTCTGTATTTATGATCGCTCTCTGGACAGTTGTCATTTTCTTTTTCTGGGTGGGCAGGCCACACCCAGGTATGCTCACAGATTACTCTATACTCTGCTCTGTACTCAGGGATCACTCCTGGCAGTGTTCCAGGGACCCTATGGAGTTGTACCTGGGAGAGTGGCATGTAAGCCAGGTGCTTTAGCTGCTATATTATTTCTCCAGCCTCTAGTTGCCATTTTCTTTAAGAGATCTTGTCTTATTATTTCAATATCTCCCTCATGAATCTTTCTGCTATGCATCTAAATCAGCTTCTTATTTTCATGCAGATGGTCCTGGGATGCTGTAATTCTTTTAGTTGGTGGTGTTTGCTTTTTGTTTGAGCAATTCTCAAAGGCTACTTCTATCTTTGTGCTCCGGGGTCACTCTCCCAGTGTACAGGGAATCAGGAGATACCTGGCATTGAACTTGGTACCACCAACATGCAAAGCCTGTTTTCAGCCTGTTGTACCATGGCTCCTTCTCCTGGATTTCTTCTTTGTTTATATAAGCAGGGTGGGAGGTGGAGAATGATGATATCAAAAATTGCAATCTATTATGGTTGCTTGTGGGGATAATAAGAGGGTAAAAGTCCAGAGGAAAGCTCTACATTGCTTATTTTGTGCCAATGTCATTTTTGAAAACTGTTCTTGCCAAAAATCTGTTTCAAATCTTTCCTCTGAACAATGACCATATTTATGACCTATGTAACTTTCTGAAGAAGGCATGGTTATTGGACGGAGGCTGCCTAAAGCCCAGGATTCTGCAGGCTTATATTTTTAATTTTGTAGGGGTTTGTTTTTGACTTTTGGGGTCACATCTGGCGATGCTCAGGGGTTACTCCTGGCTCTGCACTCAGGAGTTACTCCCGGCGGTGCTTGGCGGACCATATGGAATGCTGGGAATCAAACTTGGGTCAGCTGTGTGCAAGGCAAACACCCTACCCATTGTACTACTGCTCCAGGCCCCTAATTTTGTAGACTTGATATTTCTTTTTATAATTTTATTTTATTTAAAAATTTATTTTAAGTAAAATTTAAAAATTTATTTAAAGTGCCCTGTTTTACAAAGTTATGTATAGTCGAGTCTTAGAAATAAAGTATTCCAGCACCACCACTGTAAGCCTCCCTGCACCAAGGTTCCCAGGTTCCCTCCCACCAGCCCCTGGCCTGCCATCTTCATATTTTTAAGTTTGGTGTTTGAAGTTTTTATCTCTTGTTCTCAGTGTTGTTGACTCTATAGTTTGGATATTTAGCTATAATGCTCCTTTACATCACTGATGGAAGTTGAATTTCTTTGACCCCTGTCCTTTTCGGGTTCAAGATTAGCTCATTTTCTGTGAAGTTAATTGTTGGTAATGTTTTAGTGGGTGTCATTGCTTGCTAGTTCTTATTCACTATTTAGGGGAAATTGTTATATATGTGCCATTTTAAATGCAAGAAATAATGACTATCTCTCTAATGGAAATAACAGCTGTAGGTTTTTGATGCTTCATTTTATATAATGCATTGCCTTTCCCCTAATATAGTACATATTGTGCACTCAAAATATAGTTTTTATGCAATTAATTCACTGTGTTATGTTAAGTGGTTTAGTCAATATCTCACCTATTCAAATGTATAAAAGGATTAACCTGAATCAGTCTATGAGACCACATTTTTTATAAAATATCCCTAATTACCATCCATAAATCTACATAATAGTGCTTTTTAATTAGTAAAATGATCACATTTTTATGGATATCAGGACTTAATGTGAAATAAGAATAAAATGAGACAGATGTAAAAAAGGCAGGTTTTGTAAAGTTGAAAAGACAAAGTCATGTTTCTATTCTGACTCCCAATAACCTTTTGTGTCAGAAATTAAGAATTAAAAGGACAGGCCAGAGAGAGAGTACAGTGTTAGGGTACTTGTCTTATTTCTGACCAACCTGGTCAACCTGGGTTTGATCCCAGGTACCACATGCTCTCTCATAAGCATCACCAGGAATGATCTCTGAGTACAACTGGGTGTGGCTCTCCTACCCCTCCCCTCCAAAAAAAAACAGCCACAACAAAAATAATTGAAACAACTTAGCATTCTTTAAAATTCCTGATCTAAAATTTCTCCTTTAACTTTATTTACTTACTTATATATGTTTGGGAATCATATCAAGGTGTGATTAGAGTTTAATCCTGGCTCTATGCATAATGATCACATCTGGTTGTGCTCAAAGGATAATATGTAGTGCTGGGGACAGAACCCAAGTCTCAGAACATAAGGCATGCAACCCACACTTTACCTGCTATAATTTTTCTTCAACACTATCAATTTATTATTTTGCCTTGTTTTGCTTTGGGGCCACACTGGAGGTGCTCAGAGCTTACCTTAGTTTCTTGACTCAAGAATTACTCTTGGAGGTACTCCGGGAATGAAACTCAGGGGCATGGATTAAACCCAAGTCATCTGTGTGCAAGACAAACATCCCACCCTGTATGCTGTCTCTCAAGCCCCTAACATTTCTCCTGCTAATTGTAATGATGGACTGGAGCAATAGCACAGCGGGTAGGGCGTTTGCCTTGCACGCGGCCAACCCGGGATCAATTCCTCTGCCCTTCTCGGAGAGCCCCAGCAAGCTACAGAGAGTATCCCGCCCGCATAGCAGAAACTGGCAATCTCACTGTGGCTTGATATGACAAAAATAGTAACAACAAGTCTCACAATGGAGATGTTATTGGTATCTGCTTGAGCAAATCGATGAGCAACGGGATGACATTGACACAGTGACAGTGACAATTCTAACAATAAAGTACAATATTAGGTAAAAAGAAGGATGTCTTATTTCAGTAATACATTGGCTTTTATATTTAAACATTGAGGTCCTCTGGGGAACACCCAGGTCAAGAAGTTAATGAATGAGTAGAAGGACACAGCTTATGAATATTCTACTCTGGTGGAATTCCTTTCTACCTTTTCTCTTTCACTGGCTTTTGCATTTACATTACTACTATTGCTTTTTTTTTGTTGCTTTAGAGACATATTCATCAGTGATTAAGGCTTACTTCAGGCTTTGTGCTCAAAAATCACTTCTGGTAGAACTAGGGAACCATAAGCAGTACTGGGGATTTGGACTGGGGTCAGCCATGTTCAAGGCAAGCACTATGTATTAACTAATTTTTAGAATGCATATGAATTCTATGAATTAAGCACTCTAGCACATGTGTTAACTACCTTTTCATTTTTAAGTGTTGGTGTGAATTCTCATTTTTATCTCCAAATTTTCCCCCAAATATGCCTCCTTTGAAATAGATATACATGAAAACATGTCTTTTGATTACACACACACACACACATATACACACATATGTAGAGAGAAAAGTGAGAGATTAAAATACTGGTGATGAGACCAGAGAGATACTATGAAGCGTAAGGCATATGCTTTGCATGTGGAGACCTGAATTCCATCCCTGATACCACATATGATGCCCAGAGCGCCCCAAGAGTGATCCTGAGTGCAGAGTCAAGAATAAGCTATAAGCACAGGTGTGACCCCAAAAACAAATAAATAAATAGAGAATTAAAGTTCTAGTATTTATTTACATTTGTGTCTTTTTTTGTGTTTGTTTATGCATGTGTACATACATAAATATCTTATATTTTATATTGCCTTAATTATCTTCAAAATATGGTGTATATACTTCAAAATACTGTTTAAATGTGGGGGGTTTACATACATATATTTTTCAAGATCCAATCATCAGAATAGTTTCCAATAATTTCTTTTATTTACTTTTAAATTAATAATCAAGATCAGGTGTAAGTATCTTACATAAAACCAAGAATAGCACAACTACAAATAAAAAGGGATCAAGTTTTCTGTCAGAAAACCAAGTGCTAAGTTTTGCCCTTAAATATAAATACAAATATTATTATGTTGTTGTACAAACTGGGGAAAAAAAGAAGACCGTGTGCTCAAATATTTTCCTGATTTATTACATAGTATTAGTATTTCATATAAGTTTTAATATTTGATCATATATTATTCTAAGAAATTTTATGATAATATAGGTATTAATTTTTCATTTGAAACTATATTATAGAGCTTCAATATTTTAAATTTCTCTTAGTTCACAAAATATCAAGCAACAGAAGTACAATGCTCAGTACATGTTCATGTCAATAGTGTTTAGGAGAACCAAATGTTCTTTATGAGAGATAGGCTGAATGAAAAAAATCATTAACATTTAAGACATTTTATTTTATGCTTTTTGGGTCACACCCGGCAATGCTCAGGGTTTTTTTTTCCTGGCTCTACACTCAGGAATTACTCCTGGAAGTGTTCAGGAAACTATATGGGGATGCTGGGAATCAGACCCAGGTCTGCCGCGTGCAAGGCAAACGCCCTACCACTGTGCTATTGCTCCAGCCCCGACATTTAAGACATTTTAAATTATTTTATGAAATAAAAAATCAGGGAATTATAATAATTAATATATAATAATAGTTTATAAATCATATCAAAAGTTGTTTTATTTTTGCCCTTTAAATAATGGTATAGTGTCAATATTGACCAGATGGCTAGAATAATAGTCCGGATGCATGGACTACATTCAAAAGTCAACTAACACTATTTAATCAAAAATGTAAAATTCCCATAGAACTCTTCCTTTGCTTGTTTTCAAACTAATTTTTTACTCCAATTATAATAGGTGCTTCATAATGGCAAAAGTAAAGAGAAAATATAAAGAAAAGTGCCCATCACAGAAATAGGGGATAGAATGGAGTGGAGGTGGCAGGAGGAATACTGTGGACATTGATGACAGGAAATGTACACTGGTGGAGGGATGGGTGTTCGATTATTGTGTGACTGAAACTCAGTCATGAAAGCTTTGTAACTGTATTTCATGGTGATTTAATTAAAAGAAATTGCAAAAAATACTAGATGCTTTAAGATTTTGATTACCAATACTCTGCTCATATAGAAGGCATGTAATTAATGTTTTCGCAAAACAGTTATTAGATAACAAAATGAATTCACAAATGATTAATATGTATCTCGAGTTCAAAAGGATCAGGGTTACATTTGTATTTATGTATACTTGAACAATGTTAATTAGCAAGATAGTGCATATGATTTTTACTAGAGCCAATCCTAAATTATAATTCTACCTCTCTCTCATGCTTCTTTGAATCTAAGGATAAACTAGTTATGGTAAAGTCAGTAACTCATTTAAACTTCAAATGTTATTTCCATATGCTTATTTTTGTACACAGAATTTTGTATGGACTATGAAAATGTTTACTTTTCCAATAATGCAAGGACAAGAGGTTTTTTTTTTAAAAAAAAACACCTGTCTCCGTGTTGAATAAAGGTTGTATAATTTAAAGTAAAGAGGTACAGTATACTTCTAGGAAATGAGAAAATATAGCTCAAGAGCAACACACATGGAGTAATTCAGTCCAGTTGTTTCTCTTCACTGATTTTCTTTCTAGTAATAAAACATTGCAGCTGTAGGTTACGGATTTGATAAGCAGACAAAGAAAAGTAAACTTTCCTTACAAAAGTGAAAAATAAAAACAGTTGTTTATTATTAATGATATGTCTAGATTACTTTGTTTCATAATATTATAGTTCACAAACTGTATGTAAGGATCAATATGAGAGATTGTTTTTTTGAGATTATTACAAGTCGAAGCCATGCTCACCACCAAGACACATCAGTGTGGGTGGCTATAACAATGTAGTGTAGACTAGATAACATGTATCACTGTATCACTATATCACTGCTAGATTTACTCAAGCGAGCACCAGTAATGTCTCTATTAGACTTAGCTCTGAGATTTTAGCAGCTTCTCGTGTTTCCCAAGAATTGGAGGCTCTTTCAGGGTCAGGGGAATGAGAGTTATTGTTACTGTTTTTGGCATATCAAATACACCATGGGTAGCTAGCCAGACTCTGTCGTGCAGGGTAACTTATGAATAATAAAAATTTATTTTGCACTTATTTCAGTTTGGATTCTGAAGGTATGAGATTAAAGTGTCAGCATATCAGGTTCTTTTTTTTTTTTTTAAGTTTTTGGATCACACCCGGCAATGCTCAGGGGTTATGACTGGCGGTGCTTGGAGGACTATATAGGGTGCCAGTGATTGAGTAGGCATTTACAAGGCAAACACCTTTTCTGTGGTACCATCTCCCCAGCCCCTAAAATACCAAGTTCTGATGAGAGCACTCTTCTGATTTCAGATTGTCATGTTCTGGTTGTATTCTCACATGACAGAGGGTGAGAGATTTACTGGGTCCATTTTAGTAGGGCATTGAACATATTAAGGAGGATGCAATTTTCATGTCACAATTAACTCCCAAAGAATCCATATCTAATACCATTACAATGAGGGTTAGAATTTTAATTCACAACTTTGGGGAGAGATTAAAAAAATAGATTCCATTTTATTCTTCCTGGCTAAACATATGAAATGATATTTGAAATATTTAACTCAAGCTAAGAAATTCAACTACTATTTACAACAGGGGGCTGGAGTGATAGAACAGTGGGTAGGGCATTCACTTGCACTCAGCTAACCCGGGTTCGATTCCTCCATCCCTCTTGGAGAGCCTGGCAAGCTACTGAGAGTATCTCACCCCACAGCAGAGCCTGGCAAGATACCTGTACGTATTCGATATGCCAAAAACAGTAAAAACAAGTTTCACAATGGAGACATTACTGGTGCCCACTCGAGCAAATCAATGAGCAATGGGATGACAGTGACAGTGATTTACAATAGGAGCCAAGTATGCTAAAAAACATATTAGGGAAATTCAGAATGTTTTAAATAAACAGTATCCAAAAAGTATTAATTTATACAATCTGAAATGTAGCGCCTAATCTCAGTATTTGAATTTTAAGGCTTCCTAGCCGGTCCTTAGGGAACCCACTCACAATAATTTTCAATCAACTGGACATTTTTTTGACATTTGGTGGACTCAAGAATGCAGTTGTGCTCAAGTTCTGCAGTATGGGGACAATCAAAGTGATTGTAGTGGTGTTTGGTTCCTTCCAGGACTGCACTCAGTGATGCTCAGGATGCTATGGTGCCAATAATTGAACTCAGCTTGGACTGATGGAAGATATGTGCCCTAATCCCTGTATACCTGACCTGCAATTCAGACTAGATTTTTATATGTTTTCCCTCCATTTGTGTATTTTTCAGACTAGAGCAGAAAGTTGCCCTTTATCACCTTGAGCTACACACTCTAGGGTTCAATTTATATTAAGTGCATTAACATATCAAGCATTTGCAAATTTAAATAAGACCTAATTTTATAATCATGCCTGTTCCACAGGCCTTTCTTCATAAATACACCAGGTTCAGTAAATACCTTCTATTTCATATTAATTCATTTCCTTCACTAATTTCCATTTTGAAAAGATGTTCTTTAATAAACACATAATAAAAATTAAGCCAGTTCTCCTTAGAGAGAGCACAGACCTAACCTGGATTAGAAATCTTTTAATATTAAAAGTAAGCAACAGCTAGGGTGGAATTTACTGAAGAAATTGAGTGCAGGGTGTGTTGCTAGGCATGGATTCTAAGTCACTGGGGGAAAATAAAGGAAGCCATTCCTCTCATTTCCTGCAAGAAGCCTGAAGTTATAAAATCAATGTTGGAACATAAATGTGAAATTACTTTTTTGTGGGCACATTTCTACTGATTGATTTAAGTGGTTACTTGTTCATTTCTGCATGCTACCTCTCTACTGGAAGTCTCAAAACTTATCTCTAGAGATTGAAAATCCCTCTATTCAAATTGATAGTATGAAATAAGAAGTTTCCCCCTAAATAAATGTTAGATTTTTTCAGTATATGTAAACTTTATTTTCTCTACATTTAATCTTTGGAAGGTCTTCTCCAGGTTCTATTATGACAAGGTAGGTTATGAACCCCATCTCCACTGTTGCCCATTCTACTCTTAGCCATCTAATATCTTTGTGAACCTGGACACGTTTCTTTTTAAAATTTTTTTTATTATTTTATTTTATTAGTGAATCACCTTGAGACAAAGTTATAGACATATAGGTTTTCATGCTTACATTTCAGTCATACAATGATCGAGTGCCCATCCCTCCACTAGTGCCCATTTTCCACCACCAATGGTCCCTGCATCCCTCCCACTACCCCCACCCTGTTGGACAGGTTTTTTAACATTGTTGAGTGTTGGTTTTACAGATACAGAATTGGAGCAAAGCTGAAAAATCAAATAATTTCACTTGCTTGTTTGACAGTAGGATGTGCTGTGGTAATAGGCTGAATAAATGAGATATATATTTTCTTAATGGAGGTAGTTTTTTTTTGTTTTTGTATTTTTGCTTTTTAGGTCACACCTGGTGATGCACAGAGGTCACTCCTGGCTCATGTACTCAGGAATTACCCCTGTCGGTGCTCAGGGGACCATAAGGGATGCTGGGATTCGAACCCGGGTCAGTTGCATGCAAAGCAAACGCCCTACCAGCTGTGCTATCACTCCAGCCCCAATGGAAGTTGTTCTTCCACGTGCTCTTTCCCTGTATATTGTTATCTTATTATCTTCTAAGGAGAGAATCTTTAGTTAAAACATTGAGGAGATAGAGCCAGAGCAATAGTACAGAGAGTAGGGCACTTAACTAGCACAAGGCCAACCTGGGTTCAATCCCGAATAAGTCCCGAGCCCTCTGAGTATGGCCAAAATCCAAACACACACAAAAAAGTGGGGGGAGATGGAATGAGTAAGCACTGAAACGGACTATTAGAAATCAAACATGATTGAGTAAGTGGGATGGGGCATGTTAAGGACCCCATTGTGGTCCTTAACAGGATTTTCACTGATATGATTAAACAAGTGATGGCAAAAAAGAATTGATGTGACTTCTTGGTTCCTGTTTAATCTTGGAAAGTTTAATTTCTCTAACTCTTGAGTCCCCATCTATGAAGTAATGATTTAAATTACAATATTTCATAGAGATGCTAGATATGTTCAATGAAACTAGGGGAAACAAAAGTCTTCAGCCAATAAATAATACCTATTATTATAATTATTATTAATAACAAAATGAAAAATTACATAAGCTGCCTTGTTTTAAAAGCCAGATAATAAACATGGGAAGGAATTTTGTAAGCTGC
Source organism: Sorex araneus (assembly GCF_027595985.1). Taxonomy (NCBI): domain Eukaryota; kingdom Metazoa; phylum Chordata; class Mammalia; order Eulipotyphla; family Soricidae; genus Sorex; species Sorex araneus. The sequence continues at coordinate 201,151,057 of NC_073313.1, forward strand.
TATTTTTCCTAGCCATTGTCTACATCCTAAGCCAAGTAATTCTGTATGAGACAGCATACAGTATAGACTAGAATTTTCATGATGAGAAATCATTCTGAGCAGAGGTATAAAAATAAAAGTAAAACAAGAGAATATCAGGTATTTCTTACATGAAAAAATTTTTCAGTAGCTACAGAATGTTGGTATCTGGAGCACCTGGATTAGATATATAAAGTCCATAACAGTGAAGAAAGCATTCAGAAACTAATTGCTATAATTATTATTATTGAGTCTACTTTCCACTTATTTTCAAGAGCCAGACAGCTGAAGAAGAAAATGAACTCCTGAAACAACTTCAATCATCTACAATGGCAGTTTTTTTTATTTTTTTGGCATGTCGACAGTTTACAATTGCTTGGGTTTAAAATAATGATACAGTATTGTAGTTCTGGCTGCTTAATGAAAATAGAGACAATCATAAATCCTGGGGGATTTTCTGCTTGGTGAAAAGTAAGGAAATATACGCCAAAACACATTAACAGTGCAGGATACCTTTTATCACTTTGCTCAATATTTAATATCTCAATGTCTTGAAAGATGTGTAGGATTTCAATAGCTGGAGAGTTAGACACATTTTAAAAGCAAGTAAAACAATGAACAAACCATCAAGGAAGCAAAAGAATTTATGTAAAACATAAGTAGATCAATTCATCCGAGAGCAGAACTTCCTTTTGAACCTTTCAGTTATTGATTTGAAGCATAACAAAATGGCCCCCAAACCTAGTGACTTTAGCCAATGGTTGGATATTTCTTGTGATTCTGAGGTTGATTGCTCAGATTTGAGCTACATTGTCTTAGCTGGTCTAATTCATTGTAGCTGAACTCAGCAGGGAGTCTCATAAGACCAGTGTTCTAGGTTTTCCTTGACATGCTTTTTTTTTGTTTTTTGTTTTGTTTTGCTTTTTTTTTTGGTGCAGTCTCATCCACCAGGACTGCTCCCTCTGAACCACATCCAGCAGATAGCATGGCTCCTGGATCCCATTTAAAGAAATAACTCCTCCATGATAACACATACAAGTTTCTGTTTGAATCACTCTTTCTAATAATTTTCATTGGCCAAGGCTAGTTGTGTGAACAAACCACTAAAAGCATGTGATACATAGTATTGTGACTTGTGGGTATATGGAGAATGAGGAAAGCTCACAATTCTATAAAGAGGATTTAAAGATGAAGCCAAAGTAGATTTTTTTTTATCTCAACAGACCACAGAATCATAGAGTTGACAGAGCTTGTGTTTATTTTTAACTGTATGTCCCAGGATAAATAATGGATAATATTTTCTTGGGTGGGAGAAATAGGGGTTAAAATAATAACTCTTCCATTACAACAAGGAAAAGTGATTCTAAATTTTAAATTTAGTAGATTTCATGGAATAATTAAATTATAAATAAGATTTGTTTGACTTTTAGAGACAACTGCTATGTGAAGAGTCTTTGAGAAAACTTTTCGACAAAAGGAGCAATTGATGCAGAAAGTCTAGATTCTTGGAGAGAAAAACAGAAATTATAGAATCAATTCATGGAAAAGTATTTAGGGAAATCTCTCTTTCTGTGTATACTGTTGTTTTATTTATTCAGTCATCTTTATATCCTTCACTTAATTGCCTGTAGTGGTATTACTCTATCATATAGGATTTCTGTTTCTATTTTCTGATTTGTTTGGGGGCCACACCAGGCAATGCTCAGCATTTATTCCTGCCTCTGTGGCAAGGCAAATGCCCTATCTGCTGTACTATCAGTCTGACCCCTGCTTCTATTTTTTTAAAGAAATTTCTATGCCATTTTCCAAAGAGGCTATTTTACATTCCAACAATAAACCAAAGTTCTGCACACCACCCCCATCTCTGCTAGCATTTGTTTTTTCCAGTATCTTTTATATTGACCATTCTCACGGACACTTAATAATTTTAAAGGAATTCTTTAAACTCTTTCCAAATAGGTTACATTATTGTAAGGTCCATATGAAATATATTTTGTTTCATCAGTTTATATGTTTACCCTCATGTTCTATCTCACTATCCCATCACTAAAGAATTATACTTTAGTATAGAATAATTCTTGAAATCAAAAGTATGGTGTTTTCCAAAGCTTATTATTTTTAAATTGGTCCTGCTCATCTAAATTCTTTGCCTTTACTTATAGAAATTGTAAGTAGCTTAGCAATGTCTCCAGAATATTTGAAGATATATCAGTTGAAAATATTGAATGTTAGAACATTTAAAAGAAAATCTGCATATTTCTTCTTTCTGCTATAATTGTTCTTTGGACCTACAGGAAAAGTAATCAATAGAAGTGGTATGGCTAGTGACATGGTTTTTAGTGTTTTTAGCAGAAAAGCAATTGGTATTTTGTGTGATGCAAGTAGTAAGGTATGTTTAATCTCTTGGCAGCTAGGGAGTTCCCAGCAGCTCTCCCTTTTGTCGCCTGTGTTCGGTGGACTTGGGCCCCTTCCCCACCCAGTATGGCCAATGCATTGGGCCGACGAACTTGGAGATGAAGACCAGGCTGGTTGATGATCAGTTGCCATTTATTCCATTGTCCCCATGCAGCTGCTCCAATCTCACTAAGTTCCCCATTCTAGTCTCACACTGCCTTTCATTCCTTTATTCATGCCCATCTCCTACTGCTCTTCCGCTCATCTCTCTGCGCTCTCTCGAAGCCACATCTCTCTGCGCTCTCTCGAAGCCACATCTCTCATCTCTCCACACACCTGCTCCTGTATTCTTCCTCCATCTCCCTTGCTAGTTTCTCTGCACTGCACCTTGCTGTCCTGGTCTCTCTCTAGTCGCTCTCCATCTCCCCGAATTGGGAGTAGACACCAAACCCCATGCAGTAGCACAATCAACATATCAAAAGCCCTTCCTGATCGCGGTTCATCAAGCTCAAGGGAGAGAAATACCACCTAGGGGTGTTTCTCCTCTCCTTAGTCCAATAACTTAATTAACATCTTAATATTAACTTATTAATATTAGTTATTTTGTATGAACACAATAAGAGATACATTGAGCTTGTAGAGTGACTCTCTTGGGGACATCTTGCTATAGATCTCAGACTACAGTGGTCAGGCCAGAGTAATCCTTTCCTACCCTAGCAGGGTCCTATTTAGTTGTACTTTTTGGATCATGACAGAATTTCTCCATGACCATGTTCTTAACTTATGGTTAAATATTATGGCACTTTGACCTGGCCCATTTTGATACCAGGGTTGCTCACAGCTTGCCCTGGGTCCATCCAGTCCCTTGTCGAGACCCTGCTTTTGGGGTGCTAGAAAGTAAGGGCAACTGAGGCTTAAGTCGAGAGAACAGATGCCCAGGAGTGAATATCATTCGGAGTCAATTTCCCAAGTTACAAAAGCATAGCATTAACTGTCTTTCTGTGTCTATGCTAAAAGGACATTGGTCTGAATTAACTCAGCAAAAGACATTAAGGAGAAGAGAAAACAATATTTACCAGTCAGCTGAGTCTCTGATCAGGAGGCAAAGGTAATTGGCAAGATGGGGGAGTAGAGCACAAAGAAAGAGATTACAAATAAAGACAGAGAAACAAGCACCGTGATGGGAGTAACCCAATAAACCTAAGCTCCCTGTGGCCAGGGAGGAAGGGCAAATAAATAACAGTAAGGTTTTGGGTTATGTGATTTTTTCCATAATTGCTTAGTATAAATGGACTTAGTATAAATGGACTGAATTATGAACCCCCAAATGTGTTGCAATTAATATTCTAGTGGTAACATTATTTGGAAATGGGCATATGTGTTAATATGAGGCTATAATAAAATCTGGGCTGGAGCAATAACACAGAGAGTAAGGTGTTTGCCTTGCACGCGGCCCGACCCAGTTTCAATTCCTCTGTCCTTCTCGGAGAGCCCGGCAAGTTACAAAGAGTATCTCGCCCATACACCAGAGCCTGGCAAGGTACCCGTGGTGTATTCGATATGCCAAAAACAGTAACAATTCTCACAATGGAGATGTTACTGGTGCCCTCTCGAGCAAATCGATGAGCAGAAGGATTACAGTGATAATCATATCCAAAAGTAGAAACAGTAAGTGTGTGGGGATATAAGGGAAAGGGTTTCTCATCTGCCTTTGGTGGGAACATCTTCTGGATTGGCATCTATAGAAGATTATGAAGAACTATCACAAAATTAAGTTTTTATATGACCCAAAATTCCACTTTTCTTGCATCAACCCCAAGGGCCCCAACAAAGTATTTTAAAAGGACATTTGTGCTTCTAAATTCATGCAACAAATTTTACAATAACCAAGATCAAAAAACAACGCTAGTGCCAAAGAACAGATGACTAAAGAAATTATGGTTTATCTACACAATAAAACACTACCTAACTATAACAAAAGACAGACAGTTATAGCTAGATAGCATCATGTTGACTGAAGTTTGCAATTCTCGCAACAAATACAGAATGATTTCTCACATTTGTGAGATATAAAGAAAAATAGCAAAGGAATAACAATTGGCTAATTTTAACAAATCCTCAGAATTGGCTAATAGAACCAAATTCTGGTGGAAATGGGTAGAAGGGGACAGTGAGACATAGATGAAGGAAGCTGCCACTTGTGGGTAGTAGATGTGCTGTGAAACAAGGTATGCGTTAAACTCTGTTACTAACAGTATTATAAGTGTCTTGTAAATCCCTGTACCTAAATAAAAATGGAAAAAATAAAAAATTTTATCACACTAGATTAGAATTGGCCATTATTTATATAAAAGTGAAGAGATACAGGGGCTGGAGCAATAGCACAGCGGGTAGGGAGTTTGCCTTGCACGCGGCCAACCCGGGTTCGATTCCCAGCATCCCATATGGTCCCCTGAGCAACGCCAGGGGTAATTCCTGAGTGCAGAGCCAAGAGTAACCCCTGTGCATCGCCGGGAGTGACCCAAAAAGCAAAAAAAAAAAAAAAGTGAAGAGATACAGAGATAGAGAAAAGTTATTAAAGTTGGAGACAAAGAGTGATAATACCCATAAGCAAAAGATTACCAGGAACTGCTTATCCAAAGCTAAGACAAGAAAGTTTTTCCAAAGAAATCACAGAGAAAATATGGCTCTCTGATAACTTGATTTTGCATTTTTGATGTCCAGAACTGTGAATTTTTTTTTTCTTTTAAACCATTCCACTCTAAGATAATTTGTTATGACATTCCTGGGAAACTAATATAACACATTTTAAAATAATTTTCAGCATATTTTAAAATTAGCATACTGTAAATTTGACTTTTTAAAGAGTGCAATTCTACATAATTTAGCACATACATGGATTTGTGCAGCCACCACCATACTCGAGGTAAACAACCATTCCATTATCCACTAGCCTCCTCTATATTTCCTCAGATAAGCAAAACTTTTCCTCTTGTTACCCACCTATCTCTTTTGAGGGGGACTGAGTAGGACCTTGGCACTAATCTTGGCAGTAGTGACTTTGAGCTCAGGGTCCATCACTCCCAGTGGGCTCAGCAGTGTCAAATTAGGGTTCCAGGTATAGAACCTAGATCTGCCACCTGCAAGCCAAGCACTCTATCCACTATACCTTCACTCTGAGCCCACCAACCCATCTTTTAAAACAGTGTTTCTTTATATTTTTTGAAACTATCATACAGTATGTAATGATTTCTTGACTGCCTAATGTTAATCAATATAATGCCTTTGCAATTCATCCAGTGTGTATATTCTTACTTAAGGATAAATTTTTTTCCATAATTCAAATGTTCTGTAGTTTGTTCATTCTTTGAGGTAAATATGGAAGCTCCAACTTGGGCAATTAAGACTAAGGTTTGTGCATATTTACATGCACAGGATTATGAGAAGATACAAATATTACTTTAAGGTACATGTCTAAGTACATAGCTGATATATATAATATTATAAGAAACTGCCTACCTTTGATGTATTTGCATTAATATGTTCAAATTATGCTTTGCATATATTTAGATGATCACCCTTTTAATTAAATATTTTAATGATATTAAGTATTTAACTAGTTTTATGCATATTTTACTAGTCTGCATTTAATAAAATGAACAGTGATAGTTGCAAATAAACAGTCATGGTATTAATTACAACACAGAAACTGGCAAATGTGACAAATTAGTTTTCTTTTCATCAACTGACTTTGGAGTCAGTTGTTATACATTTGTCAGTGTACTACTCTAGCAAGTTAGTTTAGCATTTCTGTGATAAACATTAATTATCATGTGTTGTTATTTTTATATTTTTCTTGAATGGATTTGGTAGTGTTAAAGAGTTTCATCCGTGTATTTTCATGAGCAGCTGAATATTCTTGTTACATATCACTGTCTGGTTTTGGAAATATATAATGCAAGCCTTATAAAATGAATTGTAAATTATTCCACTCTTATCTCTTTCTGGAAAAGATGGTGTAAAATTACTATTTGAACCTCAAAATTACTGGTGTGAATATAGAGAACTCAATTTTCTTTATAGGAAAAGTTTTACTCTCATGTCGGTATCATTAATAGATATTAAAAGTTTTCCGGTTATCTTTTTGCTTAGGTGATTCTAGTAGTATGTGGCATTTATTCATTGATTCTTTACGTTGCATCTAAACTAGTTGAATTTTGGTGCATAGATTGTAAAATTCTAATATGGGGAGATTTAATAGCTTAATAGTCTTATTTTGTTCTAATAATAAAATTGTAACCTCTCTTTTTTTGCATCATGTCTTCTAAATTTCCATTTATTCATTAATATCTGGTATTGATTTGAATGATTGTAGCACAAATATGCTATGCAAATGAAGAAGGGATTAAAATCTTACATAACCTCTTGTTGCTCCTTCATCTACAAAGTAAAAGCTCCAAGTTTGTTATAATAGATATATGCATGTGTTAAATATAATATAAATGAATTTAAGTTAACATATATGAATTTAAATATAAGAAGACAAAAGTTTAAGAAATGCATAGATCTAAATACATAAAACAATAGAATCAAGACACATGTGTATACATAGTTTTATTAAAAATAGAAAACAGTTTTAAATTGTAACTCTAAGGCAATATTGCATATTTCTTATTCATAATTTATCTTGATTCATATTTGTGAAAACCAAACAAACCATTAATAATATAAAGGTTGTGCCAGAAACATAGCCAAGATTATTTTTGGACAGAATGAAAGTTTATTATAGCACTGTCGTTCTGTTGTTCATCGATTTGCTCCAATAACAAGTCTCCATTGTGAGACTTGTTACTGTTTTAGGCATATCGAATGAGCCACGGGTAGCTTGCAAGGCTCTGCGGTGTGGGAGGAATACTCTCAGTAGCTTGCTGGGCTTTCTGAGACATGCAGAGGAATTGAACCCGGGTCAGCTGCGTGTAAGGCAAATGCCCTACCTGCTGTGCTATCGCTCCAGTCCCCAAAATTTTATTAAACTTTATTTTTTAATTTTTTATTTAGACACCATGATTTGCAAAGTTCTTTGTAATACAGTTGTTTCAAGCATGATGCTCCAAAACTAATCCCACAACAAGTGTCCTTTCCATCCACCAATGTCCTCAGGTTCTCTCCCATAACCTGGCCTGCCTCCTTGGCAGGCATATAACAAATTCATTTTATATCATTTGCTCTAACAAAATTCAAGAAATGGCAAGTGGAATTATAAAAAATAAATCAATAAAGTCAATTTGTGATGATTGATTGCTAGGTAATTTTAACCAATATAAATAATATATTATTTCATTATTGAAAATGTATAAAATCCCTTTGCAAGCTAGAGTAAAACAGTGCAGTTGTTAGTGAATGCTATGCTCAATGCCAGATGTTGGGAAGTTTGCCCTGTCCTTTGCATAAACTCTTAACACTTCTTGCAAAACTGAATTCAAGGCTCTGAATTCCCTAAGCTGTTGCCTGTCCTTAGAGTTCTGCATTGTTCCCTCAAATCTGAATGATAATCTAGCTGATAGAGTATTCTTGGTATGTTCATTTCATTGCGTTTTTGTACTCTCATCTTCCATACTCTTCTGACTCACCGAGTTTCATTTTGTCATGCTCTGTATATCTTATGGATTTTCCTTTGTAAGTCCCTCTTTTGATCTTGTAGCTTTTACTATTCTATATTTGGATTTTTCTGTTTTGAGCACAGTGTGTCATAGAGTTTTTCTAGTTGAGTCAATTTTTACTGGGACCCTTTGGGCCACTTGGATCTCAGTATCTGTAATCTTCAGCTCTGGGAATTTTTTTTCCTCTTTTCTTTCAACTATTACAGGGCTTTACTGATTGATTTTGTTGTTGTTCTTTTTTTAAAATTGAATCACTGTGAGATATAGATTTGCAAAGTTGTTTATGGTCATGTTTCAGTCATAGTGTTCCAACACCCATCCCTCCAAAACCGTACATTTCCCACTATCAATGTCCCCAGTTTTCCACCCACCACCCTCCCCACAGCCCTTCTCTGTCTATCTCTGTCTGTTTCTGTCTGTTTGTCTATCTCTCTCCTCCATATATTTTTTGTCTCTCTTTCTCTGTCTCTCTCTCTCTTTCTTGTGTGAATGCACACATGTGTACATGCTTCTTTTGGGTATTATGGTTTGCATTACAGATACCAAGAGATTGTCATGTTTCTTCCTTTATCTATTTTTTACTCTGGGAAATTCTTCTCAGTGACTTCTTTAATTGTGTGTTGTCCACATTTGCCTTCCTATTCTTTAGAGACTCTAATGATTCTTATATTGTTCTATGAACTCATCTCATAGTTCTCTGGTATGCTGTTCATATCTCTTTAGATTGTTTCCTCCCTTCTGCTGTTTTTTAGTGGTTTCCTTCATCTCATCTTTGATCAACTTGATCTTTTGCTCATTTTCTGTTATTCTGCATTCAGAGTTTCTACTGATGTTTTTGTATCATCTCCCATATTTGTAATTTCTGTTATTTCTGATTGTAGTAGTTTATTTCATTTAGCCTCATACATTCTTGTGTTTTACTGACTACCTCTGCCATCATTTCTCTGAACTTGAAATCATCATGGTGTCACTAAAGACAATGTCTGAGAATTTACTGGTGTTGTTTATGTCTTTGGTGATATCGTTTTCATTCATTAAGCTTGGCCGGCTTCCACATATTTTCCACGTTGGTTTTCTAGTGTTATTACTGAGCTGGGGAGAATCTTGGTTGCTAGAAGCCAAGGAAGATGCTGAGGTATTAGACTGGGGTTACTCTTACTCTTCTGTGCTCATCTTCACCAAATAACAAGAAGAATAACAGTAAGCAGCGTGTAACTTGTTAAGTAGATCAGGCCTTGTGCTTCAGGAGTTGTGGTAGGGACCCTATTACATGGTGCTGGTCATTATGGAGGCTGCTCGGATCTTGCGGAAAGCAAAGGACTGGCCAGTGATGTCAGCCAGAAGCAAGCCTCACCTGAGATGGCATAGCAATAAGCAAAAAATCCCTTCTCTTTTTTTTTATTCATTTGTCTAAGCATAAGTTTTTCAACATTTTTACATTTTCAAAGAACCATCTTAGATTTTGTTATTTTAATTATTATTATGGTTTTTATTTTATCAGTTGCTATCTTTTATTTTCTTAATGAATTTTAAAGTTTAATTTATTGTCATTGTTCTAGTTTACAGTATAAGTTTTTCACATGAATTTAAGAGTTTTTTTAATTTTCTTGTATAAACACTAAGTTTTTCTCCAGGAATGCCTCTATCACATAGATCAAGTGCTTTTATATTTTCAGTTGCATGATTTTTCTTATGAAATTTTTGTCTAGATTACATTTCCCAGTAATTGGTTATTTTCTATATAATGTCTGTCATTGATTTTCATTTCCATATCAATTTATCTACGTCAATTTTATAATTTCCAATCTTCATATTTGAGATCTGTTTAATGATCACTAATATGTTTTGTCTTGTATAATGTTATGTTTGTACTAGAAAAGAACGCATATTCTTCCATTTTATGATGAAATGCACTTTAAATGTTAATTTTGTGAATTTGTTTGATATTGTTAGCTAAGCCTTTCAAATGCATATTGATTTTTACTTTACTTATCCTATAAATTATGAAAAGAAGAAAGTTAAAATTCCCAACTGTAGGTGTGAAATATGTTTGGATGTGTGGTATAATTGATATATTTCTTCTTTTAGTTCCATAAATTTTTACAGAGCCTGGCAAGGTACCCGTGGCATATTCTATATGCCCAAAATAGTAACAACAATGGGCCTCATTCCCCTGACCCTGGAAGAGCCCCCAGTACGGCAGAATTAAGAAGGACAAACAAGGAGAGGCTGATAAAATCTCAGGGCTGAACTAGTCGGTCAAAACTAAGAAGGACTAAATGAAGGACTATGATAAAGAAGAAATTGAGAAGCTGGAGAAGTTCTATAAAGAAGACCACACCATCTATAAGGTCATTGTCGGTGATTTTTAATGCCAAGATAGGACCTAGAAGGTCACCTGAAGAACTGCGCATCAGGACCTACGGCCTAGAATGGAATGAACAGGGAAAGAGACTGTCTGAGTTCATCATGTTGACCACGGCCATCCATGGTAACTCATAGTTCCAAAAGGCCGAATCTAAACACTGGACATGGGAGTCTCCCAGTGGACAGTTCCACAATGAAATTGACCACATCATATTCAATCAACGGTTTTACCTGACCTATGTTGCTGTTGTCTCAAAATTCCAAATGGGATCAGAACACCGTCTCCTTCATGCGAAATTCTACTTCACAGAATGGGAGAAAGGGCTGCAAAGTTTAAGAAGAGAACTCCCAGAATGACCACCAACTGGGAGCTCTTTGACACTATTGCAGGAATATGGGAAGATGCCATCGTTGACAACATCAACAAGGAATATGATTGACTGCTTCAGCACCTCCATGAATGTTCGAGGAATGCAGAGACAGAAAGCACAAAAAGTCACCTGTCTTCAGAAACTCTCAAGCTCATTCGCCAACGTGGTCTGGCACGATCCTCAGGCAATCATAAGCTAATGTCTGAGCTCACAAAGCTGTGCAGAGAAGTGATAAAGGAAGACCTCAGAGAGAGAAGAGCAGCAGATTTGGCCAATGCGGCAGAAGCCGGGAAAAGTATTCGAAACACCCGCCTATCCTTTGCCGACTATAAGACCAAGATGACTGCTCTTCGACGTCTTCATGGATCTATCACATCTTCCAGAAGGGCAATGGAAAAGGTTATCCACAACTTCTATTCGGATCTCTTTGATAGCCGTGTCCACCTGCCCACATACCAAATTTCACAGGATGGATATGTCATTCCAATCGTCCTCCCTTCCAAAATCTGGCATGCCATTTCGTCGGTAAGAAGCATACAGCACCAGGTTCAGACAAGGTCAGACCTGAACACCTGAAGAATTTGCCACCAGTACTCATCAATACACTGGCTTGGCTCTTCACATGCTCCCTGTCTGAATGCAAGGTTCTGTCCCAATGGAAAACCAGCAGGACCATCCTGTTGTACAAGAAGTGAGACATCCACGACATTGGCAACTATCCCCCGATCTGCCTGTTGTCCATTGTCTACAAGCTATTCACTAGAGTCATCCTGAATAAGATTGGCAGAACACTGGACGAAGGACAACCATGCAATCATGCGGGGTTCTGAAAAGAATTTCAGGATGGTCAACCATATCCACACAGTGACCAAGCTCATTGAGGTTTTTTGAGAGTTCAAGATGCCACTCTGTCTAACGTTCATTGTTTTAATGAAGGCCTTTGATTCTTTTGAGACTGAAGCTGTCATCAAAGCCCTAGCCAAACATGGTGTTCAAATTCAATACATCAGGATCCTCCATGAGCTGTATTAGGAATTCACCACCAGGATCTCCCCATTCTACAAAGAAGTGATCATCAACATAAAGAGAGGGGTTCGGCAGGGTGACACCACTTCACCAAAACTCTTTAGTGCCACCCTTGAAAGCATCATGCGACGACTGGAATGGGAAGGAGTGGGAGTGAAGATAGATGGGCGGCAACTACACCACCTCCGCTTCGCTGATGACATCATTCTCATAACACCAAATATCAGCCAAGCAGCACAAATGCTGGTTGACTTTGACCATGAGTATGGAAAGATCAGACTGCAGCTGAATCTCATGAAGACAATGTTCATGAGAAACGGACTAGTTTCTGATGTTCCATTTGCCCTCAACAGAATGAACATCTCTGAATGCAGCAGTGATGTGTACCTAGGTCAAGAACTCAACATGACAAAGGACCTGGCACCTGAACTGCTCAGAAGGAAGAGAGCAGTGTGAAATGCTATTGGCGCCCACTCAAATCGATGAACAATGAGATGACAAGTAATACAAGTGAAATTTTTGCTTTGTGGTGTATTATACTTATTTTTAATCTAATTTATTAGAGTTTTTTAAGTTCCACTAGTATTAAAACTTATGGTGTTGATATGCAAACTTACTCTACACCACCACCACCAAAGTGCCTACAACTCCCACCATTGTCTTTTTTGTAGTTCCATTTTCTCACCCTTCTCCTACCACTCCTGACTTTAAGTTGGTTTCATATTCCAATATCATAAAGCTCTGTTACAGATACTTACTTGAAATGTTCATTTTTTGATAAATTTGCACATTTTAATTTTGGAATGTCTCACTTTATTCCTAGCAATAGTCTTTGTTTTAAAATTGGCTTTGTCTAGTCACTAGGATATGTCTTAGTGTCAGTAGCTTTTACCTTGCAAATGTGAGGCCATGTGTTCCACCCCTATTGCCTACCTTACCACCAAGTACAATCCTGATAGCCCTACTAACTGCAAGTGATTCCAGAGAAGTGTGTGTGAGTGCTACAATGAAAGGGTTTGAGTTCTAGAAAGCATTATATTTAAAAAGATACCTAAGTGTCAAGGCCAAGAGTGTAACAAGCACCAAAACTAAAGAGAGAAATCCCCAGCAAGCATGTGTCCAAGCACTGCACCTAAACGAAAGAATCCAGAGCAAGTACTACTACCAAATCTGAAAGAACTGCGACCTTATGTGTGTGACCTTCAGGAAGCACTGTAACACTGTTCACTGTTCACTGTTGTTCATTGATTTGCTTGAGTGGGCACCGGTAACATCTCCATTGTGAGACTTGTTACAGTTTTTGGCATATCAAATACATCACAGGTAGCTTGCCAGGCTCTCCCATGCTAGTGGGATACTCTCGGTAGCTTGCCGGGCTCTCCAAGAAGGTCGGAAGAATCAAACCCAGGTCGGCCGCGTGCAAGGCAAAAGCCCTGCCTGCTGAGCTATTGCTCCAGTCCTTCAGGAAGCAGCCAATCAAAATGCGGAGTTCCAATACCTAATGTATATGCAAAGTGATCATCACTGCAATTATAACAGGAGGAAGGAAAGGACAGAAAAGGAAATAATTTCAGTCGATATAATATTTCATAGTGGGAAATAAGACAAAATGGATTTTTATATTAATATATATATACTTCAATATTTGCATGTATTTTCTAAGTTAACATTTTGTTATCATTCACTTTTAAGTGTGTCTGTATTTTAAGTGGCTTAATACAAACAATATAGAAATGAATCTTTTTAATTCAATCTTACTGTATACTTTGGAGAGGATATTTATGCAATTGAATTTAGCATTTATTATTAATATGGTTACTTTAAAATCTACAGGAGTCATATCGGTTTCCAACTTCTTGTTATTTTACCTGTTTTTCAATTTTCCATGCGTTTAAAAAAGCTTTTATATTTACTTAAGTATTTTATTTTAGTTTTTCTTTGCTGGCTCTCTTTATTTTATAATGGTTTTTAGTTTATATTTGCTGCCTCTCTTTATTTTATAATGCTTTATCTAGAAGTTATATCTCCAACTTCTCAGACTTTATTTTCAAAAAGTTCTAAACATTATATGAAGCACAAGAACTTTTATGCAGTAAAATTTTGTTTACTTCCTCATTCTTTTACATAATTATTATTCATATTATCTCTACAAATGATCTAAATTTCAAAACTGCCTTAAGCAGTAAATTATCTTTTAGTTGCATTGTTAAATTGTAGTATAATACACATAACATAAAATTTACCTTCCTAATCATTCCTAATTCTGTATTTCAGTAGTATTAGTTGCATTAACATTGCTGTGCAATGGATCTTGAGAACTCATTTCATCTCACAGATTTCTGTGTTTATTTGTTTACTTGTTTTATGTTTGGGGCCCACACCCAGTGGTGCTCAGAGGTTTATGCTGTTCCGTACTCAGGAATCATTCATGGCAGACACTGGGATTCGTGTGGGGTGTCAGGGATCGAATCCATGTTGGCCCTGTGCAAAGCAAGCACCTATACACTGTACTATCTCTTTCTCCCAAGAATTCGTGTTTATTAAATAATAAATCATTATTAAATCTCCCTGGAAGCTTGCAACTATCATTCTTTCTTCTGTCTCTAAGAATTTGGCTACTCTAGGAATTTTATATAAACATAATTTGTGTATATTGTTGTATTGTTGTTATCACCTTCTTTCTTTCATATAATATTCTCAGAGTTATCGGTGTTGTAGCATAAGTCAGACTTTAAGTCTAAGTAATATTTCATAGTGTGAATTTCATTGTGCAATAGACCACATTTTATGCTTCTTTCTTCTAGTGCTTACTCAGTTCCTCTGCACCTTGACAACTGTGTATAGCATTACTAGTAACATGATTTTATAGATAGCTGTACAAGACTTTGATTTCAGTTTGGGAGATGAATATATATACCCAGAATGAGAAAGGTTTAATTATCTAATAATTCCCTTGAAAAATGATAAATGAATCAGCATGCAGTGCTATTGAAATCTACCTTTGAATATTGTTATCAATAATCACAAAGATCCCAATTCCTCCACATCTCTGCAAAAACTTTTTTTTATACATTAATTCTAATAGGCACCAGGTTGTATTTCATACTGGTTTTAATTTATATCAAAACAAAGTAAAACTAATTAGACTAATTTATAATAATAAATGATGTTAAGCCTTTTTTTGTATGTTTATCGGTGTTCAATTATTTACTTTGAATAATTGGCTATTCAAGTTTTTTATTATATTTGGACTGTGTTGTATTTTTATAATGTAGTTGAGTTTTATTTTTAATATCTAAATATTGACCTTTCATCTAATGTATGATTTCCAAGTATTTTCTCCCATTCACTAGAATTCATTTTCACACTGTTGGCTACATTCTGAAATATACAGAAAACCTTTATTATAATATAACCCAATTTATAATGTTTTTTCTCTTTTTTCATGCTTTTCATGTTATGGCTAAGAAATTTGCCAAACATGATGACATACAAAATATTTTCTTAATAATTTTAAAGTAATTTTGTAGAATAACTATTAAATTAAAAATAATTTTATAGAAATAACTATTCTACTGCATGTTTGCCATATCTGACTCATTATTTATTTATATAGATTCAGATTTTTACATACTTTTTTTCTGTAAAAAGAACTTTGACAATTTTCACCATGTATGTCTCCAGGTGATACATTTCCCGAACTTATGTTTAACTCAAAAAGTTTTATTTTTTTTCACCTGTGAAAGATATATTTTTTTATTTTGAATCAAAAACAAAAAAGTTGTGTGTGTGTTTTCATACAGTAAGTTAATTATATCTCTCTACTGTATTCTCACATAGATTATTTCTTATGAGAACTCCGTAACTCATATCTGTGTCTCTTGGTGAACAGTATCTTTTTTATCTTTTTTTAAAAAAAGTACTATTAAGCAGTTTTATTAACATAAACTTGGAGGTACTTTAGCATCTTTATAATACTAAGGATAGTTGAATTCTGTATGTGTACATGTATATATACACATACATATATTGAACAAAGTTTTATAAATACACGTCAAATCTATAGTATATAAACAGATCTTTCATCATATGAAAAGTCATAGTCATATAATGACTTTTGGACCACATCCAGTAGTGCCCATAAATAACTGTTGGTTCTTTTCTCAGGGATCATTCCTGTTGTTGCAGTTGCAGACATCAAAATTGAATCATGATGTTTCAGACAATCCTATTACCCACTGTACTATCACTCCACTATATATATATATATAATTTTTAAAGATATTTTTCATTACTAGTTTCAAGTTTTCTGTTTTATGTGGTAGCAATTATTTTCCCTTGAATCCCAATGATAATTGAGATTTCCTTTTAATTTCATGTGATGAATTTCTATCTTTAGAACTTAAACATTTTCTTGCAACTCCCTCTTTCTTGTGACTATTTTTCTGTATAGTTCAAAAAAAAGTAAATATATAATAGGAATTTTGAAGCTTGAAGTTACTTGCTACAATTTTTTAATATCTCAAAATTGTGTTCCTACTCACCCCAGGGGTTCTTTCATGTTTTAGGAATTTATGTATAGATAAAATCTCTACAAAAGACATGAAAGTTTTTTATCTCTTTGCTCATCTCTCTTGGTTTACTTTCTAAATCTTTGCTCTTTTAATAAGTTAAACGAATCTTAGCTAGTAAATCTTTTTTTTTTCTTTTTGAGTCACACCCTTAGATGCAAAGGCGTTATTCCTGGCTCTGCACTCAGAAATTACTCCTGGTGGTGCTCAGGGACCATATGGGATGCTGGGAATCGAACCCGGCTCAGCCACGTGCAAGGCAAACATCCTACTTGCTGTACTATTGCTCCAGTCCCTTAGCTAGTAAATCTTAAAGATTGCTTCCATACATTCTCTTTCTTTTATTCCCCCTGATTTGGGACTCCAAAACTCCAAAACTCCAAATCCTATTAATTCTTTTTTTTAAGTTATTTATTTTATTGAATCACCATGTGGAAAGTTACAAAGTTCTTAGGCTTATGTCTCAGTTATACAATACTCAAACACCCATCCCTTCAACAGTGCCCATATTCCACCAACAAAAACCCCAGTATACCTCCCACTCCTGCCTGTTGTAACTGATAAATTTCACTTCATTTTCTCTTTACCTTGATTACATTCCATATTTCAACACAAAACTCACTATTGTTGTTGGAGTTTCCCACAAAAAAGACAGCCCTACTGCTAAGGAAGCATTTGATAATTAGTTTTCCATTGCTGAGAATGAAGAGATATGAATTCCCGCTGTTCCAAGTACATGATTTTTTTTACTCCTTCCCGCACCACCAAGTTCGTGCCTGCTTAATAGTCCTCATAATATGGCGGACGCCACACTGCTTCTCCCCAAAAAGTGAAAAAAAAACCGAGAAAGAAGGATATTAAGGATATTTCCCCTCCTTGGCCAGCATGGGGCTATGGCTTAGTTCACACTCTAGAGACATGGCAGCAAGCAGTTTCTGGGACCAAAAGTAGCCTAGTTGTCCTCTGGATCCTGGTCTATCAGCAGCAAAGGGGCCGCACAAAAGTGTGACCACCCAGGTCAAATCTCGACGGAGCGTGCGCCAGTATTGGCCCGAGACTACCCAAGTGTCCTGCTGTTCCAAGTACATAGTTTTTTTTTTCTTCTTCCCGTGCCACCACGTTTGTACCTGCTTAATAGACCTCATAATATGGTGGACACCACTCCACTTCTCCCTGAAAAGGGAAAAAAAACGAGAAAGAAGGATATTTCCTCTCTTTGGCTGGCGTGGGGCTATGGCTTAGCTCACAGTCTAGAGACATGGCTGCTACTTTGATTACCTTTAATATTTCAAGAAAAAACTCACTATTATTGTTTGGAGTTTCCCCCCAAAGTCAGAACTGCTAAAAAGGAACCATTTTACATTGCTGACAATTAAGAGATATTAGGTCATGTGGTCTCAACAGCGGCTGCGTGGTTTTGGATTTCTATATAAAGTCCAGGGAAAATTCTGCCAGAAATTGCATCACTGCAAGCTTTTACTTCCCTTTTGTGGTGCTCATTAGATGGAAAAGCCTTGAGAGAAAAACCCTTACCCCCTGGCGCCGCATGGCGCAGTGGCTCAGTTCAGTCTAGAGGCATTTCTGTGAGCTGCTGATGTCCAAAGTAGTTTAGTTGGCCTCTGGGATCATGCTAGTGCAGCAGTGGAAAGCCCTGTTAATTCTTATCTACATGTCAATGGTGTGTTCTACCCTATAATCACTGCTCTTGAGAATTTCAGCACTGCTGCCACAGGTTTTCTAGTTATATTTTTTGCTGAAATTTCAGTATTTGGAGAAACAAAACTCTTTCTCTGTCTGAACTCTCCTAAACCTCTATTCTCTGCCACTCCATCATCTTCTACAAAAAAGTACCCTTTCAATGCGCACTTTTGTGGAATTGCCAAAATTCCATCTTGTTTCTTGATTTTCTGCCCATACCCACAATTGTTTTTAAACCCCCAGAATCTATTTGCAAAGGTCAACTCAATTGTCAAGGTTGATTACCTTTATACTTTTAGTCTTAGAAATACTTTTAAGGTTTAAATTGGTCACTTCTACTTTTCATAACTAATGTTGTCTCTATTATTTTTATCTTAATTTCCAGCTTTCTTTAAACAGATTATTTCTACTTTTTATTTAACGTTTCTGCTTTTTCTAGGAAGGAATTCGTCCATACCATTGATAGCCAATGATACTAAAAGCAATACTTGACTAGCAAAAGTTGACTAGCAAATTGCCATCAAGTGAGCATCTCAACAAACATTATAAACACCTCAGTCATGTCAATTCTTACATGTAATGACTCATATGCTGTAAATATTCCATCAACACTCCTGTTGATGGAATTTCTTGCAATTTCTTATTTCAGTACCTCAGTCTGCTTAAAAATTCAGATCTATTTAACTTATTTTATAGTCAAATACCTTTTGAAGTTTAGGGCTGAAATTTTTTGCTCACATTTAGATTCCCCATGCCGAAGACTTCAGAACTTCTTATAATGAGGATCCAGTAAATATTTGATGATCTTAATGAGTAGATTTCATTCAGAGTTTAGACACACTTTTATTCCCCCCTGACCTCTTATTATAAGGAAGTTAGGATAAGTTTTATACTAAGGCTAATTTTCTTTGTTAAAGCATAAAATCTTCAGTGTACTGATATTTAGTGACATAATTCAGATCCAAACAAAAACTCCATTTTCTAAGTGAATTTTAGTAGCTTAACAGGCTAAAAAATAAAATCTTTAAATTTGAGATATTCTGAATTTAATTATTAAATATGGGTTTTAAATTTGAGACTAGTAAATTTAATGATTAAATATGGTATTAAACCCACAGACGTTATTCTTTAAAATTTCCATGAACTCCTGATATATGCTTCCTATCTGTCTGTGAAAATGACCTTTCTTATTATCTCTATCACTTTTTTTTGGTCTGTGAGGTTTTATTATAGGTATAGGTAGTGTGTGTGACATTTAGAACACTAAAATTTTTTATTAGGAGAAAACAAGGTTCATGAAAGTTGTTTTATCCATACCATGATTTTGCACTTTTTTAAAGAAATAAGTTCATCTAAAAAGTATCGAAAAGAAATAAAAGTGGGGGCTGAAGAGACGGTAGATCCAGTAGGGTGTTTGTTTGCCTTGCTTACAGCTGAACTGGATAAAATCCCTAGAAACCATATGGCTCTCCCAAGCCCAGCAGGAAAGATAACAGTGCAGAGACAGGAGTTAGCACTGCTGGGTGTGGTCCAAAACCATCCTCCAAAAACAAAAAAAGAACAAAAGTGGAAGATTGTTACACACACTTTGGTGTCAGAGTTTATACAATACTATACATTAATGCTATAAGTGTAAGCACTGTTGTAACCATATTATCTAAATTGCAGTAAAAATATTTATAATAAATAGCAATATAAAATAACAGCAATGTTTGCTTCTTTAACGTTTATTTGGTTGGTATCATTTTTCCAATGTGTATAGATTATACTCATTTAAAAATTGTATTGATATTATGACAGGGGTACCTTTATTGTCCACATTTTATAATTGAAAAATAGAACCATTTGCTCAAGATCAAACATCTTGTAACAGAAAAATATTTTTTTTACCAAATTTATCTCAATTACAAAGATTGTGTATTTAGCATTCTCAGCTATTAGACCTCTGCCAAGACTTTAAGAGTCATAATTAATAATATTTTAGAATAAGATTAAAAATAAAATAATATAGTATGAATATAGATGGTTTAAAATAAACACAGACTAAATTTGGTTGATCATAAATTAATTTAGATAATAAACTGGAGTGATGCACAGCGGGTAGGGTGTTTGCCTTTTACGTGGTCAACCTGGATTTGATTTCTCCATCCCTCTTGGGGAGCCCGGCAAGGTACCAAGAGTATCCCGCCCATACGGCAGAGCCTGATAGCTACCCGTGGTGTATTCAATAAGCCAGAAACAGTAATAAGTCTCACAATGAAGATGTTACTTGTGCCCACTCGAGCAAATCGATGAAAAACGAGACGACAGTGCAATGCAGTATTAATAAATTGTGAATGGCAGCATATTAACTAGAAAATGTAACAAAACTGAAATTTTTCTTAAAGTATCTCTACCAAAAATAAAATTTCCATTAGGAAGTCGTATGTCACAAATACAAGAAATCCAAAGAGAAATGTATACCTGCTAAACTAGAAGTGTGCCTGCTAAACTAGAAGGCATTATTGTCAGAAATCCATTTTACTTAGGATAAAAATGGGAGAAAAAAATTGGGGGAGAAGCATGATTTAATGTTAAAACTGGTTTCTGAAAGAAATTTGATTCTGAATATCAGCGAGGTCTGTTATCCATATTTAGCATCTGATCCATTTATTCACATGTTCTTACCTTTAAGAAGAATTTAGCTTCTAAACTGAAAAAGATGGTGCAACAAGAGCATGGAAAATAAGAAAAGGAGGAGAACATTATAAACTGTCTTGCTGGAAGTTATAGGCCTTCTGCAGAGAGATACCTCCTAAAACTGCAACGCATGGCATCAATGTTGTCTCAGCAAACTGAACTTCAGTCATGCTCAGTGGGTGTTGGCGCACAGGTGGAGAATCAGCTCTATAAATTTCCCAAGGGACTGTTCAGAATATTTATGAACAGTCTCTTGTGGAATGTATGGATTTATAGGAGGCATTATACACAGAAAGAATTAACAAGAGCTTCTTGGTGAGCATAGAACAGAGTGCTTAAAGTAACTGTCATTTAATATAGCAACAGAACAAGGTAATATTTTGTTTTGTTATGTTTTTTAATTTGATTTTTAAAATTAATTCACCATGACTTTCAAAGTTAATCATACATGGGGTTCAGGAATACAATGTTTCAAAACATATCCCTTCATCAGTGTCTATTTCCCTCCAGCAATGACACCCACCCCCCCACCCCACCCCATTTCCTTTCCATCCACTTGCCTGTCTCTGTTAGAGCCTCATTAAAACACACAAACAAACAAATGAACAAGAACTTCTGATACTAGTTTACAGTACTGCTTCCAACTGGATCCACAAATAGCATTTATCACCTTTCAGTTCCCTCTTTTCCTCTTAGTTGAACGTTATCCTGCTCTTTGTTGTGGTCCTTTCCCAGTGCTATTCCACCCCACCCCCAAGTACCCAAGTAGCACACTTCCTACTAGACATAAGTTCTAGTGTTCTTTGTTTCCACTGCCTTTTGTCATTTGTTATTCTACTATTACTTGCATTTTTTACATATACCCATATAGGAGAGGGAAAATGCATATAAGCGGGTAAATGTTTTTACAGTATATTTGACAATATATACTTCTGGATATATAAAATGTACATATCTTTATTTATACAAGAAATATATAGTATATATGTGATATGAGGATATATGTACAAATATTATCCATACATATTTTCTAGGGCTGGAGCGATAGCACAGAGGTTGAGCTTTCGCCTTTCACTTGGCCAACCCCTGTTCGATTCCTCCGCCCCTCTCGGAGAGCCCGGCAAGCTACCGAGAGTATGGAGCCCGCACAGCTGAGCCTGGCAAGCTACCCGTGGCTATTTGATATGCCAAAAACAGTAACAATAAGTCTCTCAATGAGAGACGTTACTGATGCCCGCTCGAGCAAATCGATGAGCAATGGGATGACAGTGACAGTGACATATTATCTGGTTTATAAAATTTAACATCTACCTCTTTGAATATTGTTAACTTTGTATAAGTTATTTTGTGGAAAAGTTTGTACAGACAGCAGTGATTTTATGTGACTTGTATTTTATGTAATACTAAGTGCAAATTTGACAGTATTATGGCCTTGAAATACAGCAGAGTGGATAGGGCACTTGCCTTATATAAAGCTGACCTGATAATCCGAAGAACCACGCATGGCCTGTCAAGCACCACCAGGAGTGACTCGAGAACACAGAACCAGAGGTAATCTCTGGGCACAGCTAAGTGTAGCATAATATCAGAAAAAAAAAAAAAAGAACAAAAAGAAGGAGGAAGGAAAGATAGAAGGATGAAATGAAGGACGGAAGGGAAGAGGGAGGGAATGAGGGAGAAAGAAAGAAAGAAAGAAAAGAAAGAAAGAAAGAAAGAAAGAAAGAAAGAAAGAAAGAAAGAAAGAAAGAAAGAAAGAAAGAAAGAAAGAAAGAAAGAAAGAAAGAAAGAAAGAAAGAGGAAGGAAGGAAGGAAGGAAGGAAGGAAGGAAGGAAGGAAGGAAGGAAGGAAGGAAGGAAGGAAGGAAGGAAGGAAGGGAGGGAGGGAGGGAGGGAGGGAGGGAGGGAGGGAGGGAGGGAGGGAGGGAAGGAAGGAAACCTTTACTCTTAGCTAATGTGTAATCTTTGACTGATTTGTCTTTTTTCCCACTTTATGCCTGCCAGGCTGCTTTTGCCTCTCATGAAAAAATTTATCTTTTCTCTTTAGACTGTTACATCCTTTTGCATGAGATCCTGATACTCTGGCATCCATTTTCATTGCTCTGACATATACTTTAATCTTATAATGTAATAAAACTTGTGACCTGTTTTCTGTCCTCTGTAGAGTAATTGTGTATACCTGATAGCTTCAACCCACATAAAATGCCAGGTGCTCTATAAGTATTCATTTGATTTCATTTTTCTCGAATCAAAATACTTCCTCAAAGTATTATTTGACAATAACAAATACACTTATCTATTTCATTACTGAGTCACTTCTCAATCAGTGTTTATATTTTGAACTTCACTGTTTACATAAAAACTATAAAGCTGAAGTTAAATTTTTCCATACTATAATGCATAAAGGGAGGATTTTAGGCACTGCTATTCTGTAGCCTCCTTAATCAAACTACATTGAGTAGGACCTCTGAAAGTTGAGGAGGGCTCTTGAACCCTTACTTTCAAGAAATGCAACATAAGCAAGCATTTCCAGAAACACTTCAGACTCATTGTAGCACTGTAGGACTGTCATCCAGTTGCTTATCTATTTGCTCCTTCAGGCACCAGTAACATCTCCATTGTGAGGCTTGTTGTTACTGTTTTTGGCATATTGAAAATGCCATGGGGAGCTTGCCAGGCTCTGCCATGTGTGCAGGATACTCTCGGTAGTTTTCTGGGCTCTCTGAGAGGGACGGAGGAATTGATCCTGGGTTGGCCGCGTGCAAGGCAAACACCTTACCCGCTGCAATATCACTTCAGACTCATTAGGTGAATAAATTTTTAGTTGCTGAGTGTTTAGGAATCTTTTGCTGTTGCCAATTTTTCATGGCCCTCACATTCAGTTCTGCAACACCATATGAGGTTGTGGCCTACAGTTTAAGAAATGAGGGCATAGAGGACGAAAAACTTGATATAGAATGCATCTGCTACAATATTATAGTATTATTTTAAGTAAAAGTTATTTAAACATTCTGTTCTTTCCAGTTTAGTTTGATTCTGTTGGTAAATCAAAAATGAAAAAGATAAGTGAAAACAAAAGTTCAAAAATAATGAACCAGCAAAATACATTTCAAGTGAGGATTGATTAAAATTCCAAGATTTCAACTGCTATTTTAAATTATTTTTTAATTTTTTCTCTATATCTTCATTAATTATCTATAATATTTGATCATTGATTGTTAAGTATTTTCCTATCCTACATTTTCCCTAATAAGAAGCAAACCAGTACTTACATGTCATAGATAAGATAGTTGAATTAAAAAGTAAGCTGGACCTATTATCAGAAGTTCTAACTTTTGTGCCACATTTTTGTCAAAAACTGGTCTGAACCTATCATCAGAAGTCCTAATTTTTAAGGCCACATGTTTGTCCAGAAGTGGTCTTAAATAATTAAGTTTTGGGGTAATTATATATATCTACTTTTAATATTTTTATTGGTTAAAAAATTTGTAGAATTTTAGGATTATGTCTTCCACCTCAATATGTATTATAAGACTTACCACACCCAGCACCAAAGTTCTATCCCTCCACCATAAAAAATAAATAAAACACTTTCTCATTCTTTTCATACCCTATTATCCATCCATAAGGGAATTGAATGGAATATCATTATGTTTAACTTTATTTTTTTATTTTTATTTTTTTTAAGTGGAAAAGAAAAAAACAGCAGGAGTAACACGCTCAAGAAAGAACGTGGGCTCCTCCGAGGATGGAGAGAGCTCTACACACATCCTAGCACAGGACACGAAAGCACAAAAGTACACATCTTAAGTGGGGAGATGCGGGCGACACAAGTGCTCGGGGACCACATGTGCTCGGCCACGTGGACACAAGCAGCACATGGGCTCAGGCAGCATATGCGCCTATGTTTAACTTTAATATGCAAAATTTGTCTGTATTTATTTTATTTTCTTAATTCCATGTGAAGCCTGCTAATTATTTTTGTATATTTAAAACAGTAACAGCAAGTCTCACAATGAAAACATTACTGGTGCTTGCTTGAGTAAATAGATAAACAGTGGGATGACAGTGATACAGTGAGTATCTCAAGTGCTATAGTGATACCACAAATTTTTTGTTGTTTTTCCTTAAAAATAGAGAAGAGCAAAAGGCAGCATGGAGGTAACAAAGTGTGGAGGAAAGACAAGAGGTAGGATGGGTGATGGAAGGGAGAAAGAGTAGTTTAGAAGCTGTCATAACTAATATTCTTGCGTATTTAGTGAAACTTTCAAGTTGGGCAAAGAAATAAAGTTTTGGGGAACTGTTTGCCCTTTATAATTTAACCCATTCCCTAACATCTGTACAATTTATTGCCTTAAATATATTTAAGGCACATCCTTCTGAAACATTCACAGCTGCTCTATCTAAGCATTATTGACATTTATTTTGTAATGGCCACATTTTTTAAATTGTTAAAGGTTTTTGTCTCTTAACGTTGCTAAGTTCTGCTTTTCTATGCATTTTTAAGTATTATCATTTTCATCAAATACAAATATTTCCCAAGATTTAATAAGATTCCTCTTTGTCTCATTTAATAAATAGGTATTTACAAAGTCCGGGGCCTAATGATTATTCACTTTGTCAATCCTGCAAAGTAGGCAGTTTTTATTAGATTTCTCTCTGAAGGGGAACTGGGTTTTTAGAATGCAACCTTCATAATATGCAGAAAATGGTAGCATCATAGCAGCAACAGATGGTTACTAATTAAGATGTAAAATGGTGGCTTGTTTTTCTACCTACAATTTTTCTGAAATGTAAATAACCCTAAATTATTAGGTTTTCAAATGATAGGTGAAGTTAAGGTAATACTTCCAAAGGAATTTAGAAGCGATTTATATGGCACTCAGGCAATTTCTTCCTAGAGAGTACTCGATCTTTTATTTTAATGCTGACATCTTAAGCTGAAAGTCTTTCAGCTACTGGTTAAGTTAAAATAACACAATAGAGGGAGGTGAATAAGCTGTTATAAAATGCATGATGAATGTTCAGAAAACATTGTCTTTTTATATGCAAGAGAAAACCATTGGAGAGTAAAAAGCTAAACTCATAAAATGAATCAAGAAACAAAGACAGACATCTAATATACAGAAAAAATGAACGCAGATTGGAGTGGGAAGATATTTTATTTGGAAAAAACCAGAAACACCCTCTAGTATTCATTAATTATAGTTAAAACATTAGATGCATCAGTAGACTTCAGGTTGACTGGTTTAATTGAATTAATTACAATAAGTTGTGAAAATTATTTTTAGAATGAAAGACACTATTGATAAGAATTGACTATATTAATTGATGATAAAGAGACATATTAAGAAAATATTGTCATTTATTTAACAGTTTTTTATGGTTGTTTTTGCTTTGCTTTGCTAAAACATTTGTGAGGAAACAATATTAAATAAAGAAAATATTTTCGGCAGTGAATAAAATATGTGAGTTTTTCAGGTTCTATTTAGAAGCTCATGCTACAATTATCTTAATGGAAGTGTTTCCTCTAATACTACACTAATTGTCCTTCTTTCTTATCTACATTGAATCATTCAGCAATAATTATTGATTGCCATTATGTGGCAGGTTCTATTTTATACTGCATATGGAGAGCATAATTTTCATTAAGCCAGTCAAGTGCACTTAACTTTAAGAACAAGAATAATTCCAGAGTTTCCCCTGATATCTAATACATAATTAGCATGTATTAGTACTGTGATAAATATATGTGTAGATTCATAAACTGATAAAAGTGGTCTTGTAATCCTGTCATCTCAGCATACTGTCAGGGGTGTTATTTAGAATGTTGTGGCTTTGTTCTGGGTTTTCTTTTCCACCACTTTCTCCCTGGCAGAATGCTTTTATTTTTCATGATAAAATTAGTCTTTGCTCTCTAGACTAGGCCACATCCTTTTTTCATATATTTGGGCATCATATCACTGTATCACTGCATTACTGTCATCCTGTTGTTCATAGATTTGCTCGAGCAGGCACCAATGACGTCTCCATTGTGAGACTTGTTGTTTCTGTTTTTGGCATATCGAATACGCCACAGGTAGCTTGCCAGGCTCTTCTGTGTGGGTGAGATACTTTCGGTAGCTTACTGGGTTCTCCACAGAGAAGAAAACGTTTAGCCATAACTATTTTTTTTTAAGAACAAAATCAACTTTTCCCTTCAAATCCAATTGGTGGTCCAATTATGACTCACTGACTAGTTTACAAAAATTCTATTCTAAATAGCTAATTTACTCATTACTAGTTTTCAGGTAACAGTAGTATTCCATAAAGAACTGCAATTCACAAATAATAAAATCGCTCAAGTGCTTTCTTTGAAAATATACTTAAGCATGCAAACAAAATCCTCTTAGTTTATTTCTCACTATGTCACAAAGACTACTAGAAAGATGTATATTCAAGTGTAAAGCTATAATAAAATCAATTATTTCTACTACTTCAGAGAGGGAAGTTTTAAGTAAACCGTGTGTGTGTGTGTGTGTGTGTGTGTGTGTGTGTGTGTGTTTACTGTCAACCCACAGGTCAACTCTAGCCACAGCTATTTTGTTTATTTTCTGCTTTTTTTTTTCTGCTTTTTTGGCTAAACCCACACAGCTACTGTTTTAAAACATTATTTTATTGGAATATAGTTATGTCCATTAAAAAACAAAATGAGACTGACTCATAATAGAAAAGATATTAAGGGACTGCATGCAACTCAGTGGTAAAGTGCATGGTTTGCTTGTCTAGGTTTAATTCAAAACCTTTCAAAAAAGACGATAGTGAAAACTAGAGTTTGGTGTCACATTCTTGATACATTATACATCATCAGTTTTACTCACCATGACCTCTGTATATTAAGATCAAATGCCAACTCAGTGAAAAGGACAAATTCTTTCTGGTTGTCAGTGTCTTGGCCACTTGACACCAGCAAACTGGGGTATGATCCCCTAAGCAGCTGGACTTACTCCCTATAGGAGAGGGAGTGGGAAGGGGAGAAGCCTCTGCCCAGCCCCTCTGTGCACGGCGGAGTCCCCACCGACACCAAGAAAGAACCACGCAGAGGGGGCAAAGTTGGAGGTCAAGCAGCTCTTATTTTATTAGCTCCACACAGGATATTTATACATGGACTTCAAGGCAGCCTACATGCATATCGCGCACACCTGGTTATCGCCTCATCGAGTTCATTACAGATGTTAGCTAATGATTTATATTTCCCGCTATCAAGGTGTGTGTGTTAGCTCAGGAAAGTGATGACTGTCAGGTACCTCATCCTTTTATCTCCTCAACCGGAGTGCTTTTCTGGGTGGAGTGCTGGCACAGGGCATTAGGCCCCTGTGAATAGAGCCTGCTCCTGTTTCTAGGGGCAGGAGATTTGGCCAGGGTCTCAGGCTGGCTGCTGAGACCCCGACATCTTGTCATAAAAATAATATTGAACATAAACTGTATGAACCTACTGAAAGCATTTTAGGGACTCCTTAGACCGTGGGAACACTTTTAGCATAGCTCTTCAGATTTCAACATACATTCCTATCAATATCTAATGTAAACTAGTTTTACCTCTTCTCATAAAATATAGCACTGTAGCACTGTCGTCCTGTTGTTCATCGATTTGCTTGAGTGGGTACCAGTAACGTTTCCATTGTGTGACTTGTTGTTACTGTTTTTTGCATATCGAATATGCCATGGGTAGCTTCCCAGGTTTTGTTGTGTGGGTTGAAAAATCTCAGTAGCTTGCTAGCCTCTCCGAAAGGGACGGAAGAATCTAACTGAGATCAGTGACGTGCAAGACAAACGCCCTACCTGCTGTGCTATCTCTCCAGCCCATACAATACAGATTTTAAAATACTTTAACCTCACTCATCCCTTTTATGATTAATATGTTACTGTTGCGATATTAATTATGTAGATAAACTCTAAAACATTAGCATTATTAATTTAAGCTATTGCTTTTAGTCAAATATATTTTCAAATATTACTTCCTAACTCTTCACTTGTGATTGGCCATTCATCCGAAAAACATATTCACCTTACTTAAGTATTTTGTTTATCTGCAAATGGTGGTGATATATATATACACACACACATATATATAACATGTATACATAATCTATGATTCTGTGTTGAAAAACAATTTTAATTTTAGGTTGGAAGGATATTTTTCTTCTCCAATATGCTGAGATTAAATAATTGTAGTGGTCAGAGAGAGTATAGCAGTTAGGGTACTTGTCTTGCATGCAGCTGACCTGGGTTCAGTTCCCAGCATCCAATGTTGTCCCATGAGCTCTGCTAGGAGTAATCCTGAGTACAGAGCCAGGAGTAATCCCTGAGCATAACCAGGTTTGCCTCCCCACAGGAAAAAAAAAATAACTGTAATGGCAGATATTTCTCCAATACTGGCTGGCTGCAGTGGTCTTTGAGAAATAAACTCACAATCTTATTGCTCTCTTATTTATTATGACCCAGATTTTTTTCTTTCATTCTCAGTAACTTTTCTATGACAGTTCATGAGTGCATTTTTTAAATATGTATATTTATTGGCCCAGTGGAAATGTTGGAACCTCTCATTTGGTGTCTTTTTACCAGTTAGTTATCTGCCTTTCTTAAAGAAAATAAAATTGAGTTTTTGGGCTACACCTGGTGGTGTTCAGAGATTTCTACTAGCTTTGTGTTCAGGGATCACATGGGTGATGTTTGAGGATCCATGTATAGTGTCGAGGAACAAACCAGGGTTTATTGCATGTAAGGTATAGTCTCACTTTCTGTGGGATCTCTTTGTCCCCGTCTATGATCTATTTAATGTTGTTTTCCTCTCACCCCCTTTTGAAGCACCTTCTTTTCAAGACTTCAGTTATACTTACATAGTAGGACTTCAACATCTTACCCTAAGTCTCTGATGATTGTGTATGTATTGTTTTTTAAAATATGTTCCACACCTAGATTGGCAGGGCCAATCCCAGGATGTTCAAGTTGGCTATGTAGACATGACAGTGTTGCTCAGACCCAACAGTTTGGTGATCACAACCAGCACTATATTTGACATGTTGGGGCAGTGCAGTATAAGGGAGAGAATTTTATTTATTTTTTATGTATTTTATTTTATTAGCTGCTGGAGCGATAGCACAGTGGTTGGACGTTCTCCTTTCACTCAGCCAACCCGAGTTCGAATCCTCACTACCGAGAGTATCGAGCCCGCGCGGCAGAGCCTGGCAAGCTACCCAGGTGTATTGGATATGCCAAAACCAGTAACAATAAGTCTCTCAATGAGAGAAGTTACTAGTGCCCGCTCTAACAAATCAATGAGCAACGTGATGACAGTGACAGAATGTATTTTATTATTTTAATTTTATAGTTATTAATGATTTTTACAGTCAATATTCCAACACCAATTCCACTTCGAGTGCACCTTCCCAGCATTATCATTTCCAATTTAGGGAGAGAACTTTAGACTTTGCACATACGAGGCACTCACTAATAATAGATCTTTTGTCTGTCCTTGACATGTTGAGTGCTTGTTTGAAATCTGTCTGATGGCTCATAGGTCTCTATTGTTTCTGTTCACTAGGTTTTTGGGTTTCAGGTTCTGATTATTTCTCAATTATGTTTATATACTGCATATGAAAATTTGAAATATGATAAAGTTTTCTTACTCCATTCACTTGTATCACTTGTAGTCCCGTTGATCTTCAATTTGCTAGAGTGGGTGCCAGTAATGTCTCCATTTGTCCCTGTCGTGAGCTAGTGCAGCCCAATGATATCTGCTTGCTCCAGGAACAGGAAGAGCCTCAAATTGTTCATTCAGGGATTTGACGAAGAAATCTGACCATCTAGTTGGTGGGTGGCCACAAGGTCTTCTGATGTCCTGGGAATCCAGTCATAACAGCTCTAGTCCAGCGATCTTCTCTGAATCGCATTACATGACCGGCCCATCTGATTTTTGATGCCTTGGCAAACGAGATAGCATCCCTGATTTTTGACCGTCAACGGAGGTCAGAACTCCGGATTCCTTCTCTCACTTGAGTGAGATATGATATTCCTAGCATAGCTCTTTCTATTCCTCTTTGGGATACCCTAATAGCATTCTCATCCTGTTTGCATAGGGCCCAGGTCTCTGAGGCATATGTTAGTGCAGGAAGAATGGTGGAATCGAAAAGATGTGCCCGGAGTCAGCGGTTCTTCATTCTCTTAACCACTTCTTTGATGCTCTTGAAGGCATTCCATGCTGCTCTCTTCCTCCTATGCAGTTTTGGCACCAAGTTGTTCCTCATATTGATTTCTCGACCCAGGTACACATAGCTGCTGCATTCGGAGATGTTATTCCATTGAGAGCAAATGAAGGTTGAGGGACCAGTTCACTTTTCATGAATATCTTCTTGTTGAGATTCAGCTGCAGTCCGACCTTTCCACATTCGTGGTCGAAGTCGGCCAGCATTTGTGCCACTTGGTTAACATTTGGTGTTATGAGAACGATGTCATCAGCGAAGCAAAGGTAGTGTCATTGCGGACCGTCTATTTTCACTCCCATTCCTTCTCATTCCAGTCATCTCATGATGTTCTCGAGGGCTGCACTGAAGAGTTTTGGTGAAATAGTATCACCCTGCCCCACCCCTCTCTTTACATCAATGATCAATTCCTTGTAGAATGGTGAGATCCTGGTGGTAAATCCACAATACAGCTCATGGAGGATTTTGATATACTGAGTTTGAACGCCCTGTTTGGCCAGGGCTTCAATGACCACCTCAGTCTCAACAGAATCGAAAGCCTTCTTTAAGTCGATGAACGTTAGACAGAGCGGCATCTTGAACTCTCACGAAACTTCAATGAGTTTTGTTACTGTGTGGATATGGTCTATCGTGCTGAATCCCCTTCGAAACTCGGCTTGCTCACATGGTTGTCCTCCATCTAGTGTTCTGCCTATTTTATTCAGGATGACACGAGTGAACAACTTGTAGAATACAGACAGCAGGCAGATTAGGCGATAGTTGCCGATGTCGTGGATGTCTCCCTTCTTGTACAACAGAACAGTCCTACTGGTTTTCCACTGAGATGGAACCTTGCATTCAGACACGTAGCATGTGAAGAGTCAAGCCAGTGTATTGATGAGTACTGGCGGCAGATTTTTCAGATGTTCGGGTCTGAACTTGTCAGGACCAGGTGCTGATCACGTCTTTACCAACGAAATGGCGTGTTGATTTCAGAAGGGAGAACGTTGGGAACAACATATCCCTCCTGCGAAATTTGGTATATGGGCATGATAATATTCCATTAATAACAATATATATAAGAATACTACTAAAACTAGATATCCCAGATCATTGTCACTCAATTAGAGATTGAGATCTATTGAAACTGGTTCTCCTTCCTTTTCAGTGCTAGTCACTTAGTTTATCCTTCTTTTCAGTTTACAGTACATCAAAGTTCTTTCTCAAAACCTGAGCGATTTAATGGATCACTCTTCTTCAGGGTACTCAAAACTGTTATTCCAGTAACAGTTAGCGTTCTGCTGTATCTTTTTAGTTAACAATTCTTCTCTACAACCTTTTATGGTATCAGCAACTTCAATCTAAGAAAAAAGCATCCCTCAAACATGAGGTTCACTTTCTCTGTTCCCTTCTTCTGGATGTCAAGTCTACAAATCAATTCTACTTTTAAGGTTTACCGGTGCCTTCAAACTACTTTTAATTGTTTTCTTTAACATTTTAAATTGCTACTGTATAGTCTACCATTATTGAAAATAAATTCTAGGTAAGTACTTCCTTGTTAAAGTCCAGTCTTCATTTCACTCTTTATTAGTTAACATTGTGTATTCTTTGGGGTATCACATAGTTCATATCCCATGATGTTTTGATGTGATTGCCTTTTAGTATCATGGATTTCATTAAATGGCAAGATTTATTCAAGTGGAATTTTTATTCTTGAAGAAAAAATCCATATCAATTACACTTTAATGTCTTGAACAATAGTAATTTTAGTTGCATAAAACTGTGCAGTAAGTATGAACACTGAAAACAAAACCATTTTATAAAAGGCATTCCATCAAATAATACTCTTTTCAGACGTAATGCAATTTTTCCTGTCATTATAGTTTACTGTTATCCATCCAAAATTGTATTTTGAATGTTGTTTCAATGTTGGATCTAAAACATCTGGCTGGCCTCCTGGCATAAATACTGTAATACTTTTTTCCAATCGCTTTAAAAATATTTCTTGAAGTCTTTACTGAATCACTTACAGATTATACACTTAAATATGCCAATACTATGGATGTTCTGAGTTTCAAATTGTGAAAAATATTTTTTTTTTGCTTTTTGGGTCACAGGGGGCGATTAACAGGGGTTACTCCTGGCTCTGCACTCAGGAATTACTCCTGGCAGTGCTCAGGGGACCATATAGGATGCTGGGAATCAAATCCCGGTCGGGTCAGCCTTCTGCAAGGCAAAGGACCTACCCATTGTAATATAGCCCCAGCCCCTGAAAAACAGACTTAAAAATGATACATACTTGCTAAAACTAATGTTTTTTGTATGTTGATGAGATATCTTAAGACAAATTGCAGGTCATGTACTTATCTAGAAAGAGAAAGCTCAGTTCTAAAAACTGTTGAGCTGGAGCATGAAAGTTCTGAATCATAAGATTAAAATATATCTACTGATATGAAAGTAAGCAGAAATAAATTCTTTCCTATTCTCTTACAATAGAATCATTATACGGAGGTTAAAGCAAAGCATATTTATATAAATAGTTGGAAAAATGAATTGCTCTTTGTTTTCTTTTATCTCAATTTAATTCCAGAATGCTTTAATCAAACTATTGGAAATAATTCTATATATGCATAATATATTGCTGTATTAGTTAGCATTATATTATAAATTATTTTATACTAAGTGATATTATCTATAATATCCTTACTTAATAATATGATATTTAATGTTAGTTAATATGCTAGCTGATATTTTAAATAATAAAATCTTAAGACAGTCATTAATATGTACATTATATATTTGATATCATACATATATAAATGTATTATTTTTTAATTCAATAAAACTATTATACAGATTCTCTCATTTGCTACTTAGAAAAACACTAAGGAATAAGGTCTAAAAAAACTTTGCAAAAATAGCTCAACTAGTGAAGTGTGGAATTAAGGTATAATCACATGCTTACCTAATGCCTCAACCATGTTTTTCTCACTATACTATATTTTATTATAAAAAATATTTATAAATTCACATATGATGCTTTTTTTACAAATATATAAGTTTTGAAATGCTCTACATGAAGTTTTGATTTTATCTAGAGTAGTCAGCAAAAGTTCTTCTAATAATATTAACTTTATTTTGCCATAGCCAGTGATACACAGGGATCACTCCTGGTAGTACCCAAAGAACCATAAGCAGTATCAGGATAAAACCTGGGTCTGCTGTGTGCAAGTGCCTTACTCATGGTACTCTCCAGTTCAAGATATGTTTACTTTTAAAGAATTCTTCCAAACATCAAATTTTATCAAGGTGCATAAAGTACCATAATTATCAGTATATATACATATATATAAATAATAAATCATGTAATTTACCTAGAACTAAGCCCTATGTGAGATATTATCTTGTCTAGTTATTGTCTAACTATTTATTCTAAAAAGATCACCTATTTGGTTGCACCAAATAATTACCCATAAAGTAAGACAGCTAAAAACTACAATACTTTGCCTTGATCTAAAAGGAAGCTATGGCTGGAGAGATAGTACAGGAGATCTTTCCTTGCATGCAGCAGACTCTGTTTTGATAAATGGCACTGCCAGAAAAAATTCTTCAGCAGAGTCAGGAGTAATCCCTGAAGATCACTAGTTATTGCCCCCATCTCTACAACACCCTCCAAACTTACACAAAATCAGAAAGCTTTATGTAATGTTAATATTTCATCAATTATTTTTAGAAATGTCAGTCTATCCTCTCTCACTGTGACTAAGTATATATTGTATGCAATTTTCATTTGTCTAGTAGGTGACTTGCCTGCAATAATTACTCAGGAAATAGTAGTTGACTTGAAATCAAAGAGCTATCTTCGTCATGTTTGTATGTGCTACTGTGATCTTTAGATCTCTCTCTCTGCCTATAGCTCTTTCCATCAATAGTAAGTCCCTGTTCCCAAGTCCTTGACAGAGTCACATTTTAACATATTTTCTCACTTCAGCTTTTAAGAACTTTATAGAGAATATAAAGGAGAAAGCTATTATCAAAAGGTTCAAATAAAAAAAGATTTTTTTCCTAAGTTTAAGTTTTTTCTATTGTTTTATAACCATTTTCATTACCTAGGTAAATAAGAGCACTTGAAGACTAAAGTAAAGCCTATGAGATACATTCAAATATGTAATTTCATAAAAAATATCTGCCTTACCTATGTCTTCCCAGTGTTCAAATGCTAAAAGTCCAATCCAAACTGTATACTTATATATTAGCATACTATCTAGTTGTGGAAACAGATGAAGTTCTATAATAACATGTAAGATTTATTGTTAGCTATAAATTAAAGTATAGAACTATGATTAAGTGTAATCTCATTCATACAAGATATATGTTATTCATTAGTTATATTTTATATACTAATACATATATATATACACACT
Organism: Sorex araneus; assembly: GCF_027595985.1. Classification (NCBI taxonomy): domain Eukaryota; kingdom Metazoa; phylum Chordata; class Mammalia; order Eulipotyphla; family Soricidae; genus Sorex; species Sorex araneus. The sequence goes on from NC_073313.1 coordinate 201,186,481, forward strand.
TTCTTATACACTATGTGGCAAAGACATAAAAGTGAAGTCATTTCTGAAATATATAATGGAAAGGAAACTTCCTTTCAATGATTATGTCTTTTTGTAGCATTCAAGTTTTCATGATATGCTTAACTTCAATTTTTAATTTAAAAGTTAATAAAAATAAATGGAACCAAAGAGATTGAACAAGGTGTAAGACACTTGCTTTGCATGCAGCTGACCTAGGTTGCACCACATATGCTACACACCTATGTTCACTGCAGCACTGCTTACAATAGCCAAGATCTGGAGGCAGCCGAAGTGCTAAACAAAAGATAAGTGGATAAAGAAATTGTGTTATAAATGCCCAATCAAATACTACTTGATTCTAATTAAAATCTCTAAGAAATCTTTCATCTTCTGGAACTGTAAGGTAAATTGAATTCAAACTTATCATGCTAACTGAAGCGAGTCAAAGTAAACAAAAAAAAAGATACAAGATGATCTCAATTTGTGGTATAGAAAGAGGCAAATGAATAGACAATGACCAATAAAAATAAACCCTGAGATTGTACCTACAGAGCTGTCCCTTAAAGGAATGGAGGTTGGCAATGAGAGGAAGAAGGTACAGGACATATGGACAATGCTAGAGGGATATGGTGGTGAGTGTGGCACAGTTACATTAGTATATGTGCTTTACATCGCAATATCTCTGTAACACTGTCACTGTCGTCTCATTGTCCATCGGTTTGCTTGGGTGGGCACCAGTAACGTCTCCATTGTGAGAATTGTTGTTACTGTTTTTGGCATACTGAATACACCACAGGTAGCTTGCTAGGCTCTGCCATGCGGGCGGGATACTCTCCAAGAGGGATGGAGAAATTGAATCTGGGTCAGCCGTGTGCAAGACAAACACCACACCTGCTGTGCTATCATTCCAGTCCATCACAATATCTCAATAGTAAAAAATAAAGGTGGGTGACAAGGAATAAATGGCAATAAAGTGACAATTCAAGATTTCTTAGAATATGAATCTAAAGAATATTATGTTCTCATTCATTCAAGAGCTGTCTCATAAATAACCATAATGTGCCACCAATTTACTTGATTTACCACCAGGGAGATAAGTGGGTAGTTAGGAAGCTAGTGTGCTTCTAGCACACAATGAATATAAGAGGTGCTCTCAATATTTCAAAAATTTTAAAATAACTGTTTTCCCCAAGACAAATTTCAAACTCTGCCAGGTTTGCATCAATACAATTTGATGTCTCAGTAGAAAATTTTAATTGCCTATGTAGAGAAGTAAAATTGGTGATAGTTTATTCCAGATTAGCTGAGATACTGACTCAGAGAGAAAATTAGAGATCCTGGAAATGAGTGGTCAGAATCAGAGAAATAGAGGGCCATACAAAGTGCAGATGGTAAGTTGAAATAATCAAAGTCCTAAGGTCACCTTCCTGATAAGGGATAACTTTTAAATTTCTCTCTGTCTGGTTAGTTGTTTTGTATATCTTAATTGACCATATGTCAATTTTTTGTCATCTGAAAAAGTATGTATCCTACTATTCTTATGAACAACTACAAAAATAATATATAGAGAATCCATTAAAATTAAGGCATATAACTATTCATGATAACCAGAATCTGGAAACAATTAGAGTACCTGAGGACAGACGACTGGTTAAAGAAACTTTGGTACATCTACACAATAGAATGCTATGCAACTGTTAGGAAAGATAAAGTCCTGAAGTTTCCTTATAGGTGGATGATCATGGAGAGTATCATGCTAAGTTAAATGAATCAGATAAAGAAGGACAGACATAGAATCACTGCACTCATTTGTGGAATATAAAATAATATAATATGAGACTGACACCCAAGGACAGTGGAGACAAGGGCCAGGAATATTGCTCATGAGCTGGAGGAGAAGTAGCTGGAATAGAGAAGTCAATGATGGATGGAGGAATTGTTTGGGATGGGAGATATGTGCTGAAAATAGATAAAGGGCTAAACATGATTGCCTCTCATTATCTATATTTCAAACTATAATGCCCAAAATAGAAAGAGAGAGTATGGGAAAAATTATATGCCATAGAGGCAGGGAGAGTTGGAAAGGGTGCAGGGAGGGTATACTGGGAACATTGGAAATGAAGAATGTACACTGGTGGAGGGATGGGTGTTTGATCATTGTGACTGAAACTCAAACATGTACGCTTTGTGACCATATCTCACGGTGATTCAACAAAAATAAGAAAAAAATTAAGCATATAGGAATTACAAAGTTTGAAAATATGCTGTCTGAAAACTAGCTACTGTGTCATTAACCCAGATGTAATGAAGGGTTTCCTTGTAAATCTAAAAGATAGAACTGGTAACCATTATGCTATTATTATTATGCCATTTTAAAAAATAGAACAAAATTATAATACACTCTCTACTGTCATATCCATGGAGAACCATCTTCAGAAAGATCAGAAATCTGAACAGACCAACAACAAAATCTTTTTGCACAACTATCTCTTCAAATGAATGTGTTTCTGTTAATTCATAGTACCACATTTATTCCCTGGATTTATTTCCCCAGAAAACTTGTACTCTATAGAGTACAATTGCATTTGTTAGCAAAATATTTATATAACTGCTATTTGGTTTCTGGAGTAATTGTTTTTCTCTGTTAGAGGAAGATTTTACCCATGCTAATTAAAATTAATTTTTTATAACTTGTCATTCACATGAAAGAACAATCCGTATAAATAAAAAGAGCCATTTGAATTTTGACTGTATCAATACATTGGATTATTTTATCATTACTTTTGAAGACAGAACTACATACTATTTTTATACTACTATATGCAGTCTACTGTATACAGCCTTTTTCTTTACAAAACTCAATATCTTTTGCAATGATAGCTAAAGAGGATAATAGTTATCATACACAAAACTTGCTTTAGCATTCTTTACTTCTTTGTTGTCACTACTACGTATGGATATCTTCTGTATTTGTACAGTAATGTCTTTATTTCTTGCCCAAATAGGATTTTCTAACAAACCTCCAGATTTAGGGAGTCACCATTTCTTTCAGGAATTTGTGTTGCTCAAACTCAACAAACAGACTTAGCCAATATTACAGCAATGCTCTAGGCTACAGGAAAGCTGTTATTTGACCAGATGTTATTACAGAGTAGAAAAACAGATTACACTTTATATTTTCCTTCTACAGAACCCTTTCATAAAGTAGTTATACCTAAGAAAATACAAAAATTCATTTGTTAGAAAACACTTTAGCTAAATAGAGTCAAACACCAGCTATGTCTTTGCCTACTTTTGTGGGAAAGAAAAAGAAAAGCATACTTTTGGCTTTCTATAGGGCGGAGGTAGGGGAAATAGTAAAATGCCAAGCTCAGACTGCTAATTTTAAATATAGTTACTCTTAGCACCATATCCTATTAAGTTACGGCATTATTGCTAACACAAGTGATTGTGTTGCTGCCTTAATCAATTTTTTTCTGTTAGAAAATGGAGTTAGCTGACACTACTAGTGAGGCCTGAGTCTTATGGTTATTGCTCCTTTAACATTTCTCTTACAAAGTGTTCATTTGGATTTTGTAGAAAGAACAAAACTAAGCTACAAGCACACTTGTTACTATGAGTGGCATTCTTCTGTGATTAATTCTTCTTAATAAGTAATCATTATCTTTTGTTCTTTTCTCCTGGTTTGAATACTTTATTTGATTGGAACAATCATTTACTTTTTGCAATAGACTTTATATGAGTATTTTAATTATTTATTTTTATAATAATTTGTTCTTCTAATAATGTTGTTAACAAGAAGTGAATACTGGTAAAAGGGTTAAAAATAGCAACATATATAAATAAAAATTATAAGTTCTCCTTCACACTTTCACTAACCCTACATAATAATTTGATTTCCCCCAAAATAGCCACTGTTCTTGCAGAATATTCTCAATTTATATTTATATACTCTTACAGACTCTAATTTTCCACATCTAATGCATCAAATAGCCAAGCTATTTAAATGTTTTCTGAAGGGAAATTAAATGAATAAAGTAATGATCTGAACCAAATGTGTGTGCTTTATTGTGTGAACTTAGTGACATTTCTTGACTTCTTAAAAATATTTTCTTGTTTTCATGTTACTTTTCAAGTTAATCCTAGTTATAATTGCCAAATAAATAAACTCTGAGTGTGTCCTGCCATATAAAACTGAGTTTTAAACCATCATTTATAATGTTTGAAATATGTATGAATCAATTCATTTGATCCATAGTTGTAGATAGCCATGATAAATTTATAGCAACATGATTATTCTCAATTTACTCTTTGAGCATTCAAAATATCTTTATAATACAATTAAGATAATGTTAAACTAGCCTCATTCTGCACAGACTTTTTATTATTTGAGCTCTTAATTACAATAAATAAATAATTGAACAAAGTTTTTTCTTAAAACTTATTACCTGAGCAAAATTTTTATTGAATTGATCTATGTGTCAAATTAATCTATGTAACCTAGTAAGACTTATTGTGATTAATAACTAATTTCCAAATGAGTTAATAAGTTAGCTTTTTTAATCAAACTTTATTTAGAAATAATTACAGATTCATAAAGTTGCAAGAAATAACAGAAATCATGTACACAATGATGCAAATGATTCCCACAATAATAGTTGGTATCTTGCAACAGTCTAGTTTCATATCACAGCCAGGAATTTCACATGATGTAAAACACAGACTATTTCAACCACTGATCACCACATACATTAATCCTGTTCCCTTTCTCTGTCACATCTACTTCCTTCCCAGCCCTACCCTTAGCTTCCACTGATCCATTTTCCATTTTTAATTTTATTATTTCAAAAATATTCTGTAGATAGAATCATATGATTGCTGACCTCTTAGAACTGACCTTTTTTCCCACCTAGCGTAATTCTCGGGCTGGAACGATAGCACAGCGGTTGGGCGTTCACCTTTCACGCGGCGCACCCGTGTTTGATTCCTCCGCCCCTCTCGGAGAGCCCGGCAAGCTACCATGAGTATTGAGCCCGCACGGCAGAGCCTGGCAAGCTACCCGTGGTGTATTCGATATGCCAAAAACAGTAACAATAAGTCTCTCAATGAGAGACGTTACTGCTGCCAGCTCAACGAATTGATGAGCAACGGGATGACAGTGACAGTGACCTATAGTATGACAATTTTCTTCATTAAAATTCAATTGAATAATTATATTTTGATTTGTTATGATTTTCTTTTTGATTCACGGATTGATCATAAATGAAATTTTTAGCTTCCAAGTGTCTGGAAATTTTCCTATTGTCATTCCAATTTTAAACTCTGGGTAAATTCAGTTGTGACAATTCATTTTAATTTGTTAAATTTTCTGTGGTTTGTTTCGTGGCTTGTGTGTTTTTCTGTTTTTCTTGAATTTAGTTTTATTGGTTGTTTTGAAAATTTTGTAGGTTCATTGTTTAACATAATGCCATCTAAATATATTGGCCCTTTGTCATAAAAATATTTCTGTCTGATAATTCTCCTTAAAATCTGATATCTACTTTGTCTGATACTAATATAAGTATTGTTTGTTTTTGTTTTTATCCATTAAGATGTGTATGCTTATTCTTTTCTATTCTTTTTTCAGTATGAGCATCATCTAGGTTAGTTCATTTTTCTCTCCCCCATATTTCATTTTGTTTCTTTATCTAAAGCTGAAATTATATGATTATAATAGGAAAGATAACTGACATATAAGTTTTATGTCTATAGGAGGATCACTATAACATCCTCCTGGAGAGAATAAAATTTGAGTCAGTTTAATTGAAGTTAAATTATATTCGTTAGTACAGTAAGTTAAATTGCACTTTTTCTCTTTTTATTAATTTTTTTTTTTGGTTTGGGGGCTATACCCAACTGTGCTCGGGGTTTACTCTTAGTTTTATACTTAGGGATAATTACAGTACAGTGCTCAGCTAACCATCTGCGGTGCTGATGATCAAAGCAGGGTTGGCAAAGAGTAAGCACTTAGCACTGCTGGGTGTTTGACTCAAAAGCAAAAACAAAAAAAGAATGAATCAGATAATCAGATTTTTTAAGAGAAAATTGAATTTAATATTTTTAATTAATAAAAAATGCATGATTCCTTGCCAGAATTTGACTACTCATCCTCTTTTCATTGAGGACTCTTATGCATACAGAGTGAAAAAAATTCACCTGGATTTGATTTGCATTTGAATTAAAAGTAATGAAACTAATAGGTTAGGAATTTATTATTTACTTGACATAATTGCAGTTCTTATTCTGGTGATCTCTGGGTCTGGTGGATACCTAAAACTAGTTCAATTTTATAGGGTAATTTTGTCTGTTATTTGGGCACTCCTTATTCCTAAAGTATCACCCATTTCCTTTTTTCTTAATGCTGGTAACAAAATCTCTTACTATTATGATGACTTTCTACCTTTTTACCAGCAGCAACAAACAGTTGGTTTCTACAGATGGTTGTATATCCCTGTTTCATCTCCATTGGATTAACTCACTCCCACACAGAAATCCTATTAACCAAATTCAATTTAAAAATGACTCAGATGTAACTTCCTGGAATACATGTGAAAAATCAATTATCCTTTTCTCTTCTAGGGATGCTTAGCATGACAGAACCTCTTGTCTTTAGATTTTTTTTTTTTTTTTGCAAAACTCTGTCACCAGTTCCTATGACCTTGTAAGTACAAGGAGATTGTGATGTGACAGTTCTGTCCAAAACCTCCCTTAACTGACTTCTGTTGTTTAAGCAAACATGAAATTTGTGTTTTTTCTCAACTAAAGCATAGATATCCAATGGAGTTAATTTCATTATAAAGTCTCTCCCATTCTCATCTGTGTTAGTTTAGTACTTTGCAACCAACATAAAAATTTGTATTATTCAGAATTACTCATTCATTTTCTTTCTGTCCTATGTCATGAACTAAGTTTTGGTAGAGAACATTTTGGTGTTGCTGTTTAGGGAGCTCTGCATGACTAAACAGGCATCTTTCTTTGTGAAAGCTGTCTCTTAGGGACATTATTCTCAGCTTTGGATTCCTGGCCAGCATTCTGACACAATTGAAAGGCCCATTAATCTTCTACTTGATATGTACCTGAATTTTAGGAATTAAAATTTAGATACAGGCAGATTTGGGGGTTATAAATATATAAATGGCAATCATTTGTATGAGATTATCTAGAGAGAAAAAATACAGGAGGAACCAAGAAACAAAAAAAGCATAGGTAGAGGAGGATATAAAAAAGGAAAAAGAGGAGGAGGAGGAAGAAGAGGAGGTGGAGGAGACAGAACAAGAAAGAAATCAGGAAAGTGGAAATATAATCTTAAGTTTTTTATGTAATTAATAGAAAATGGATATAAGGACTTGCTCCTATAGCAAATCAGAAGTTATTTGAGGCAATTTAACAAATGTTAGGATAAGATTCTGAGTTGTGTTTAAAGGTTCATGTTCAATAGACCATACATCACTGAAATTATATGTCTATCCCTCCAGATATTATATGTCTTATTTTGGTGGGGGCAGCAGGTATACTCCTTCCTTGCTGTCTGCTCAGGGATCATTCCTGGTGGGCTCAGTGGACCATAAAGCCTGTCAGTGATCAAACCCAGGTCAGTCACATAGAAAGTCAAGAGCCTAAATTGTTGCACTATCTTCCCAGCCCCCATTTATCTTTATTAGACAAAAATATGCATATGAAGGTGTATCTCCTATGTTTAAAAATTTTTTTATATAAACATATTTTAATCACCAATATGATAGTAACAAATGCAGAACTGAAAGATGTCCATAGTTTTCAGTTATAGTTTTTCAATAAAGAGATAATCATTTAACCAACTCATAAACATATGCACTATCAAAATGCAATAAAATAATAACTTATAATAAGTCATGTGATAATTTTGCTTATTTCTTTTTGTATTATTGTGTATCTCCTAATGATTTTTATTGAATCATTATAAGACTCACAGTTACAAAGCTGTTTATGGTTGAGTTTCATTTATGCAATGTTCCAATACCCATCCCTCCACCACTGTACATTTCCCACTACCAATGTCCCCAGTTTCCCCAGTAGTGGGAATTACTCCACCACCACCACCACCACCAGTCAGCCGCTGGCTGGCACTTTCCTACTTTCTCTCTCTCTTCTTTTGGGAATTATGGTTTTCAATACAGGTTTTGTATACTGTTTTGTATACTTATGCTTTTGATAATTAGTATATATGCATATGAATTAGTATATTTCCTGATAATCACTTGATGGTCTTATACCAATATGATATTTAAATGATGTGCCACCCGTCTTCATTTGACCTTATTTCCAAGTTTATTGTGGTTTTCTGATTGAACACCTTAGAGATACTGGCCAGCTATAAAGGAAGATATAACAATAATGTGAAGAATACTTTAATGATGGCGGCATATTGGAATCACTTAGAAAAGTTTTAAAAAGCAATCCATTCTCAGGCTTACAAATGATTCTGATTTAATAATTGGCAAATAGGAACGCAGCAATAGATAGACATGAAAATTATGAAAGAAAGCTGATGGTCTGAGCACAAGTCAGGGAAGAACCTTAGAAAGAAAGATGCCTCCTTGTTTGCCAAAAGGAGCAAAGGTGAACTGTAGACACATGGTTATATACTTGAAAGAGAACATAATGCCTGCCTGTCTTGTTTCATCTGGTTGTGAAAATTCATCTAGAAATCAAATGCAATTTATTTGAAATGAAGTAAATTTTCAGTTGGGTTCAAAATATTCACCTCTCTTCCTGTGTAATTCCCTTACTTTCATGACAGAAATAATACAGTAAATCTAATGAGCTTAAGAGAGCTTTTTGTTGTTAAGTTCATCCTCTTTAATTTCTTAGACATTCTGTATTTGACAAGTCTTATTGTAGTAGTCTGTTTGGAGAGTAAAATACCTGCTGACAAATGACAGGTTCAAGTGTTTGCCAAGAATGAGTGGTTTCTGACTTAATTTCTTGATGCATGTGATAGATGACAGTCAGTGACATGTCACGTCATCCTGAGGAAATTTGTGACTTTCTACCACAGTGGTTGGACTGCCACCCTTTCAAATTCAAATAACCATTTGAATTGTAAAGAACCTAGAATAAAGTTCTATGGGAATGACCATGTAAAGAGAAAGTATATGTGATAATTTTGCCAAGACCAATGCTTGATCAAAATTTTGAATCACCACATTTGAGAACCACTGCACCAACCACAGGTGACTGAGGGTACAAGAAGATCAAGCTTTTGACTTTTATTTGAAAAATATTATCATTTAAAATAAATTCTGGCATTGATAGAAGCCCAGTAATGTTCATTGAATGAATTCATGGATTATGCTTATGATGTACACAATTGTTACCAAGACTACAGAAATCATTATCATTCAGAACATACGGGTTCAGAGTTATGAAGACTGAGAATTTCTTAATATGGCACATGCTAAAGTTCAGCAGTTTATTTATAGGATGAATTTGTTTGTGCTCCTCTCCCTCATTGCTGCAAATGTTAAACATCAGTCTGTCACGCATGCAAAGTGCTGATCTAATTGGCCTATAAGAGCACTCCTTTCCCTTTCAGCATCATAAAGATGTTATATGAATAATCCACTTAGAGTCTCCCCTTCTGTGCTACTATATTTAAAATAGCTTGTTGTGATGTTCATGAGGATGAATAAAATGCCTTTCTCAGCAATGGAAAATCATGGAGTACTAGGATGCTTCCCACTTTCAACTGAACGTTTGAGAAGATTTAACTCTGGTGCAGTGGGACTAATTTCTCTTGACATTTTCTGGCTAAGCGTAACCCAGTAAGTGTAGAAATGGGAACCCTCTTAGGAAAACCTTTAAAGAAAATAAGACTTTTCTGTACTTCTTTACTGCTACTCCCCAAACTTCTCTCAGGGGTCCTATCTTGCTTCCTGGTGCTCCACATTGTTATTTCTAGCAGAACACAGTCCCCAAGGAAAAAAGGACTTGAGCAAGCTTTCTTTGCCATCTGTTCCTCCATGGGGTTGTGTTATATTCCCTCAAAACAGAAAGTAATTGTATAAGAGAGTGTAATACCTCTAGCAATCTCAATATTTCTACCCCCTAATTTAGAACAATTCTAAGCTGCAATTGAGAGCACCCTACCTTAGAGGCATGTAAGCCATTGGTTTAAGTAATTATTCTAATTATCACTATAGTGGTCTGAATTTTCATACTCTTAATTTATAGTAAGGAAAAATAGTTACGAGAAATTTATGGTATCTCTAAATTCCCATAGCTCTTAAGAAATGAAATAAGAGGGGTAGGCATGATAGTACAGCAGATAAGACATCTACCTTCCACACAACCTACCCAAGTATACTCCCCTGACACCGCATATGAGCCCCTGAACATGCCAGGAGTAATTTATGAATGCAGAGCCAGGAATAAGCCTTGAGCACTTTCAGGTGGTGCAGCTCAAAAACCAAAAATAAGAAAGAAAATAAAGACAATTAATGTCATCGTGTGTATTATATATACATATATGTGTATATAAATATGTAATTAAAAGACAATCATGTTAAAATTTAGATATAAGCCTCATGAGAGCATGTTTCTTGGGCACTTTTCCTAACAAAATCTAAAATGGCATAATTCTACCCAGAATATAAATATTTAGGCCTTATGAGGATCACATTTTTCCTGGATATTCAATTCAGTGTCTAGAAGAGAATTTACAGGCAGAAATCAAATACACTCCTTGAAAAGTATTTAATGTCTCTAGGTGAGTAAAACTTGGTTTTCTTGTTAGTATTTCATTGATACTAGTTAAAAACAATGTACTGAAATACCAATATGTATTAGCTGTTTGGTGGTATGTCTACTCTAACCCAATACCATAATTTAATATTACTCTGAGTAAGCAACTTTATCATAATTTTACAGACAAGAAATGGAAGCTTATATATGTGAAATAATTTTCTCAATTTGTCTAAAATAGAAAATTGCAAACTGGGGTTTAAACCTCAGTCTGAGTAACTTTCTGCCTTTTTCCACCATGTCACCCTCAATTAACACAGTTACATGAATGTTCTATCAAGAATTTTGCGTTCCCCAAGCAAACACCTACAAAAGCTAGATCACCATCTGCCCATATATAAATTTTTCTACTTTAGTCTTTTGTGTCTTTTCAGTATGGTAGTTTAAATTTAAAATAAAATAAAATAAAACAGTTGTTAAACTCCATCCAACTCTAGGGGATATAGTTAGGTTATCTCATTTTTAAAAAGTAAAATGGAAATAAAATAACAAATGATTATGAGAATAAGAGAAGAAAACACTTTGCATGCTAACACCTAAATCTCAAATGGCACATCAGTTTTAAAATGTGTTAAAGCAGATTAGCTTTAAAAGGTTTAGCCATTAGGGATTTTTCTATTTCCAGTAATATGGTCAATTGAAACTAGTTAGAATATTCTATTAGAAGTTTTCTTTTTATTAGAATTATTTCAAGCCTGGATATAGTCTCCAACTAATAAAGATAATCATAAAATACTTTAGGGCCCTATTTAAGAAAATGAGAGCAACTGGGCAAAGTTGCAGGATTTTATTCTTGACTGAGAAAAAAAAAGAAGGCAGTTTTTCTGCTTTATATGGAAGATTATCTGCCTAAATGTAGTGCCAACATGAAGATAAAGGTACAGAACACTCAATATCTGAATTTTATGGGGATTTTTTTGTTTGTTCTTCCTGAGGGGGGAAAGTGCCACAGGCTTTCTTAGGTACACAGCAAATCAACTAAACATGGTTTTTGAGGAAATGAGAAAAGAAAATAAAAGCAATGATATGCTCTGCCACTGGAAACTCAACTATCAACATTTTATTTCTGGACATGGGAAAGTTGAGTGAATGTGGAGACATACCACTTGAAGTCTCAGAATTCTGTCAGTAGGCCACTGACAAACAGTAAAATAATCATGTGCATGACCAGTTTCTAAATGAAAGCAGTAGTCTAAAGAAATTAAGAAATGTTCACACTAGAACTGAATCAGCTATCCCACTCCTCAAGAGTTTTTCTTTCAGAATATAAAATAATGGTGCACACATATATGCAGAATATTTTATTTTAAAATTGGGGACATATGAGCTTTAATTTTGGACCCAACCAAAAATGAGATATGAACCAAGACTATAATTGGAACATTCCTGCGCTTCATTTCCTCCACAAAAAATGGGGGAGGGGTTGGATAATATTCAATTCATCATACAGGATACAGAACAAGGATTTACACAGAAAGATGCACACAAACTGAATTGTTTTATTTCCATTTGAACATTCTAGGAATGGTGATGAGTAGCAGGCTACTTCTGCAGGGAAATAGCAGGACAGCTGAAGGCTTACCCACAGCTAACAGCACTATTGTTGCTTGTCCCAGAAGTCAGGTATAACTGACAGTGTTTAATTTATGCCAGGCTCACTGACCTCATTGACAGAGCACAGATACTAGAGAATATCATCAGAAGGGACCTGATTCTGCTCTCTGGGCAAGCAGATTCCCAGTGATTAAGTTCTCCTGAATCCCTGAAAATACATAGTTGTCCATTAGCTACACTTGACACCTTTTGGTAATGAATATAACCACCAGATACTTTGATAATATAGTAAATATTTATTAGTGTCTCACATTAGACAGATATTCTACAGATATTCAGAATATCTACAGATATTCAAATGATGCCATCTTTTTTTTATTTTGGGAAAATTTCTTCATGTCTTTCTTCTACATTTCTAGCTCTAAGTTAGTCACTAAGAAAGAAATATTAATACGGAGGAGGAGGAGACATAGCCTTGTTCCTGAGGACCATATCATCCATTTAAGAATTCTGAAAAAGGAATTGTGGAGAGAATTTAGTGCATATTATGTTTAAGAATAAATTGAACAGAGTGATAAAATTCCAGATGTCTTTATATCATTCTGGAACTAAAGTCAAAGTGAAGAATGGCCTGAGGTGATGAATCTAGAGTTAAATGAAAAGCAATTGAATGTAATATAAAGTAAAACACAGGGAGAATGACTTTGAAGGTCATTGCTATTTATGCATTTATAGTCTTTTGCTTTAGGTCTTTATGCCAAGAACTTTTGTGGGACTTTGTGCTTTAATTTCTGCTGACTTGTCAAAGGCCAGATACAGCTTGCATTCATTTCACCTGATGCTCTAAAAACCTGTCAGTTTAGCAAAATTTACTGGAATGCAGCAGGATCTCAAAGGGAAGATATCTGAAAAATACAATACTTCAAAAATGTATCTCCCTTTTGCAAGGAGGTTAAAAAATATCTAAAAAACATTTGCCTGTAGCCTTGTTTCAGAATCTAGGGTCTCAGACCTTGTAATAAATGAGAACCTTACAATCAATCTAGAGTAAGTTTGATGAGATAAATAAGCCTTTAAAAATTGTGCATGGAGGAACCGGAGCGATAGTCCAGCGGTGAGTTTGCCTTGCACTCAGCCAACCTAGGTTCAATCCCGGCATCCGAGCACAGCCAGGATTGACTCCTAAATGCAGAGCCAGGAGTAACCCTGAGTATCACTGGGTATGACCAAAAAAGCCCAAAAAATTGTGCATGGAATAAAAGGTTGGAGAGATAGTAGAGTGATCAGTGTGCTTGCCTTGCATGCAGTCGACAGGATATGAACCCCAGCCCCCCAGATGATCCTGCCCAGAGTGATCCTTGAGGTCAGGGCCAGGAGTTAGCCCTGAGCACCAAACAGGGCCAGGGATAAGCCATGAGCACCAAAACCAGTATAATTAATTGTAATACTTTTAGTGCCTTTAGTCACTAATAGTCCCTTAGAGCAGCTGCCATGAAGCATATGGTCACAAGTTCAAATCCTTACGTATTCTACACACAAAGAGAAGAAGCTATGTTGTCCTTGATCCCTGGTGCTTCAAGTGATTTCCAGTGGCATCACAGTCAGTTCAGTGAAACACAGTAAGAAGGAACGTGACCCCGGCTAGAAAACAAAATATCAAGCCATGTAAGCACCATGGACAAAAAATATGACACCTGTTGAACACAGATGTGAGCACATCAGTGATCCCAACCAGCACCACAACCACAACTTGGGTCCTTCAGCTAATCATGCAACCTCTACATAATCACACGAAAAGACCCCACAACTAAAGGAGTGAAAATCTTCATGAGCACCTGTAAGATAATGTTGGTTTGCCCATCCCAACCCTCCCGTGCTAGGAGCTTGTGTTTGTTGATTACCCCCCAACCTGTCAATTACCTTTGTCTTCTGATCAGACTCTGACTTGTAAATATTGTCTTTCTCTTCTCCTTAATGTCCTTTGCATGGTTAGCTATTTCACAGCAATTGCTTTTTGTATGGATACAGGAAGACAGTTAAAAAGACAAGCCTGTGGCTTGGGAGTTGATTGACCCCAGATAATATTACTTCCGAGACATCTGCTCTCTCAACTTAAGCCTCAGTTGCTCTTACTTCCTAGATCCCCAAAAGCAGTGTCCTGATGAGGGACTGGATGGACCCAGGGCAAGCAGTGAGTTACGAGCTATCATGGCATCGAAATGGGCCTGGCCATAGTGCCCTACTGCTTAACTATAAGTAAAGAACTTGGTCATAGACAAATTCTATCATGATCCAAAAGTCATAACTAGATTTGAACCCTGCTGGAATTAGGAATGATTAACCTGGCCTGAGCACTGTAGTCTGAGTCTGTAGCGAGATGTCCCCAGGAGCGTCACCCTACAAGCTTTAAAGTATCTATCACTGTGTCCATATAGAATGGTAAATATTAGGAAGTATAATTAAAGATGTTAATTAAGTTGCTGGTTTAAGGAGAGGAGAAACACGTCTTAAGAGCTGTTTTGTCCTTGTGGGCTTCAGGTGGTCGGGAAGATTGGAAAAACATTTTTGATCACACTTCCTGTGGGGAGGTGTCGTTAGAGAGGCATGGTGAGAGAAAAGAAAAAGATCGGCTGTGGGGAGACAGGGGGGACTGAGTGAAAGAGAGCGAAAGGAGAGAAGAGGAGATAGACAGCAGAGAGAAAGATAGAGGAAACGGATATAGCGGGAAGAAAGAATTGTGCTGTTAGAGAAAGATACACACACACAGAGGGTTGGAGAGAGCTGGGAGTGATGAGACATTAAATAAACAGCAACTAATCAGCAACCAGCTTGGCCCTCGTTCTTCCTTCATCCGTCCAAAGCAACAACCATCTCAGGTGGAGAAGTGGCTCAAGAGCACTGAACATGCGTGGCAAGAGGGAGCCACCTGGAGAGCCCACGAACATCCTTTCACGTGTAATCCCTGCAAAAGAGAGGGGCTTACACAGCCTGAGAGAGGGGGATTTACACAATCACCCAAGCCCAGTCTGGGAGCACTGCAACTTGATACATATCCCAGGTGAGCACCACTGATGAAAATGTGTGAGCACTTAAGCCAAGCATATGTAGAGCCTCCAAAAATTACATCAACAACAATGATGATGGGTTGAGGAAGAGGGAATTTTTAATGTGAATATGTGAGTATATATCTGAGTATATATCTGCTCTAATAGCTTTTTTTTTTTTTAATGCCCTCAATAAGGGTAGCACAAGATCAGTAGTAAGGAGTTTTCTGGCTAGTTGTAGAGATATGATCAGTTAAATAAATCCAATGCTTTCGAAGCTATGAAAGAACTTACTTAAATGCATACTTTTAATGACATGTTATATCCTTGTACACTAAAGTGCAAATGTGTTCTATTAGCTAGATACAACAAAACAGCAGAGTAATATTGGGTGTCTCCAGCAAGAGAAATTTATCTTCTCACAGTTCTGGAGATTTATACCCAAGATCAGAGTACTTACAGGATTGGTTATCTCTGAAATTTTCCTACTTGGCTTAAAGATGGTTGCCCTTTGACATGAAGATGGTTGCCTCTTCCTGTCTCTTCACATGGCTATTTTTCTTCAAAGACATGCTGTGTCTTTGGGTGTCTAAATTTCCTCTTTGTAAAAGGATATCAGTCAGGGGTCATTTTTATGGTCCTTCCTAATATCTTCATTTTAACTTCATCAATACTATCATTTTAACTTTTAATACAGGTTCAATATGAGCTACTGAGTATTTGGGCTTCAGTTCAGGAATTGGTTGACACCCAATTCAGTTAATGATAATAAGTGAAGAAACTGCTTAACATGGCGGATTGTGCTATCTGGGTGCGAGGGAACAGAATAAGAAACTATCAGATTGATTGGGAAAGGAGAGTGGCATGTATGACTTTAATGGTTGTATGATCAATAAGGATTGATATCAGCAATTTCAAAATCATAAAAATTATTGAGTATTTGCTTCCCTGAAAAATGGTAGCTATTCAATATTAGACCCAAACTGAAATGAATAATAGAAATTCCATGAGAACTGGTGACCCACTTTAAAAAAAAATTGTTTTACAATACTTTGGGGAGACACTTTCCTGCTTACAGATTATAATTTTATCTTTCTTGTGTCATGAAATTTTTCAACTTATAGTGTAAAATTTATGATGAAAAAGTTATTTTTGTTTGGACTGCTGGGAATATTTACATGCTGAGTTCTATTTATTGGCACATAAGTTTTGGTTCACCAATCACAGGGTATAAATTGTTTTTCTGCTTCTCTTCACAGTGAGAATTAGCCTGTTTCCTTTGTCTGTTCTCCTTTTACTTTATGACATATAGCCCCATTGTCTTTGAGCATACTAGATTGCATATTATTCTGAATGCTTTATCTGAATATAAAATTTAAGAATTGAGTTTAATTCAACAAACATTTAGTATTTATAATGTTCAAGGAAAAAACATTATATTATTTGTGAAGAATAGAAAAGGAGGAAACATTTTTAAATGAGCTCTGTGTAAAGGAGGAAATAGGATACATCCAAAAGGCTAGAGTATAAAAGAGAATTGCAAAAGTCATTAGATACTATAAATACAGGAGTTCTGACATGGAAGGAATTTCTTAGTTCTTCCCTTAGGAGACATATTTCTATCATCAGTTTTCTGATTCTGAAATTCTAAAAAACAGAGCTTCTTTAGAGAAAATATACTGGAAGTGGGGACAGAGGAAAGAGTGTTACCAGTGTCATGTGTGCTACATATTCATCATTGTATAGTGTCATATTTTATGACAAGAAGATAGAAATGCAGGTAGAGAGACAGGAAATAAAGAGATGGTTCAGGAAACAAGTCTTGACTCTAAGAACCAGAAGGATCATCCAGAACAGACCAATAAGATTCGGTGGAATCAGCTTCTAAAATGTTCGTGCTTCAGTGTAAAGTTACTAGGAAATCAAATAGCTTTTTAAACTCAAACTGATAATTCTCCACCAAATTTCTTATTTAGTTTTTTTTTATTATTTCTTTTTGGGGGCCACACCCTCTAGTGTTCAGAGCTTACTTCAGGCTCTATGTTCAGGGCTCACTCCTGACAGGGCTCAGAGGCAGGGCTCCTGGGGTAACAAGGATTAAACCCAGTTGTGTGCTCTACTTCTTTAAGTTTTGTTTCATTTGGGGGGGCCTTCTAAGTGGTGCTCAGGGGGCCACTTCCTGAATGATTTTCAGTCAACTTGGCCAGATGGTTCAGTGCTAGGGAAGGAGAATGCAATGCTTCATGCTCCCTTCTAACCCAGGTTGACCATATGGTGACAGGGATTAAACTGAGACTTGATCAGTCTCAGTTCATTAGAGGAGTACTCGGTGCCTTGTATAGTTTCCTCTGGCCCTTCCTGAATGATGCATGCAATAGTGTGAGACCATGATAATAATTATGATTTTCTAATATACTTATTATATTTGCCTGTTTTCCTTGATTTTGTTCCTCAATGTTATATTAAATCTAAAATATCTTTAGATTTTAAAGATTCAGTTCAAATTTATCAAATGATAGAATATATAAGGCACAATGATATGAGATGCATAGAATAAATTAGACACATTTATAGCTGTTGAAATGTAGATATTTTACCTGTCATCCCATTCTATTAATATTATTTCAGTTTCTGGGATAGAAGAATAAATTACACTAAAGAGACAGTTTGATGAGGAACTGAAAAATACATCAATCTAGAATCAGACAAATTTGAGATGTAGGTCTATCACTTTCTGTGTGGCCTTCAGCAATTCACTTAAACTCTCCAATCTTAATGTTATTTATTGTAGCTCACATGTAAACACAATATAATCAATAGTGTTGTTTAAAGTATTCCATTTAAATGATGTACATAATGAATAGGGCACTTGACACAAAGTAGTGTTCAAGAAATGATGACCTTTATGATTTCTTCAGGGTAATTTCTTATTTCTAGTAAAAAATATACAGTCATAGGTGCTGAACAAACAATAAAATACATGTTCTGTAAGGATAATAATTTACTGGCCATGTATTACTAATTACTAAAGCACTCCAAAAATTAGATACCCTAATATAATTTATTTTTTATCTCATAGGTCTGTGGTTTAGTCTGACTCAGCTGAGCAATTCTTACTGTATTTCCTGTAGGTTTAATTGAATGTGAATTTCAAATGCTGATTAGCCCAGAAGATTCTCACTTCCTATAATCTCTTGTCTCCACAAACACACTTCCTGTTGCCTGGGAAATCAGCTTCGTGAATAGAAAGAATAGAATAGATCCCTTACAAATGATCTCTTTGAGTGGTTCGAGCTTCCCAAAACATAATGTTGGTTTCTAAAAGAGAGCATCCAAAAGTGAGAATTTCTTGGGCTGGAAACTATAGTATAGGTAGGGCACTTGCCTTTGAAGGTATGCCAACAGGATCTCTGGCATCTCATATGATTCCCCAAGCCTCATTGGGAAAAATCCCTGAGCTCATAGCCAGGAGTAAACCTGAGCACAACTGGGTGTGGCCCATAAAACAAAACAAAAATAAGTGAGCATTCCAAGAGATTGCAGGAAGGTAGCTCGTATCATCTATCTAAGTACCTGCTGTGTGGCTTTTGAGCTTTCTTTCTCTCTCCCCCTTTCCCCCTTTCTCATGCTCTCTCTCTCTCAATCTCTCTCTCCTCACCTCCCTTCCTCCCTCTTTACTTTCCTTCCTTCACTGCTTTGTTTTAATCTTTTACTATACAAAACTCTCATTTTCGTATACCAACTGTAGTCACTAGGACTGCAGAATGAGGCCTACCATGATTTCAAAAGGTGACAAAATTATCTTATTTCTTTTCAAAGAAATGTAAAATAATATTGCATATGATCATGTGGGATGACAAATACTGTCCAAATTCATTCTTCTGGTAAAACTGTCTCATCATGTAACTTATCAAGATTTTCCTTAATAGATGAAAAAGTTCATCAAAATTTAGTCATTTTTTCCCCATTTTCTTGCACATTTATATCTCACTCCATCCTCTGTATTATTCCCATATTCTTTTTCTCCTATTTCATTATTTTTAAAATGAAGAAAATGGTTTCATTTCACTATCTTTAAAATGAAGAAAATAGTACCATCTATTGGAAACTGGCCCTTAAGTGCAAGCCTGAGAATATGGGCAGTATCCTGAAAAATCCTGTTCGGGAGAGTACATGTTTACAGGGACCCCAACACAAACAGCCCTGCAAAGAGAGCTCTGCCAAAAGGATCAGAGCACTCCCACAGTCTCAAGGTTATTGCTTATCTATTCCACATTCCCCATGACCATATCTGCATTAGCAGTATTCCTTTGTTCTTTGTATTTATTCAATATGTCTAGTGCATGTGGCTAGAGGAAGAAGAAATATGAAGGTGAATCTGATAAAAGGCTAAAGAATACTTTGTTCTGGGCTGTTTAGGCTAATTCACTACTTGAATAAGCACCACATTCGTCTCATTCTTTGCAACAGACCCTGCTAGAGAGAGTTCAAGGTGCAAATCCCATCGGCTCCTCTGAGGATATCAACCACACATTCTCATAGAATTAAAATGATAATTATATGAGTGTGATATACCTATCGTTCTTAAAACACTAATATATAATATATTCAGTATTCTGTCGCTATTCTATAGATTCTATATATTGTATATAATATAATATATAATATATATTATTTTTAATTTTATAAATTTTATTCTTCAGAATTATGATTGAAATGAGCTCAATTGCCTTTCTTCTCATAACTACTGCTTTCCTACTCTTTTCTACAAGGAGTTTTTACCCGGGTAACCTCCTAAATGCTTAAATCGGGTGATTTTTTTCCATTGCTACGTGTGAAATATTCTGTATCCTTGGTGTTCATGGCATTTGTTCCTTGGCATTTTATGGAAGTTATATGGAATTGTAAGCATTGTTTAAGGCGCTTACAGCGCCTTAAAATAAAAAATAAAAAAAATAAAGGAGATAAAGCGTTATTATCTCAGGAAAAATAATGCAGATCAAAACAAGAGAATGCCATACATATATTATGACAGTTTTCCAGCAGATGGCAGTAACACATTCTGGACTTAAAAAAAAAAATCAGAATATTAGGACAACTTTATGATAGAGAAAAGATTCTTGACAGAGAGACATTTTTTTTCTAATTATCATATAGGTATCCTGTGGACTGTGAGTGGCCCCATTTTTACTGTTATCTTCAACAATTATTTTTATTGTCTCTTTTTCTGTGGTCAGTATTTTTGTTTGTTTGCTTATTTTTTCTTTCTTTCTTTCTTTCTTTCTTTCTTTCTTTCTTTCTTTCTTTCTTTCTTTCTTTCTTTCTTTCTTCCTTTCTTTTTTATTTTTAATTAAATTACTATGAGACACAGTTACAAAGATTTCATGTTTGAGTTTCAGTCATACAGTGATCAAACACCCAACCCTCCACCAGTACACATCTTCCACCACCAATGTCCCCAGTACCCCTCCATTCCACCCCTCCTCAATTATGACAGACAATCTCCCCGATACTCTCTTTTGTATTGCTTATTATGACTATCTTAAGATGTCTAAAATTTTAGATAACTAGCCTGGAGGCCTGGAGTTCGCCATCACTGAACCTGCATGCCTGCACTTCTCATTGGGTTCTGGAAGTTGATGGCCACCAAGGTTCTTAGGAGGCAGGTGGAGGGATGACACCTGCTCCCGTCTGAGGCATCCTGGTGAAATCTGCGAGGCTTAAAGAGGCATCTCTGTAGTGGGCTGCTCGATTAGAGATCCTTTTGTGTGTCTTATCTTCAACTATCTTAAACGAACAATCTTCTTTTGATTACTCCATAAATGTCAGCGCAGTTCTTTTGTCACTAACTTGTGTATTTAAATAATTTAATAGACCATTGTAACTATCATATTTTTGTGAATTAGTCTAAAATATCTGAATCCAGTGAAAATTGCTGTTTTGAGTTTTAGCACTCTGGCTGCCTGCTGGACATTATCTTCCATATGTGTCTGTAAAACTCACATTCACCCAGTTATAACCTTAAACTCTCCCACCAGTCTCATACAGTGCCTCAAAAATAAAATCTAGACATCATTTTAGAAGTAAATACCTTTATTGTTCAACAGTTTTTCTCTAGAAAATTTAGTTTTATTTCCTTGTATGAAAGAAATATGTAGAGAGAAACATGAGTATGTTTGTGGCATCCCCCAACCCCCCAGTATTTTCCATTCAAAGTTGAGTTTCACCCTCAAAACTAAGAATATGAAATATTACTGATCCACAGGATACTTTCTACATCACCTAACTCTTTTCTGTAGGGTCAGAAGGGAACCCTATATTGCCCTCTCCCATTCTCTGTGGCACTGACTGATTATCAAATTCAGAGTGACAATCAGACTGGAATATGTAGACATTATGCTAGACTTTTTTATTTATCCCTGACTTTATCTTGCAATTTACTATTTATGCCAAATATTTTTTCTCAATATGTTCTCTTTTCCCTACACTTTTCGCTTTTTGTAGACACATTCTTTTTCTCCATGGGAAACTTTAGCAAATAAATTTATATATACAAATATATCATATATATATATGTATATATAGCATCACTGTATCACTGTATCACTGTCATCCCATTGATCATCGATTTGCTCGAGCAGGCCCAGTAACGTCTCCATTCATCCTAGCCCTGAGATTTTACCAACCTCTCTTTACTCGTCCTTCATAACCGTGCCACACTGAAGCCTCTTTCAGGATCAGGGGAATGAGATCCACCATTGTTACTGTTTTGGACATATCTAATCTGCCGTGGGGAGCTTGCCAGGCTCTGCAGAGTGGGCAGAATACTCTCAGTAGCTTGCCAGGCTCTCCAAGAGGAAGAACGAGACAATAAGAGGTCTTCTGAGAGCATTATTTTATAGTCTCTTGATCTTGGCTATTGATGGGATTATACAGCACGAGGTGGGGGCGGGGAGGAGTGGGGGCTTGGGGAGGTAGTTTGTGGGTGTGGGTGTGGCTGCCAAGCTACTGGAAAATGGAGGGTCTGGGAGGAAGAGGCCCAGTCCCGATCTGAGCATGCTTGGAGATCTAAGTCCCGGGTCCGCGCACCTGGATTCCTCTGCCAGTTCCTTCATGCATGAGGTTTGTCCAAACGTGTGGAGAGAGGCCTTGAGCATGCTTGATCATGGCTGGGAATGGGTTCCAGAGGTCTTTGACTTTGGGGGCTCTGCTCAGGGTGGGGAGGGAAACATACATTAACACACATAAACATATGTATATAATGCTTATGTATATAATATACATTATATATGTGTATATATACTTACTACATAAGAAATTGCTATTTAATTTCCTAATTATGTATTTCATAAAGTCAAAGATCCATGCATCTAGTGTACAAATTTAACTATATAAATTCTAATTTAATTTCAAGGATTCTTGTGACCCACAAGATAGAGACCAATTCCAGGTTCAGTGAAGTCTGTCATGACCTTTACAAAACTTTCTCTGATTCTTCCAGTATTTCTCCCCATGGATATCTAGGTTAGCTACATTTAGCTATTTTTAGGTTAGGTTACCTATATTTCTTTATTATTACATTCTTTTTTCTAGTATTTTGAGGCTCAATTAGTGAATTTCCTCTGGTCACTACTCTGTACTCTTTGTTTTATGTTTTTCCAAATTCAGAAAATATTTTACATAAGGGAAGCTTCTAGATTATCAGAAGGGCCTCCCAAACAAGTATTCCAGACAAAAAACTGAAGTCTTTCCCCTTCTATAGCTTTTTAACAAATGAGGGTGGGTGAACATTTCTTTATTGAGTTTCAAAATGGGCTGGTAAAGTTGTTGAGGAATTTGATTATCTTCTGATATATGGTCATCTAGAACTGTACCTTAAATGTCTTTATAATTTTGGTGCCTCAGATAGTTCTTGAACTATTTGAAATATTAAATTATTAAACATTTAATTGCTTTAGATATTTTGATTGAATGAAAGATTGGTGTGGAATAGAATGACTATAGGAGTTTTATCGATGAAGTTTTACTTATTTGGATTATGAGAGAAGAAAATTTTAATACACAAAAGGAAAGGTAAAGACTTCTAGGATAGAGATCCAGACAAGGTGATTACAACATCAGATACATGAAAGAATAATGGAATTGTTCATTCATGCACTGGTCAAGATTCTCCTTTGCTTTAATGAAGCAGAATTCATTATTAGGAAGTTTCTTGTCCTGTTCTCTGTATTTTGGACATTTTTTTCTCTCTTGTTTTCTCTTATTGATGGCATAGAATGACCTACATTTGTCTATTTCAATGTTTTTATTTCTCTAAAGGCAAGAATCTACTGATTCTGGGAATGTATATGCACTAGCTCAGCATTTTAAATGTAAACATTGCCAAGCACTTCTGTTTCATATACCTGTACTCATCTTCCCAGTCCACTGACCTCTCCTTTTCTGTAGTAGGCAATAAATACAAAATAATTAGACAAACCACTTTTTTAATGCCAATAAGATATTCTGTCATTCATAGTCTGTTTTAAAGTAGATGTTTAATCATTAAAAGATGGGACCAGATCAATAGTACAGCAGGTAGGGAATTACCTTGCTGACCCAAGTTTGATCCCCTGTATTACATATGGTACCCTAAGCTCCACCAGTATAATCCCTGAGTGCAGAGCCAAAAATAAGGCGAGAAACCACAGGGTGTGGCCCACAAAACAAAGAAGCAGAATATCATTAATATTGTCTGCCTTGGGGCTGGAACAATGCATAGGGTAGGGCTTTTGCCTTGCATGTGGCCGACCTGTGTTCCATTCCCAGCATCCACTATGGTCCCCCCCAGCACCTCCAGGTGTAATTCCTGAGTGTATGAGCCAGGAGTAACCCCTGTGCCTTGTTCCCTTCTTACATTTTAAGAAATGCTTATTTATCTTTCAAGATCACAATTAGACATTTTGTTAATGAAATAAATGCACAATTAGTCATTGCAGATTTTTCTCTTTTAAACCAAAGTTTCTATTTCTTTTTTTTTCTTGGTTTTAAGATTTCACAGAGCTAAAAGAGATTGTAAACTTCATTGAGAGATATTATCTATTTAGATGCTATTTAAATCAAAGCTTGCACCAGTGCTCTTCATATTCAGCAATCTTCTTTGCATTCTCATCTGATCTGCAGGTCACCTCTACCTTCTTAGCCTAATAAAAGCCTTGCTTTCCCCTGAGGACACCACAGCCCTGAATTTCCTTTTGTACTATGACTCATTGTTCTGTCTCACCACTCTACTACCATTTTATTGCTAAAATCTCTGCTCATTTGAGATTCTTGCCAGTTGGATATATCCCCTTCCTACCTTTATTACTACTATTTGTTCAATTTAAATTAAGATTCTCTCATTTACCCGAATGTTTACATTTAATAGTCTCTTTCTGCCTTCCCAAATCATTCCTTTATCCTGAGACAACTTCATCACTTTTGTATTCCAAGTTTTCCTCCTTCTTAATGAGTTTCTCCTCTCTACTTCTTTAGCTTCTATTTTGAGGTCACTACGAGGTCCTAGCAATTGTAATCATGCTCTTCCAGAGTCACTAGCGAACATTTTTTTCAAATCTTTTCAATTTGCTTTGCTGAATATTCACAGTACAAAGGTTCTTTAAAATCCCCAGAATTCCAGCTGTTGATCCTCTTTCTGTCTTCTAATTTATCTTTCCTAACCATTATGAGGAGGACTAAAGTGATAGAACAGTGGGTAGGAAGTTTGCCTTGCACGTGGCAGACCCGGGTTCGATTCCTCCATCCCTCTCGAAGAGCCGAGCAAGCTACTAAGAGTATCCTACCCGAATGGCAGAGCCTGGCAAGGTACTGGTGGTGTATCGATTATGCCAAAAGCTGTAACAAGTCTCACAATGGAGATGTTACTGGTGCCCACTTGAGCAAATCAATGAACAACAGGATGACAGTGCTACAGTGACAGTGATCTTTATGAGGCAGCTTACACAACATGACATTATTAAAATCTTTTCATTATAATCTCAATTTTCTGGTACCTGTTCTCTCCTATACCGTAAGCATATTTTATTACTTCTCCTGAAAAACCCTTACCTGGTTAAAGTTGAGTCAACCACTTTCTCAATGCCTTAAGCACTATGAAAAATTTTCAGACATAATCACTTAACAGCATGATCATTAGTCCTATAAATATATTAGTCTTAAATAGGTATCCAAAACCACCTTAACTATGGCATTCTATTTGGTCAACTCGTTTCCCCATTCACCATAGCTATAAAATTAAACTTTTTCTTCAAATACCCCTCCCACTTTCACCTCACAGTCTAGTACAAAAAATAGATGACTTTATATTTTCATGCTATCAAGCATACAAATCATCTACATCTACATTAATTCACCTTCCTTCCCCTCACTAACAACAGGAATGTTTTATATTCTCCCTTTAGAAAATAAGTTCATCCATACTTGGGGCTGGAGTGATAGCACAGCGGGTGGGGTGTTTGCGTTGCATGCAGCTGACCCGGGTTCAATTCCCAGCATCCCATATGGTCTCCTGAGCACCGCCAAAGCTGATTCCTGAGTGTAAAGCCAGGAGTAATCCCTGTGCATCGCCGGGTGTGACCCCCCCCCAAAAAAAGTAAAAAGTTTACCCATACTTATTATTTCATCTACTTGCCCCTCTCAGAATTTTACACCATAAATCTTCCCTCACTGTTTTGTCCTATAAAAGTCTATATGTAACAATGGAATACTATGCAGCTGCTAGAAAAAATGAGGTCATGAACTTTGCATATAAGTGGGTCAGCATGGAAAGTATCATGCTGAGTGAAATGAGTCAGAAAGAGAGAGACAGACGTAGAAAGATTGCACTCATCTGTGGAATATAGAATAATAGAGTAGGAGACTAACACCCAAGAATAGTAGAAATAAGTACCAGGTGGTTGACTTCATGACTTGGAAGCTGGCCTCACATTCTGGGGAGAGGGCAACTCAGATAGAGAAGGGAACACCAAGTAAAATGTGGTTGGAGGCCACACGGGGAAGGGTGATGAGTGCTGAATGTAGACTAGAGACTGAACACAATGGCCACTCAACACCTTTATTTCAAACCACAACACCTAATTAGAGAGAGAGAACAAAAGGGAATACCCTGCCACAGTGGCAGGGTGGAGTGGGGGGAGATGGGATTGGGGGGTGGAAGGGATGCTGGGTTTATTTGTGGTGGAGAATGGGCACTGGTGAAGGGATGAGTTCTCGAACTTTGTATGAGGGAAACATGAGCATGAAAATGTATAAATCTGTAACTGTACCCTCACAGTGACTCACTAATTAAAAAATAAATATTTTTTTTTAAAAAGTCTATATGTCACTAAATCCCTTTACATGACTCTTTTACATAAGCAAGTCTCTCTCTTTAAAACAAAGCAAAATAAACCACCTCTCAAGTTACTGATCCATTCTACCCTTTACTTTAAATCTAAACTCCCGAAAGTGAAGATACTCACAATCTGAAGCTTTATTCACTTTAGACTAGCCCCAAACCCATTTTAATTTCACTGGAAGACTTTTGCTCAACAGTTTATACATACACACACACACACATATATATATATATATATATATATATATATGCTGTTGACTTCAAAGGATATATTTAAAACTCTCAACTAATTTATACTCTCAGTAATAATTAAATGTCATTCAATATAACATTGAATAATTCTGATTTTCTTCCCTTTTTTATGCTTTTCTCATCTGCCATAATTTTATTTTTTATTTTATTTTTATAAAATTGTTTACAATATTTGATTACATTTAATATTCAAACACCAATCTAACCACAATTACACCTTCCCACCACCATATTTGCATCCCAAACACCAAACCCTGCCCCTCAAGCAGAACCGAAATAACTTATTTTGTATTTCTTGTTATTAATAATCTGCTAAAAATTACCATAATTTTAAAATGTCAGCATTTTAAGGGCAAGACTCTGGACTTACTCTTCATATTATTCTAAGAAATTTAATCTACATTCTTTATTGCAATTACCATTAAAAACCAAATTTACAAATTGCTTATTCAGTTAGACCTTCCCTTCTAAATTTGGGGATTAAGAATCCAATAGCCCTTGTGATAGCTTAGTACCCAGGACTTAATCTACCTTATCTCCCAAACCAACCTTCTTCTGGTTTCATGACATTATTTAGTGGTACAAAAATCATTTAGTTTTGTACATCAGATAAAAAATGAAATTCTCTCTTTCTCTCTTTTATCTCTTTGTATCTTTCTTGCTCATTTCATTTTTCTCTGTCTTCTCTCTCCTTCTCTCTTCCCCCTTTCTTCCTTTCTCTTTAATCTCCATTCAATGTATAATCTGCGTTGTCAGCTTTATATAATAGTTTTCTATTTAGTTTACTTCTTTCTAACTTTATCACCACTTTTTTAGCAAAATGGTCATTGTTATTTTGGAGTACTGCCAAGGACTCTGAACTAATCATGCAGCGTTACCCAGTCTTCTATCCAGATAGCCTTAAATCAGTTTCTGTCAACCAAGATGACTTGTTAGTGTCTAAACACACTTTGGTTTTCTTAACTGCTAATCAGTATTAGTTAAAAATGAGGAATTTTCCTATTCATCCTACAATGTACATAATATATTCCCATTAAAGAATTCTCTTATTTGACCAGAGAGATAGTACAGGTTTTTCGGCACTTGCCTTGCACATAGAAAACTGAGTTAATCCCTCAAACAAAACAGGATCCTCCAAACACTGCCAGGAGTGATCCCTGAGCATAGAATCAAGCATACAAACCCTGAGTACTGCTGGCTATGTTCCCAGACAAAGAAAGAGAGGAATAAAGGAAAGGACAGATGGGGAAGAGAGGGAGAGGGGACGGGAGGGAGAGA
This sequence comes from Sorex araneus, assembly GCF_027595985.1. Lineage (NCBI taxonomy): Eukaryota > Metazoa > Chordata > Mammalia > Eulipotyphla > Soricidae > Sorex > Sorex araneus. The sequence continues at coordinate 201,214,804 of NC_073313.1, forward strand.
AAGGGAGAGAAGGTAAAGGAGAGGAAAGAAAGGAAGAGGAGGAGAAGAGATGGGAGGAGAGGGAAGGGGAGAAGGGAGAGAAGAAGAGAAAAGAAGGGGTACAATGAGCATTATGCATTGCAAGCTTGAATCTGACATGTCCATGCATGCACTCATAAACTTATTTAAAATCCTTCAGTACATTATCCTTCACCTCTGAGACAGGGTAGTTCCTGCCAGGTCCTTCCTGATTTGGCCTCTGCCAACCTCCGAGGGACTCCAGCACCAAATTCTTCCTTAAGAAATTCTTGCTGTAGAGTTTCCACTGTGCTTTCTTTCCACCCAGGACATTTACACATGTTCTTATCACTGCCTGAAACAATTTGGTAATCTGGTAATTGAATAACTGCCAAATTAAAAACCCATTCAAGCACCAAATATAGTAATTACTTATGAAGTGCCATCAAGCCTTCAAAGTCAATGCAACACCTTTTCCCCAAAGAGGTCTGCATAGCCTTTCTACTAAGATACCCCAAGTTTATCTATTGCTTTTTTCTGCTCTGTGCATAGTTGATTGGTCATATTTTCTGATGTGTTTAATCCTCTTTTGGGGGACAACAGGGAGGGAGGAGGTTGTTGAGCCACATCTGGTGGTGCTCAAGGATTACCCTTGGCTCTGTGTTAGGGATCACACTTGGAGTGACCCAGGGGCCCATGTGCCATGCCAGGGCTTAAACTCCAGTTGGTCACATGCAAGGCAAGTGACTCACCAACCCTCAGCATGTTGCTCTGTCTCTTGCTTTATTACTCTTAACATCCCTCACTAAACTGAACAACTACAAAAAAGAATCATACATCATTATTTTGTTTTATTTTATATTAAATGCAATTTCTCTCCAAATTATTTATCATTGACTGTAGATGTCAGTGACTAAGTTTCTTCACATAACATATAGAAAAACTTAGTCTCAGGTCACTGTCTGCCTGTCTTCCCGTTGCTCATCGATTTGCTCAAGCGAGCACCAGTAACGTCTCCATTGTGAGACTTGTTACTGTTTTTTGGCAATTGAATTCGCCACGGGTAGCTTGCCAGGCTCTTCTGTGCAGGTGAGATACTCTCAGTAGCTTGCCAGGCTCTCCGAGAGGGACGGAGGAATTGAATTCAGGTCGGCTTAGTGTAAGGCAAATACCCTACCCGCTATGCTATTGCTCCAGCCCTAGTCTCAGATATCTTAAGTTATTTGAATAAGGACATATAGCAAATAAGTTGTAACAGGATAACTTGAGTCCCAGTTTCTCATCATCAACTTATAAATTTTCCTCTCTTAACTGATAGTTTGTAAATTGGTTTAAATTTGTAGTACTTTTTTCACAAAAAAATATTTTATGGAAACAAATTTCATAAAACAGATTAAAATAGATTAAAGCAGATCAAGTCTTTGATAGACACTGCTCAATTCAATATCATCTAAGGAGTCCTTACAGCTCTATGTAGTCCCCCTTTTACCACTTGCCAAGAGGCTTAGAAACTGCTTCATAATGACTCCAATCTAGTGACAAAGGTTAGAAGACAGGTTTTCTATATTGATATGTGGAAACCATGAGGGATTTCTTCCATGTTAGTATATAATGCATTATTTAATATTTATCAATTTAAAATTTAAAATGTCAATATGGTATAACCTATTGTTAATACTGGCTGGAATATTGGCTTACACAAAGTTATTCAGGCACATTTCCATGACTCTACATGAACTAGAAAGATAACCCTTTTATGTCATCAGCCAAGTCCATGGACCTAATTCAGCATGATGTTTAAACAAAAAATTTTCTGAATGAGAATTTATTCCTTTTTTTTTTATTTTTGTTTTTTGGGTCACACCCAGCAATGCACAGGGGTTACTCCTGGATCTACACTTAGGAATTTCTCCTGGTGGTGCTGGGGGACCATACAGGATGTTGGGAATCGAACGTGGGGCGGCTGCATGCAAGGCAAACTCCCTACCCGCTGTGCTATCATTCCAGCCCCCAAGAATTTATACTTTTAAAGTATCTCCATCTTTTCTTTATGCATCTCATTTTATTCTTATCAGTTCTGAGTCAGATTGAATTGCTTTAGCAAAATTCCACCTCCATTTCAGTGGTACTTACTTTCCGTGACAGAGAGGGATGACAACAGAATGAATTAAGGATATCATGCTCACTCACTACTTAAGCAGCTCCTGCCCACATGCAATAGTCAGTCTGGCATTGTGTTTCAACCACAAAAAAACACATCATTAATATTAATGAGCCTTTGGATTTTTAAAATAATAATTGGAAACACTATTAGGTAAAGTGGCAGAGTCCTTAAGATATTAGAAGCAAAGTCCTGACAAAATTGAACATGACTTTTCTCCCATATTTTGCCAAGTATTTTTAGTTCCAGCAAAATATGAAAGTAAGAAAGTAATATAAATCATATATTTATATCTGGGGACATTTAAAGAATAAATTATTAAACACACCAAACATTTATAATGATTTTATACTATACATATTTTTTTTTATAAATTTATTTATTTTTAATTAGAGAATCACCGTGAGGGTACAGTTACAGATTTATACACTTTTGTGCTTATACTTCCCTCATACAAAGTTTGGAACCCATCCCTTCAACAGTGCCCATTCTCCACCACCCGTAAACCCAGTGTCCCTCCCACCCTCCCCAATCCCATCTCCCCCCCACCCCACCCTGCCACTGTGGCAAGGCATTCCCTTCTGTTTTCTCTCTCTAATTAGCTGTTGTGGTTTGCAATAAAGGTGTTGAGTGGCCGCTGTGCTCAGTCTCTAGCCCTCATTCAGCCCGCAACTCCCTTCCCCCACATGGCCTTCGACTACAATGTAGTTGGTGATCGCTTCTCTGAGTTGACCTTTCCCCGGAACGTGAGGCCAGCCTCGAAGCCATGGAGTCAACCTCCTGGTACTTATTTCTACAGTTCTTGGGTGTTAGTCTCCCACTCTGTTATTCTATATACCATAGATGAGTGCAATCTTTCTATGTCTGTCTCTCTCTTTCTGACTCATTTCACTCAGCACGAAACTTTTCATGCCCATCCACTTGACTACAAAATTCTTGACCTCCTTTTTTCTAACAGCTGCATAGTATTCCATTGTATAGATGTACCAAAGTTTCCTCAACCAGTCATCCGTTCTGGGGCATTCGGGTTTTTTCCAGATTCTGGCTATTGTAAACAGTGCTGCGATGAACATACATGTGCAGATGTTGTTACAGTGACCAGAATCCAGAGACTATCCACAGAATGGGAAAGGATATTTACACAATACCCATCAGATAAGGGGTTGATATCAATGGTATATAAAGCACTGGTTGAACTCTACAAGAAGAAAACATCCAACCCCATCAAAAAATGGGGCGAAGAAATGAACAGAAACTTTACCAAGGAAGAAATACGAATGGCCAAAAGGCACATGAAAAAGTGCTCTGCATCACTAATCATCAGAGAGATGCAGATCAAAACAACTTTGAGATACCACCTCACACCACAGAGACTAGCACACATCCAAAAGAACCAAAGCAACCGCTGTTGGAGAGGATGTGGGGAGAAAGGGACCCTTCTTCACTGCTGGTGGGAATGCCGACTGGTTCAGCCCTTCTGGAAAACAATTTGGACGACTCTCAAAAAATTAGATATTGAATTCCCATTTGACCCAGCAATACCACTGCTGGGAATATATCCCAGAGAGGCAAAAAAGTACAATATACATAATTTTAGTATATCATATATATATAACATTAGAAACATAAACATGCTAAATATCAAGAAGTTATATATCCCAAAGCTCTACCTTTTCTAGTCATACAAAAAGTCATAGAAAATGTCCCTAATCTAATAAAATATTGTAGAGATTTTATCACTCTCTCATCTGACTTATTCATGACCATCCATTTAAACTGTAAAATAGGGGCCGGAGCAATAACACAGCGGGTAGGGCGTTTGCCTTGCACGCGGCCGACCTGGGTTCGATCCCCAGCATCCCATATGGTCCCCCAAGCACTGCAAGGAGCAATTCCTGAGTGCAAAGCCAGGAGTAACCCCTGAGCATCGCTGGGTGTGACCCAAAAAGCAAAAAAAAATAAAAATAAAAATAAATAAACTGTAGAATAAGCAAAAAGTAGTTCATCCTATCATTGTTTGAATGACTCTTGTTTAGAAAATATAACCTCAAGCTGGAGAGATTGTTGCTAAGACACTTGCATTGTGGGCAAGCATCATTGGTTAGGTACTTGGCATTCCATATGATACTTTGAGCCCTGTCAGGAGTGACCACTAAGCACAGAGACAGGAGAAAGCCCTAAAGAGACCTGAAGACCAATGGAACAGAGTGGAATATCCTGCCACAGACCCCCAAATATATAACCACTTAATCTTTGACAAAGGAGCAAGAAATATGAAGTGGAACAAGGAAAGCCTCTTCAACAAGTGGTGCTGGGAAAACTGGACAACTACATACAAAAAAAAAAAATGAACTGTGACCTTTGTCTAATACCAGGAACAAAAGTCAGATCAAAGTGGATTAAAGACCTCAGTGTCAGACATGAATCTATAAGGTACATAGGGGAAAATGTAGGCAGAACCCTCCATGACATTGAAACTAAAAGCATCTTTAAGAATGAAACAGCACTGACCATGCAAGTGGAAGCAAACAGAAACAAATGGGACTACATCAAACTAAGAAGTTTCTGCACTTCAAAAGAAACAGTGACCAAATTACAGAAAGAGCCCACAGAATGGGAAAGAATATTTACCCAATATCCATCTGATAAGGGATTAATATCCAGGATATACAAGACACTAGCAGAATTGTATAAGAAAAAAACTCCAACCCCATCAAAAAATGGGGAGAAGAAATGAACAGAAATTTTTTCAAAAAAGAAATACAAATGGCCAAAAGGCACATGAAAAAATGCTCCACATTGCTAGTTATCAGGGAGATGCAAATCAAAACAACAATGAGATACCATCTCACACCACAGAGATGGCACACATTTAAAAGAATAAAAACAACCAATGTTGGCATGGATGTGAGGAAAAAGGGATGCTCTTTCACTGTTGGTGGGAATGTCGACTGGTCCAGCCTTTCTGTAAAACAATATGAACAGTCCTTCAAAAACTAGAAATTGAGCTTCCATATGACCCTACAATATCACTTCTGGGAATATATCCCGAGAATGCAAAATAGCACAGTAGAAATGACATCCGTACCTATATATTCATTGCAGCATTGTTCACAATAGCCAAAATCTGGAAACAGCCCAAGTGCCCTAAAACAGGTGACTGGTTAAAGAAACTTTGGTATATCTACACCATGGAATACTATGCAGCTGTTAGAAGAGATGAAGTCATGAAATTTGCTTATAAATGGACAGACATGGAGAGTATTATGCTAAGTGAAATGAGTCAGAAAGAGAGGGACAGGCATAGAAGGACTGCACTCCTTTGTGGAGTATAGAATAACATCACATGAGGCTGACACCCAAGGACAGTCGATACAAGGACAAGGAGGATTGCCCCATAGCTGGAAGCCTGCTTCATGAGCAGAGGGGAGAAGGCAGATGGAATAGAGAAGGGATCACTAAGAAAATGATGACTGGAGGAATCAGTCGGTTTGGGAGATGTGTGCCGAAAGTAGATAATGGACCAAACACTATGACCTCTCAGTGTCTGTGTTGCAAGTCATAATGCCCAAAAGTAGAGAGAGAGTATGGGGAATATTGTTGGTCATGGAGGCAGGGGGAAGTTGGGAAAGAGGGGGTGAATTGTACCAGGGATATTGGTAGTGGGGATTATGCACTGGTGAAGGGATGGGTGTTTGATCATTGTGTGATTGTAACCCAAACATGAAAGCATGTAACTATCTCACAGTGATTCAATAAAATTTAAAAAAAAAGAAAGAAAGAAAGCCCTGAGTACCAACAGCTGTGGCCAGAAAAAAAAAAAGACAAGTGAAAAGAAAATATGTTTTTATGTTCAAAAATCTAAAACGTCTGAGTATCCATTTAAAATGTTTTCAATATAAGACTTGCTTTTTAAAAATTCACTTTAAAAAAAAATCACTTTTAGAGGCTAGAGTTATAGTACAGCAGGTATGGCATTTGCCATGAACACAGCCAACCCAGATTCGATTCCCAGCATCCCATATGGTTCCAAAAGCACCAGCAGAAGTGATTCCTGAGTGTAAAAACAGGAGTTACCTCTGTGCGTTGCCGGGTATGACCCAAAAAGAAAATTAAAAATTCACTTTTAGTATTCAGTGTTGCTGATTATCAGGAAAATAAAGATAACAATGACAAATACCACCCTTCATACCAATGAAAGTAGCTTATATCAAAAAAAGCCAGAAATAAGTAGGCCTGGATGGGGTCAAGTAAAAGAGGAGCAGTCATTCATTGATACTGAGTATAAATTGGTTCAATTTTCTGGAAAATGCTCTCAACACTTCTAAAAACATTGAAAAATGAACTACCATATGAGCATGTAATTCCACTTGTTGTAGTCTATCCCATGACTACTAAAACATTAATTCAAAGTTATTTATGCATACCTATACCAAGTTCATCACAGTACTATCTAAAATAACCCATATCTTGAAATAATCCATGTGTCCAGTGGTAGGTGAGTAGATAAAGAAGTTGTGGTTTATTTGTGCAAATAGCATGCTAGTCAGTTATAAGAAAAGATAAACTCTTGCATTTTGCTACAACATGGATAAAAGTAGAGGATATCACATTAAGCAAAGTAAGTCAGATGGAGAAAAACAAATATCAGATTACCTCCTTGTATATAACATACAAAGACACAAAGCAAGGGAATAGATTAAGGTCAGTGAATGCAAATTATTGCACTCTGATAAAAGAACCAAGGTTACCAAAGAATTGAGAAAGATAGAGGAAGGAGCAAGCTGAGAGGGTAAGGGTGTGTGAGAAGGGACTTAAGAATAGTGGTGGAGAGATATTAACATTGAAATGCAGTAATATTATACAACTAAAGTATGAGTACTAGTACTATTGTAAACTGTTTCCTTAATAATAATAAAGAAATGAAGTTTAAATGTGCTTTTGCCTCTCAATTAGTCCTGGCTCATTTACTTATATTTTACAAATTTTAATTTTCAGAACAATTAGCCTGACTGATTAGTAATAGTAGATGATATTACTTAAATCTATAAAAATAAGTAAGACCAGACTCCCTATGTTTGAAACATCTTTTATATCCTCTATACTTTTTTCTTTTGAGTACCTTTTTTATATCTTTAATTTGAGTTGTTATATTTAAGAATTAATTCCACAATCTTATGAATTGCCAAACTGTAATTACTATTGTTTGGCTGTTGAATGGGTTTGTGATTTGGGATCTACATAATTACTAAGATTGTCATTAAAGGGTGAGCATGACAGTAAAAAAAGAACTCATTTCTTTTTGTCTTAAGTATATAATGTTGATATATTACTATTTTTCTAAGTCCTCATGGACTTAAAAAGTTGCATCTATTATATATTACTTACATTGTGACCCTTATTTCCACTTTCTTTTGTGAGAATAAAAAGTAACATGAAAGAAAAGTTAATTCAGAAGTGGAGCTAGTAACAGAAAAGTTAACTATGTGTCAAATATGTGTTTGCAATGCTTAGTAGAGTTATCAAAATTTTACCCAAGACATTAGAAATTATCACTCATAAACCTTCCTTCTTTCCCTCTTGCCTTCTAAAACCCCTGAAAACCACATCTGTTTCTCACTGATAGCTTTTAATACTCAATCCTTTAATGTTTTCTAACAGGAAGTAGAAATTGTGAGAAGTTTATGTTCACCAACATTTCTGAGTCATCCTGGGAGCCAGTTCAGTGATTCTGTGAAAGATTCAGAAAAGAAAAATGAGGAAACATCTTTTGACAAGATGTCACCTGGAAGTGACAGCCACATCACCGAAGGTTAGCATACTTTGAAGCAATATCTTAGCATCCTGTATTATACTACATGGGTGATTAACATATAAGAATTTCGTTTAGCATTTAGGAAATTGAAAATAAAACATAGTTTTTTTTTTTTTTTTTTTTTTTTTTTTTTTTTTTGCTTTTTGGGTCACACCTGGCGATGCACAGGGGTTACTCCTGGCTATGCACTCAGGAATCACCCCTGGCCGTGCTCAGGGGACCATATGGGATGCTGGGATTTGAACCCGGGTCGGCCGCGTGCAAGGCAAACGCCCTACCCGCTGTGCTATCTCTCCAGCCCCAAAATAAAACATAGTTTAAGAAATACAATTCAGGAAAGAAATGGGTATTTTAGAATACTGTATCTTTCTTATATATGACTTTGATTTTTAAATAAATAATATATTCTAATTAACATTTTTAACTAGATTTTATTTGTATATTTTCTAAATTTTATTTTACTTATTATGGCACGCTTTTTCAACATTAAACTCTTAGAACAACACACTTGACGACTATCTGACTTTTTCTTTTATGAAAAGAAAGCAATACCTATTTGTCTCTCTGGCAGCGAGTAATAAAAGGATACAATATAAGTAAACTGTCAACGATGAAATTTTAAAAATCACACCCTAGCATCTCTTCAGTCAGACAATTAAACTAAATGTGCCTAATCAATTTGAAACTAAAAGTTACATGAGAGTATCATAATTTAGGGGAAACTCTCATAAATTTGATTAATGTTTTACAAAAGTCATTAAAAAGTTAATAGCTCATATGTTAGAAATTGCAGTAATAATATATTTTCAACTCTGACAGAAGTGTAGAATATAAATAATTTATTGAAATAAATAGATATCATTTGTCATTTTTAATTAGTCACATTCTAGATTTTTCCAATTTATCCAACTATTACATATTTTAGAGTTTGTTATACTTTATAATATCATAATTAGAGGAATGTCCCCAATTTCTGAATGTCCCCACAAAATGACCTCCCAGCATCTATGGGGAGGTACATTGTAGTTCCCAGCAGTGCTGGCTTCGGTTACATCATACTAGACCAAGCACTGAAACACCCGTCTTATTTGACAGAGTATAGCTGGATATTGTCAGTGGGCATCCTTTCCATGCTTTGCTTGGGAGCCCATCCCCACAAAAACTATAGCACTGTAGCACTGTTGTCTCATTGTTCATCAATTTACTCAAGAGGACACCAGTAATGTCTCCATTGTGAGACTTGTTGTTACTGTTTTTGGCATATTGAATATGCCCCAGGTAGCTTGCCAGGCTCTGCTGTGTGGGCAGGATACCGTCAGTAGCTTGCTGTGCTCTCTGAGAGGGATGGAGGAGTCAAACCCAGGTCAGCTGTGTGCAAGGCAAACGCCCTACCTGCTGTGCTGTCGCTCCAGTCCTAAAAAAATCTATGATAAATCAAAATTAGTACAACTTTAAGGATATAAATTATTATATATGTTTTATATGCTAAATTTTACATACATATTAAAGTCTGAGAATCTATACTCAAACAATATAGATTGAACCTCAATATACTTTATATCTGATTTAGTTATTTCTGATTCCACTTGATTTAAATGTATAATTTGGAGTAGAGGGATGGATAGTGTGAAAAATAAAGGAAAGGTTGCTAATGATGGACTGGGCATGGATTTCAAAATACATGCAAATTGGCATTTCAATCTCTATTTTTCATTTTCAATTCATTTTGGTATGCCCAATTGATATTCTAACATGATTAGCATCAGTCTTGAGGAATTTACTTCACATTTCTGGCCTGTGATTAAACTTTATGAGCACTTGGCTGAATACAAAAGAATTAGATTAGCAGAGGCCAGGAAAGAGAAGCTTTAGGGGATGATTTATGTTCTGATGATGCCTGCGGAGATCTTAGCATAGGGAAGCAAATATCAGGTTGGCAAATTGATCAAAGTTACATGAAATAAACAGTTCCACTTGTCTTTCCTTACTTCTCCCCTTAGATTTAAATTTCTGAGTATCCTAGCAATATCAGTAGCTAAATTTAAAAGTATCAGGTATGAAAATTGCACTGAGGATGAACATAGCAGCTAACTTTCCTTTTATTGAAATGAAAGAAATCTTTTTCATTATTTGTGCCTTTTAATTCTTTCATGGTTCCCCAAATTTCTATCTTGGGTAGTACAACCATTTAAATACTGGTCGGTAACTTTGACATACTTTCTATAAACTTGACAAAACCAACAAAACCAAAGACTATATTGATGTTACTCTCTTGTTGCAAAAAAATAGAATTCTTTTTTGAAAAAGAATAATGTGTGTTTGAATAAAATGTGATAACAGAAATATTTCAGATTTCATATATGAATGGCACTAAATCATAATTTAAAAGAAGTATGAAATTTAAAAATTATAATTTAAAAGAAATATGAAGCCATATTAAACATCTTAACCTCACAAATCTCATACTGAACGATAACATTTATTTATAGTTAAGATAGAATTGAAGAGAAATAACATTTAAAATGGAGTGATCTGATGTTCTTTATTTTACAAATTTAATTAAGCCAATATGAATCGATAATTCCATATCAGACCTCACAAATAGCTATGACTATTGATATAGTTCCTTTTTTTATCCTCAATTGCAGATCCTGGCGACACAGATAGACACCAGGATTCCCCCTAATCTCTGTGTTGGATGAGTCACTCTTTGGCTGTATTTTATTGCTCTTAGCATCCTTATTTTGTTCACTTGCTTTAATCATTGGAGTAGCAATGAGGATAAAGTGTAGTGTTGCAGTATTCATGCTGGTACATTCCATTTTCATTTTCTTAGGAATATGCTTTAATGCTTGGTTGTTCCAGTGACTTTAGCAAGAAGTGGCTCATTTGAAACTAAATGTCAAACATGACACATTCATAATTTGACAAATTTGAGTGCTATAATATATCTGAAAAAACACAAATTAGCATAGATGATTTTACTAACTATAATTGTAGTAATATAAAATTATAATGTGTACAATTTCTTTAAATATTTTAAAACCAGTAAGTTTTGAGTATAAGTAGGGTATCTTAGATGGTAGTCTACATTATTGAATGTACTTAGGTTGAGCTATGTGTAGAGTAGGAAAATCTATTTTTTCTGCTGAAAATTTATGGATCAAAGAATGCTTGAAATAAAAAAGTTATGGGGTTATGTTCATAAAATTTAAATTACTTGGCATTTTTATATGAATATTTCATGCTTTTTCAATTTACTTATTTAAAGCACAATTTTAATCTTTCATCTACAAATCAAATGCTAACAAATAATATATACAAAGTCACTCTTTCAAGGCTTTTCTAATAAACTTTACAAATTATCTGCTGCATTTCTCTTCATTCTGCTCTATTAAACATATATTCATTCTTAAAATGAGCATGATCTTCCTGTAGATTTTACAAAGCAAACTGAGGATTCTTTTCTTTATCACTTTCCACTTCTCTATAAGTGGCAAGATTCCTTTAGTAACTAATGTTCCTGAAATATTGAATTATTTGCAGGTATGTGTTTCTGTACATGAGAGATTTAACTTAAATATCTTACTTTTGTTCAAAATCAGATTATTTGTGTAACATGTTTCATATGCATGTTTATAGTCCTATCTATAGATGGCTTTTAAGCACTTGGAAATTACCTAGTGCAACTAACTCCATTTTTCTTAAATTTTATTTTAATTAGCTTAAATGTCAATAGTCACTGTATTAGATACTGCAGTTTTTAGATGTCATTTCTCCAAGGAATTAATTAAGCACTTAAGGTAAAGAATCGAGATGTTTGTTATTCATTTTGTTATTCTTTCTTTGCAAGTTGAAAAAATTACCTGTATTAAAATATATTTTGCTTAGTGTAAAGAAAATCATGTCATCAAACTATGTAAATAAAAGGCAGAAATCCACATATTATAAAACTTACCTTTGGGGCTGGAGCAATAGTACAGCAGGCAGTGCATTGGCCTTGCATGCAGCCAACCTGGGCTTGATCCCTGGAACCCCATATGGTCCCCTGAAACCACTAAGGGTGACTTCTGAGCAAAAAGCCAGGAATAGAACCTCAGTACTGCTAAGTGTGGCCAAAAAATAAACAAAAAAAATTACCTTCAATATATTGTGAAAATCTTTTCTTCATATTATTTCTAATGATAAATTTAAGGAAAAAAATCCCTTCTGTGTTTTTTCCAATATGTTAAAAGCCAATGGTTTTATTACTGTCACTGTCACTGTCATCCCATTGCTCATCCATTTGTTCGAGCGGGCACCAGTAATGTCTCTCATTGAGAGACTTATTGTTACTGCTTTTGGCATATCCAATACTACGGGTATCTTGACAGGCTCTGCCGCTCGGGCTCAATATTCTCGGTAGCTTGCCAGGTTCTCCAAGAGGGGCGGAGGAATTGAACTAGGGTTGGCCTCGTGAAAGGTGAACACCCAACCGCTGTGCTATCGGTCCAGCCCCCGGTTTTATTACAGAAATAGAAATATTCACTGTGACTTTATGCACTCTTCCTATGAAATCTTTACATAGCTTAATTGTGTTGAGTATATGAATTCTCAATTTAGGAAACAAACTATTCTCTAAATAACAAATTTATTCTCTAAACAGCAAGGTTACATAAAATAGAGTAACAGGATACTCTAAAATTAACAGCAGAATTCCTTTAATAATAATAACAGACTTTATTTAGAAACTTATAAATAAATCAGACATTTAGTCACAGAACAGCTTCAGTGAGGTCGTCAGCACCATTTGTTCTGCTCTGACTATTGTGTACTTTAATGAGATACAAAGAACAAGTTTTTAGCTCAATTTCTAGGTTCCGTGTTAAATCCAAGACTCCTAACATCAGATTTGCTTCCCTCTCTGTCTATACCTTCTTTCATGCCCCAGATAATCTTCTTTCAAACACCCATGCTGTTTTAATTCACATAAGGGACACTTCATTAATCAAAATTGCCATCAGTGAATCACCTTTTAAAATAATTATGAGGTGCCAGCGCTATAGTACAAAGGATAGGACACTTGCCTTGCACATATCCGACCTGAGTTCAATCCTCACCATCGCCTACAGTCCCCAAGGAACACCAGGAGTGATTCCTGAGTGCAGAGCCAAAAAAAAAAAAAATCCCTGAGCTCCTCCGGTGTGGCTCCCCAAAAAATAAACAATAAAACCCAAAATAAAATAATTATGAGGCTGAAATTACAATGGTGAAAGTAGGAAGTAGATAGAAAGGTTGGAGTGCTTCCAGTGAACTGTGGGTAGTAGAGGAATATTAACATTTCCTTGGTGAGTGTAGTGTCGTAAACATTGAACACAAGAATATTTTAACATTCACAGTCTTGTAAACAATTGTTACTTCAATAATTAAAAAAATTTAAGTAGATAAAATAATTATGAGGTGATACCTTACAAAGTTAGAATCCTTTTTGTCATATTAGTAGGAACTGAAATATTTGATCTGTTTACTCAGTCGGCATTTTGTCTCATTCTTAAGGTAGGTTAAATCTGCAATTTTTCAGTGAGTCTCACATGCTATTTCCAGTTGCTTTTATAGTCAGAGAGCAAATTCTAAAGTTAACTCATGGACTCTACTGGGAAGGACAACTGGGGGTTTGTTATTCTTGGAAATTGTCATGAAAGGTTTATTCATAATTTTTTCACATGGTAACTATAAATCAACACTGGGAATGCTGGAGAATTTCCATTGATTAAATAATCAAAACCAGAGTCAACAACACTGAAATCTCCAGTCCCAAACTTTAATAACCAAGTTTAAAAGGTGCCTGTCAAGATGGCGGACTGGGAATGGGTGGGCGGGCGATAGAAGGGGGATTTGGGAAGCACTGGTGAAGGGAAACTGACACTTATGAAGGGATTGGTGATCGAACATTGTATGTCAAAAACTAACTATGAATAACTTTGTAATTCACAGTGCCTTAATAAAATAAAATTTTGAAAGAAAAAAAGGAATACATCAAGCCATAAAAAAAAATCATTTAAATCCCAGGATCTCATCTTGAACTTGTGTAAATGCATAATAAATTTTAAAACAAGTCACTGTCAAAGAAAGTGAAAAAGCACAAGTGTTTTTAAAATACTTAAAAAACTCTTTAAAAATAATTAGGGACAGAGAGAGTACACTTGGTGAGGTGCTTGCCATGTACATGACTGACCTAGGTTTAGGTTTGATCCCTACATATGGTCCACACATGGTCCCCAAAGCTCCAGGACAAGTGATCCCTGAGCGCAGAGTCAGATAAAACCTGTGCATAGCTTGGTGTGATCCAAAAGCCAAAAATATAAAATAAATAAATTATTGTCCATTTATTTTACCTCCATGTGACTGGAAAGAACTAAGTACTATTTTTAATATTCTAATTATAGAATGACAGAAATATATATAACCTTAGATACTATTTTGTGCTGTTTTAATTTTTTATTCATTCTTCAGCTAGTGTTCATTGCATATCTATATGTGTTGGGTACTATTCTAGGCACTTAGTCACATTAATAAATAGAAAAAAATACATGGCCTTTAAAGCTTATGTTCTTACAGGGAGAAACACTCAGTGAACAATATGAAAGTGAGGAACCGGGGGCCAGAGAGATAGTATAGTGGGTAGGACATTTGCTTCGCACACTGCTGACCCGATTTTGATCCCCAGCACCCTATATGGTTCCTCAAGCACCGCCAGGAATAATTCCTGAGCTCAGAGCCAAGAGTAACCACTGAACGTCACTGGGTGTGACTTAAAAAGCAGAAGTAAATAAATAAAAATAATTTATTTCAAAAGTGAGAAAGTAAATATTGGAAGGTAATAAATGTCACAAAAATATGAAACAAGGATAGAGGGAATGAGACATGGTGATTGTTTAAAAATTTTAATTGGGATAATCAAAAACATTCACAAAATGAAAGGAGACATCTAATGACATTTAAGTGACAATTTGAATATTTATGATGATTTTTATTCATTTAAAGATGTATATACAAGGTTGTGGTGCCAGAAAAATATTAGAGAGAATAAGACCCTTACCTTGCATGTTGCCAACCCTGGTTTGATCCCCAGCACCACATATGCTCCTTTGGATCCAGAAGCATAGAGAGCTTTGCTCCTGAGCATAGAGATAGGAGTTAACAGTGAGCACCCACAGGTGAGCCTCCAAATAAAATTTTCATATACTTTTATATAACTTAAAATATATAAACTCATACAGAAAATTTGAGGAAGACTCCTCCTTGGTGAACCTGGGATCCTTGAACTGACTATATTTCTAACATTACGTATGCAGCTAATTGAAGGAAATATTTCGGGCATCACTGTCACCAATTAAGAGTTGGTGGAACTACTCTGCCCTTTGTTCCTCTATATTTGCAGTACTTAATGCTCTCCTTTGGTATCCAAAGAGTCAGTTAAGGAGTTTAGTCAGAATCATAAGGTTAAGTAATGATTTGGAGCCTACACATGGGATCCAAACTCGGAAATAAGTGTTCTATGGAAAGGACTTGAAAATAATGTTACCTAATACGTTTGAAATGAATACTCAGTATGAAGGTGAAACTCAAGAACTACATTCTAAACTGACTTCATGATCCCAGGTGTCTATCCAGATTGGCACAAGTCCCATGATCATCAGTGCCTTAAAATAAAGGCAATGTTAAAAGTTTATGAATGTGGTAGTTCTGCATTGGACAAGATTCATGACAGGTGTTGATGATGCAATCCTAACTGGGATTAAAGATTTAAAAACACATTGTTACTAAAGATCAGCACACAAGAAAGAAAACTTATTAGTTACAGGTAGAGATTTTGAAGGAAAAGAAGAGAGATTTGAAAAGAGAGGGATAGGGTAGGAGAAACAGTAATGGGGGAAGCAAACCAGGAAAAGGGAAAATAAACCAGCTCTAGGAAAACTTGGGGAAGTACATAGTATCCAGTTGTGAAAGACTGGTGATTCATTTAATAATTAAAAAAAGAAAGACTGGTTTTTGCTCCTACCTCTCTGTCCAATTGGCTCCGAAAGGTGGCAGTTGCCATGCTGCCGCAAAGGGGAAAAGGACGAGGGACAAAAGCCCTTCCCCTCCCTGGGCGGCACAGGGCCGTATCTTAATTCACAGTCCAGGAGCGTATTTGCCAGCAGCCACTGTGTTCTGAGATTAGTTTGTGTGCCTGGGGGATCATGATCATTGGGGGGGGGGGAAGGGGGGAGGAGCCGTTCCTGAGTGTTTTTTTGTATACCAGGAAAGGTCTCGAAGCCATTTATGCCGCCTTTGGAGAAATAGTCCTGGTCCCCACATACGGAGCCATATAGAAGCTCATGGTCACCAGGCTTTCTTCTGGAGAAGGCAGGGAGACTGCACCTGCTCCATTTGGGGCACCCCGGTGTTATCGGCTTGGTCTGGGGTCCGGAGAATTCTCCAGCATCGTGGTGCCCACAGGCCAGGATTCTTCACTCAAAAAGGAAAGGATTTTAAGAGGGAAAGGGAAGGGGAAAAGTAGTAATTTTAAATATAACTAGGAAAATCATTAAGAAGCACTGAAAATAATAGTTTTCAAGTTAATGGAAACAAGTCTTTATTAAGTAACTTTTAATATCAGAAAAATAAAACTCTTATAATTCTCTTTACAGCAAATATATATTAGGAAGCACTGAAAATAATTTGGGAGACAGATATTTCCCTATGCTTAGCAGTTTATTTCAGTTTTTGTGCACAACATGGGCTAATTCCTGCGTTGGTTTTAAGTCAACAATTCATGCTGAAATTAATTACTTTCAATTTTCAGATGATGAAGACTAATTTGAATTGGAAGATACTTTATTTTTTGCTTTCAGAGTTAAAAAAAATGTCCATCAACATATTTTAACAATGTTTACAAATTTAAAGGAGAGGAATATTTGGCTCTTTTTCATCATAATAATAGAAGTTAGTATTCTAAGGACAATCCTAATACTAGGTATCTCAGATATGAGGAAAATGAGAGAATCACTAAACATATGAACTTATTAGCAAGTCTATAAAATTCCATTTTCAAAGTATATTGTGGGGGTCCCATCCTGTCCAGCAGGGAGGACCCTTCGTGAGGCTGAGAAGGGGATGCAGCTGAATGAACAGATGCAGAGCCAGAAGGAGGAGAGAGAGAGAGTTTATTCTACTGCAGTTACAATACTTATACCTCTCTGCTGGGAGGAGGTGGTATAGTATGCGTGCTTGGACTCCCATACTAACAGTAGTAAAATGCAGATCAGGCATGGGTGTTGGCTAGTGAGAAACAAATGGAGAAATGATAAGATCAGTAAGGTCATCAGTGGTGACCTTGTTACAGGAATCCCAAGTAAGCCTCCACTTGACTAGAAGATAAGAGTAAGGCTTGTAAAATGGCTCCCTACAGTATATATTATGTAGTTGTTTCAAGTTTTGAGCCAATTGTTGTTGTTGTTGTTTTTGGGATATACCCAGGGGTATTAGGGGCTTACTCCTAGCTCTACATTAAGAAATCACTCATGGCAGGTCTCAGGAGATTATATGGGGTGCCAGGGATTAAACCTGGATCAGCCATGCAAGGAGAGCACTTTACCTGCTATTCTCTCTCTCCAGCCTGCATGAGTCAAATGCTTCTATTAAGACTATGTATATTTTCCCTACAGCTTGTTATAAATATTTAATATTAGAAATATCTAATTTATTTTAAATAAAACTTTAATGTTGAACTTTGAAACATACTTTCTCATGTCTGGTTAAGGTTGATACTTAATGAATTATAAGATTAATATCAACAATAAATGTGAAATACAAAGAAAAGCACACAAATCTTGCTATTTGAAGTTGCATTCATAAAGAGCAACACATTTCTATATTTGACTCCTTTTCCACATCGACAAACATGAGGATAAGGCTTTTAAAATAATGTTCTATGAATAAAATCTGCACGTCACAGTTATGTTCTTTATTTGTAACTTCCAAACTGATGAAATAGTATATGAGGCCTCAATTAGAAGAGTACACAGTGTCCCAGCCAGAGGGTCTCAGCAGCTCATAACTTTGCATGGTCCAACACAAATTGTCCCATGTCTTTGAAGTCATCGATTTTGGGGGGGGGGGGGGAATCAGTTTTTGCCAGATGCAATAGAGAGTTCATTTTGTTTAATAGAATTTTTGGTCTCATATTCCAGCACGCAACATTCTTGTCAGTTCCCGATTTATTGTGAGATATGCAATCATTCTCTGAACATTAGAGAAGAATTTGATACACTCTCACCAAACCTACTTCATATCATCTCTTCATCATACTTTTGACTCGTTTCTTAAGTATTTCCACTCTTTATCCCTAACAGTGCCATACACCTGCATTGTAGGAAGACACCATATAACAATGAAGTCTGTTTTTATTACACTGTATTATGGACAGGAAACTAGCAAAGGAATTTTAATGAAGACAAAGATTTACTTATAATTCAAATAAAACTTTTGGATAATGAATAGAGGTTATAATTATCCTGCCTTTTAACTAATAAAATTAAGACTCTGATAGGTTAAACAAATACTTCTGTGGGGACTGAAAATTGTTTTCCTAGAATTTTTGCTCCGAATAGTTCAAACACCATTCTTGCACTCATCAGTAAGCTTCTTATCATGATTCACTGCAAGTATTTCTTATACTATGTCATTTAATGGTTTGTCCTAGCTGAAAATTTATGAATAGGGAATTTCTAAATAGGGAATGTCTAAAGGACACTATATATAATTGCATTTCTTATTGTTCACTGTATCATTTTATCATTGTTGTCCCATTGCTCATTAATTTATTCGAGAGGGTGCCAATAATGTCTCCATTTGTCCCTGTCATGTTCAGGGTCAAGGGAATGAGGTCTATTATTGTTACTATTTTTGGCATATCTAATATGTCACAGGTAGCTTGCCAGCCTCTGCTGTACACAATTATGCATCACTCTTTCTCGGGAGCTTTGTTTTTTAGTCTCTAGATCTTGGCCGTTGATGAGATTACATGGCACTGGGTGCAGTTTGTGGGTGTGGCTGCTAAGCTACTG
Source organism: Sorex araneus (assembly GCF_027595985.1). NCBI lineage: Eukaryota > Metazoa > Chordata > Mammalia > Eulipotyphla > Soricidae > Sorex > Sorex araneus. Next base: position 201,233,867 of record NC_073313.1, read on the forward strand.
GAAAACTGGGTGGAGGAGGCCAGTCCAGATCCAAGCAGGCTTGGAGATCTCAGACCTGGGTCCCGCATACCTGAGTTCCTTAGTTGGTTCCTTCATGGGTGAGGCTCATCCTAGTATGTGGAGAGTGGCCTTGAGCATGGCTGTAGCTGGGCTCTGGAGTTTTTTGGCTGCTGGGGCTCTGCTTGGAGCAGGAAGGAAAACTCAACCCACCCCCTTCTGAAAGGCTCCCGGTGAAGACAGCCTGGCACGGGGGCGGGAGATTCTGATTTATTATTGTTAAGATAAAAATATGAAATGTATTAAGACTTGTGATTTGAATACTATTGCTACTTACCATTCTCACTGTTTCTGTGTATTTCCATATTATTTATTTTGAAACATAGAAGATGCAATTATTTGGTATTGAAGACTTCCCCTACCAAAAGGGGGAAAAAGGAAATAGTTATAAATTTCATTAAAAATTCCATCAATAGGTCAATAATTTAGTATTACTTAAAAATTTGGCACTCTAGTTCATGCCTCAGATTTTATCAGCCTCTCCTTGCTCTTCCTTCTTAACGCTGCTGTATTGGGGGCTCTTTCTGTGTCAGGCAAATGAGGCCCATTGTTTTTACTGTTTTTGGCATATCGAATATGCCACAGGTAGCGTGCCAGGCTCTGCCATGCGGGCGGGGTACTCTTGGTAGTTTGACAGGCTCTCCAAGAGGGATGGAGACTTATAGGGCGGCCTCCAATTGCCCTTACAGGTGTTCCCATGGTTCATACCATATTTGAAGCCCATCAAATATGGTGTGAAAATTATGGAAAATTAATATTAAGTGTCCTATGCTGTGTTGTGTGGTCGCAAAGTGACAGAAAGTCCAGAAAGTGGCCTAGGTGAGTGGTGGTGGCTGGGTAGTGGAGATAGTGGAGGTCTACAGATGAGATATTTATCTGGCTCCGGTAGGGTGGGGCATCTGGGTTTGATCCATGGAGCACCAGAGATTGGAGGAGGCAGACAGAGGATGTTGTTTCTGGGTCTCGTTGGGCCTGGAGTCCAAGTTCACAAAATTCTGCTTTACCTGGTTCTGTGGGGCTTCACTCATGCGTGAGGTTCCACCCGAATGTTCAGAAAGTGGCCTGGATCATTGTGGCAGTGCCAAAACAAAGAAAGACTAAAATGACTGTACTTTCAATGCATGTATGCTGGCATCAAAAGCATCCATAGAGGACCTGATGGTGCAAGTGCAGAAGATCAAGTACAACATCATTGGACTGACTGAAACGAGAAGGCATCAATCACATCATGCCATTTTTGACACTAGAGAAGAAACTGTTCCTCAGAACATACAAAAGAGGCATCAGTGGTGTCGGTCTCCTTGTCAACACTAACTTGGCCATGAGCACTGATTTTTTCGAATGCCTAACAACCTGAATTGGACGATTACACTTGAATAGATGTGGCTCACTGCTGGCAGTTCCTATCTCCATTGTCTATGAACCAACATCCAACTACGATGAAGAAGAAATTGAGAAGTTCTAGATGGAGCTGGAGAAGTTCTTTGAAGAAGACCACACCTTCTACAAGATCATTGTTGGTGATTTTAATGCCAAGATAGGACAGAGAAGGTCGCCCGAAGAACTCCACATTGGGTCTCATGGCCTAGATTGGAACTAACAGGGTGAGAGACTGAGTTCATCATGTTGACCAAGACCATCCATGATAACTTACAGTTCCAGAAGACCGAATCTAAATGTTGCACATGGGAGTCTCCCAGTGGACAGTTACACAACAAAATTGACCACATCATATTCAATAGAAGGTTTTGCCTGACTGATGATGTCACTGTTGTCCCAAAATTCCAAATGGGATTGAACCACCATCTTCTTCATGTAAAATTCTACTTCACAGAGTGAGGAGAAAGGACTGCAAAGTTTAAGTTTAAGAAGAGAACTCCCAGAATGACTGCCAACTGGGAGGTCTTTGGCACTATTGTGGCAACATGGGAAGATGACATTGCTGACAACATAAATGAGGAGTACGATTGACTGGTTCAGCACCTCCATGATTCCACAAAAAATTCTGAGAATGAGAAAGCCATAAACAGATGCTTGTCTTCAGAAACTCTAGAGCTCATTTGCCAACGTGGTTTGGCACGAGCCTCAGGCAACCACAAGCTAAGTCTGATCTCGCAAAGTTGTGCAGAAAAGCAATAAAGGAAGACCTCAAAGAGAGAAGAGCAGCAGTGTTGGCTGATGCTGCAGAAACCGGGAAAAGTATTCGCAATGCTCGCCTGTCCTTCGCCAACTACAAGACCAAGATGACTGCCCTCCGACGTCCAATGGATCTATCACATCTTCCAGAAGGACAATGGAGAAGGTTATCCATGCCTTCCATTTGGATCTCTTTGATAGCCACATCCATCTGCCCACATACCAAATTCTGCAGGATGGATATGTTGTTCCCAGTGTTCTCCCTTCTGAAATCTGACACGCCACATCATTGCTAAAGAAGTGTACAGCACCCGGTCCAGACAAGGTCAGACATGAACACCTGGAGAATCTGCCACCAGTACTATTCAATACTCTGGCTCGGCTTTTCACACAGTACCTGTCTGAATGCAAGGTTTCATTTTAATGGAAAACTAGCAGGACCATTCTGTTGTACAAGAAGGGAGACATCCACGACATCAGCAACTATCACCCAATCTGGCTATTATCTGTCATCTTCAAGTTGTTCACTTGAGTCATCCTGAAGAGATTATGCAGAACACTAGACGAAGGACAACCATGCGAGCAAGCCGAGTTCCGAAAAGGATTCAGCACGAACGACCATATCTACACAGAGACCAAACTCATTGAAGTTTCTCGAGAGTTCAAGATGCCACCCTGTCTAACATTCATCAATTTAAAGAAGGCCTTTGATTCTGTTGAGAATGAAGCGGTCATCAAAGTCCTAGCCAAACAGGGTGTTAAAATTCAGGACATCAAGATCCTCTAAGAGCCGTATTACAGATTCACCAACAGGATCTCACCATTCTACAAGGAAGTGATCACTGACGTAAAGAGAGGGGTCCGGCAGGGTAATACCATTTCACCAAAACTCTTCAGTGCCACCCTCGAGAACATCATGCGACAATTGGAATGGGAAGGAATGAGAGTGAAGATAGAAGATCGGCATCTACACCACCTTTGCTTCACTGATGATACTGTTCTCATAAAGGCAAACATTAGCCAAGCGGCACAAATGCTGGCCAACTTCGAATGCGAGTGTGGAAAGGTCGGATTGCAGCTGAATCTCAACAAAACGGTGTTTATGAAAAATGAAATAGTCCCTTACTTTCCATTTGCTCTCAATGGAACGAACATCTCCAAATGCAGCAGCTACGTGTACCTGGGTCGGGAACTTAACATGAGGAATGATTTGAGGCCACAACTGTGCAGGAGGAAGAGAACAGTGTGAAACGCCCATATACTGGTGAGGTCCTAAAATATCAAACTTGATTTTAATGGATCCAGGTTGGTAGAACCACTATGAAATTGGTAGAATCAGATCTATAATCTGTCTAGAATAATGTATCATTAGCTGAAGCCTCAGTGAAGTTCCAGGGAAAAAGTGCCAATGAAAATTAATCCAAAATTAAATGATCATAATACAATAAAAACAAAGATATTCAACTCAGTATTTTTAGTAATAAACAAAACTATACCTATACCTATACAGACATAAGTTATACATTATAGATTCTAGAAAGTACACTATGTATACTGTGGAATTTATTTCATGAAACATCTAGCAATTCCATTTTTCAAAATTTCATTCATTTTAGAAATTGTTGGGACTAGTCAGTAGAATACTCCTTTAATAATTAACTATATTTTCAGGAAGCATATGTCCTTATTATACACAAAATTTCTTCCATGTGATTTAAAAAAACATAGAACCTGAGACAATAAGAATTTCTGAAAAAAATTTAAATGTATATGTATTAGGAACACTGAAACAAAAGCCAGGAACTGGGAGACGAAGGAGACATGCTGGTTGGATCTCCCAACAACAAATTCCCAGCTCTCCAGCACTACTAGATGTGGCCTTAGAAGCTGCCAAACACTAGTGGGTTGATCCTGGGGGATCCCTGGTACCAAAGGGTTTGAGCAGCACTACATCCTCAGGCCCTAGTACTAGTGCAAACCCACTTGGTCAAACATTGCCTAGAGTGAACTATGAGCACTCCATGGAGAATACCCCCAAACAAATAAACAAAATACAGAAATTGAATAAGGTAAATATCATCAAAGAATTTAAACTATTAAAGTACAAACAATATATTAATTAAAATACTGGAAATAAAAAATATTTTGGCATAGATATCCAATAAAGTTTTTTTATTTAGGAAATGTAAAAAGCATATACCAAAGGAGAGTGCTAATTTGTAATGTGACAAAACATATAAACTAAAATAAAACTAATAAACAATAACTATGAAAATTTGAACATTACTAACAGTATCTTGGAAAATAAAAATAAACCTAAGAGTGAGGCATATTTTTTCATCATAATGAAAAAGCAGTATAACAGTTTTCATTTATGAATGTATAGATAGGCACTCACAAATGTTATTAGAAATAATTCAGAAATGCAATGATCTCTTAGGAACAATAATGTTAATTAAAATTAAAAATGTCAACAAAAAATTCCATAAAGATTTGTTTCTATTTATTTAAAATAAATGTTTCACATGAGTACGTTTTGTGTACTCAATCAATGATTTGTGGATATTACATCATTGATTTTAGGCAATATCTGATTATATCTTATATGCATATCAATAGGGTAGTTACTAAATAAATTATGATTCAATCATACCTTAAAATAGTACATAAAATTTAAAAAAGGGTAATTTTAGATGTTACTAGCTAGAAAATATTTCAAATGTAGTTTAGGTTAAAATGCAGTTTTAATGTTTTATAGAAGGAAAAATTTCTTGATGCTTTACTACTATAACTAAAAAAGAAAATTTCTGTGTGGCAACTTTTTGACTAAAATATTAAAATATTCATTATATCATGAGTAGCATGACTATTTGTTAAAGAATTGTATAAAGGTAAAAAATATTTCATCATTTTGTAATGCACAGGTCTTGCATATTTGATCCTTGGTACTTCAAGCTTCCCCCAAATCAAGCATTGCTGAATGTGACTCTAACAGCCCCACCAAAACTTCTAGTCCCATGCATCACCAGAAAGAAGAAATAAGTATTATAAAAGAGTTTGGTTGAAATTTAGATAGCAATATAAACAAAAAAATTGAAATGTGATATTCAGACTTTAAAACATTGATTTTACTTTTTTTTAATAAAGAATCATGTTGTTTTCATTGCTTTAAATATAAGTTATTTTGAAATTTGCAGGTTTAAAATTACTAGCAAATTAAATGTTCTAGTAAACCCGAATCACGAAATCTCGTTGATCGTCGAATTTCTCAAGCAGTCTCAGTAACCTCTCCATTCGTCCTATCCCTGAGATTTTAGAAGCCTCTCTCTACTCGGTATTCCCAACGATGCCACATTGGAGGCTCTTTCATGGTCAGGGGAATGAGATCCAGCTTGTTACTGGTTCTAGTAAATATCCATATAAAATTGTTCAACTTATGATCAAATCTACCTGTTGGACACAGCTGAACTTTTGACATTGCATTGTTTAAAGAACAAAGTCTAGATTTTAGGTTTGCAAAGGAATAAATTCAATATTTGTTCATTTATCACAAAGAAACCTGAATTTAGTCCCAATGGCTATTATACTTTGATTTAGTAGTTTGTTTTTCAAGTGACTCTTAAACAATTCAGAAATCTTAAGTGATAGTGAAAGTTGTTAATAACATAGGAGGGCTCTGATTAGTTTATTAATCAATGGTCTAAATTCCTGTTGAGTTTAGGCTGTGGAATAGGATAAGAAATAATAGGAAATGAAATCTGGGGCAGAGAAAGGTTAACCAAAGGAGACAGATTATAAGAAAATGGCTTCCCTAGGGAGCATAGACATCTACATTTTAAGGAAGGCTGTTAAGACCAATTACATGTCAGGCTTGTTCTGACAGTGCAAGGATATATAAGACACTCAGACTCTCAAGTCTTAGAGTTTGGTCCAAGATTTCTCAAATCATCTTCTTAACATGATTATTAAAAGAAAATTTTTTTACAAGCAACCTTAATCTTAATTTTGATTCCCTGGACATCAGTGTATTTTAATAAACTTCCCAGTCATTTTCTTTTACACTTTTGTTATATTCTGGCTTAACTATGCAACACTGAATGTTTGTTTATGAAAGAAAACAGTGGTTAGTTTTTGCAGCCCATGTACCATCCTGAGCTTGAAGAGAGGCTAAAGTTGTGCTGTAGTGATATCAAAATTTTTATTTATGAGACATGCTAGTCGATGTGGTAATAATTTGCTCAAGCAGGCACCAGTACCGTCTCCATTGTGAGACTTGCTACTGTTTTGGGTGTATCGAATACATCATGGATAGCTTGCCAGGCTCTAACGTGCTGGCAGAATACTCTCAGTAGCATGCCGGGCTCTCTGAGAAGGGTGGAGGAATCGAACCCAGGTCAGCCACATGGAAGGCAAATGCCATACTCGCTGTGCTATCGCTCCAGCTCCAGTAATAACAATATTAGGAAACACACACACAAACACAAAAATGTACTGTACGGGCTCGAGAATACAGCAGGTAGGGCATTTGCCCTGTACATGGTTGATCCAGGTTCAATCTGCGGCATCTCCATATGGTCCCCTGAGCATTGCCAGGAGTATTTTCTGAGTGCAGAGCCAAGAGTAACTCTTGAGTATTGTCGGGTGTGACCCAAAGAGAAAAAAATTGTAAAAAATAAAAATAGTGGAGCTGGAGAAATAGTATCATGGGTAAGGCACACCAGTGTTTTCAATTCTAGGCACTGTATGACTTCCCAAGCATGATCAGCAATGATCTCTCAACACAAAGCCAGTATTAAGACCTGAGTATTGCCAGGTATGATTCCCCCACCCTGCAAAACAAATAAAATGAAACAAAAATCAGAATAGCTAAAGCATTTTTAGAACAAAATATGAAAACCTATTATACTCCCAGATGAATCCTGGGATCTTCCCCCCCCATTATAGTCATTTAAGGAAATTACATGTTAGACCTGTTTATGTAAGTAGAACAATATAGTAACATCAGATTTGATTAATTAATTAAGCAACCATTGAACATCTCTTAGAGACAATACTCAGAAGACACTAATCTAAGTTCAAACTGAAATCTTGCTCTCGAGAAACTCAAAGTTAATACTGTATAGCACTGTCGTCCCATTGTACATTGATTTGCTCAAGTGGGCACCAGTAGCGTCTTCATTGTGAGACTTGTTACTGTTTTGGCATATCAAATATGCCACGGGTAGCTAGCTAGGCTCTACTGTGCGGGCCAGATACTTGGTAAGTTGCTGGGCTCTCTGAGAGGGATGGAGGAATCGAAACCAGGTTGGCCACGTGCAAGGCAAACACCCTACCCGCTGTACTATCACTCCATTCCCAGGAGCGGACAGCGAGGAGGCTGTTGGGTGTGGGGAGCCCCTCTGGATGTCTGTGGGGGGTGGCCCTGTGCCTTGATATGCGTGCACACAAGCACCAACATTGGATGTTCGGGCTCAGCCCCCTTGTGGGTGAAAAAAATTAAAGGGTAGAGTTACGGGTAAAAAAAGCTCGAGGGTAAAAAAAGTTTTTGGGTAAAAAAAACCTCAGATTTTAGTAGAGAAGATTGATAACTGATACAAAATTATTTATATAATTGCTGATAAAACTATTAATATATTCAAACACAAATGGAGTTTAACTGGGTTCTAGACATCATATATAAATTTGTAAACAAAACAATAACTCTTCTTCATATAAGAATTTCATTTTGGTGAGGAATGCACGTAGCTTTTCGTAAAACCATAACAAAATAATCTGTTATTGATTGTGAAACTAAAGAAAGAAAATGGAGTGCATGGTTTTCTATGACATTACTAGGTTCAAATGAGCAATGCAAAACATAATGATTAAAATTAAATTCTGGACCACCGCCGAGATGTGATCCCGGGGTCCGCACGCATGTGCGCCCTCTCCGCAGCTGCAAGAGCGTGAATCCAGACACAGCAAAACCTCTTTCGGCATGGGCAACTCCTCGCAGAATGTCTCCAGCCTGAGAACTAAGCCTTGGTCCCGTGCCCGCCCAGGAGGGGAAAGGTATTTCTCTCTCTCGCCTCTTTCTCTCCGGGGATGAAGGGCCCCGTGTCTGCCATGTTATGACCACCACAGATTGGGTTTTCAAGCCTGTAATGATCCAATATCTGGAAGAAATCTCCCTGGACTTAGTTGTTAAAGTACAGAAATTCAAAACCGCGCGGCCGCTACTGCGGCTGCGCGACCTCATTTGTCTTCACAGTAGGTCTGAATCTAGTGGGGTACTCCTAGCAACAATAGTGAGGTTTGTGTTGAAATATTGAATGTAACCAAAGTAAACAGAAAATAAAATGAAACTTATCAGTTACAAGGAGGGGGGTGGGGGGGCGGGATGGGAGGTGTACTGTGTGTGTGTGTTTTTTTTTTTTGGTGGTGGTATATGGGCACTGGTGAAGGGATGGCTGTTTCAGCATTGTATAACTGAGACCTAAGCCTGAAAGCATTGTAATCTTCCATATGGTGATTTAATAAAATGAAATTTTTATTTAAAAAAATTAAAAAAATAAAATTAAATTCTGAACTAGATTTTTAAAAAATTATCTCTTGGGTCTAACAGAGTACTTTTTCAGTTTTTTATTGTTAGTAGGTTGTCAAATGATTATAGAGATGCTATCATTCTTTTAATAGGTTGTAATATTTGTGAATCAATTTATAGTGATTCTAAAGCAAGTTTTTGTGGCTGACAGTTTTTTGTAAAAGTACCAACAAGGCACTTATGTTTCGTTCATCTCAAGCTTACTTTCATAAATCAGCTTTGTATTATTGCTTTCTTCTCTTATTTTTTGCAGGAGATAGATAGATAGATAAATGTATATAAAATCTTTAACTTCCTAATCATGATAGATTTCATCTATCTTACATACCAACAATAACAAGGAACTTAGATATGAAGAACAAGAAAATCAGTCAAATCACAACTGATTGTCAAATCACAGCTGCTAAAGTATAATAGAGACTTCAGGTACAGATATGTAAATAGCTCTTTATTTCATTAAGGAAACTCTAAATTAAGAGTTCTTTTTACTACTGAATACTCTCTTATGTAATCACTTTGAGAAGAATATCACTGTAGCACTGTAGCACTGTTATCCCGTTGTTCATTAATTTGCTCCAGCAGTCGGCACCAGTAACATCTCCATTGTGAGTCTTGTTGTTACTGTTTTTGGCATATCGAATTTACCACGGGCAGCTTGCCAGGCTCTGCCTTGCGGGCGGGATACTCTCAGAAGTTTGCCGGGCTTTCCAAGAGGGATGGAGGAATTGAACCCGGGTCGGCCTCGAGAAGAATATCATAAAATGTAAAATTCTAAAATGGCTTAAAAGGAGTTGATGTTAGGGGAAGAGGGAATAGCTCATAAGACTGGAATACAAGAGTTGCACAAGGCATGTTCTGGTTCCAAGATCATTGGGTATGACCCCTATGGCCTGAGCACCAAAGGACTGGTCCTGGAATCCCCAAATATTACTGTGCTTGAGTAGTATAATATCATCAGGTTTGAGCACTGACCCATGGGGCCCACACATCCAGAACAATAACAGTATCACAGGAAATGACACCTGGGCTTCTGAAGTCCTGCTGGGGAAAATATCTATCTTTCAAGAAATAAAGTTAATGCTCTAATCCGCAATTATTTTTCTTTGCTGTTGTTCTGTTTTGAGGCTACATTCAGTGGTGCCCAGGGTTTACTGATGGGTCTGCATTCAGGGATCACTCCTGGCCAAGTTTAATGAACCATATGTGGTGCTGAGGTTTGAATCTGGGTTGGCTGTATGCAAGGCAAGTGCCCTACTCACTGTATTGTCACTCTGGCACCTAGTTCAGCATTTCTGAACTGGGTCATTTGGTTTCCAAGACACTTCTAGGGGCCCATCAGTGAAAAATTTCATAAGTAGAGTGCATGAAAAAAGACTAAGGGATCAAACTTGTAGAATGGAATTTCATACACAAACATAAAAAAATCACAAAGTTGGAAGGAGACCATGGTTAGTAAGAGGTTGATAAGCACTGATCTAAGCTAATGGCACAGAATAACATGAATTTATGTATGATGTGATATGGTTCCCTCAAAAGCAACCCCCTCCCCCAACTGCACAGGCAACCTCTACATATTCCAGGTATTTTTATATATTATGATATATTATGATGCTTCTGGCAAAACTGTGTAATGATTTATTCATCTTTCTGACTCATAATTATATTACAATGCCTAACTTTTGTGCATTTTATGTTCAACAAACTTATTGAAATACTAAATTATTAATATTTAAAATACTGTCTTTCATTAAACATAGTTGTAATTTGTGAACATAAGAGACTTTTAATGAACATACTCAGTTGTTAAAGAGTTGAATATTAAACTTTCTGATAGGCAAATCTAGACTAAATCCTGTATTTTATTAAACCCTATAATTCATCACTATATGGACAGAGCTAGAGTGTATTGTGCTGAGAAAAGTCAATCAGAATGAGAGATACAGATACAGAATAGCTTCTCTCTCGTATGTGGGATGCAGGAGACATACTGTGGGAATAACAAGTGCTCAAAGATGACAGAGTCTATAGAACTGAGATTACCAAGGTGAGCATCGAGGCAGGGGGATAGATAAGAGAAAAACCTGAGAAATGATGGAGGGAAGCAAACACTATTAAGGAGGGTACTATTGTATGCATTAAGACCTATCATTAACAATACTGTAAATCACAGTGCTTAACTTTATTTTAGACTTATATTTGATACTTAGAAAACAGAACCATGAGAAGTTTACTTACCTACCTTAGCCTTTCGTTTCCAAGTATATTTTTTAATTAAGTAATGGCAACTAAGGCATGCTAGGGTAATTGTCTGGAGTATTACTGAAAATATATTAGTATATACTCAGAGTGGCACTAATTTTTGTTTGTGGGCCATACCTAGTGGTGCTGGGCTGGAGTGATAGCAGAGCGGTAGCGCGTTCGCCTTTCATGCAGCCGACCTGTGTTCAATTCCTCCACCACTCTCGGAGAGCCCGGCAAGCTATTATCAAACCCACATGGCTGTGCCTGGCAAATTATCCGTGGTGTATTGGATATGCCAAAAACAGTAACAATAAGTCTCACAATGAGAGATATTACTGGTGCCTGCTCAAACAAATTGATGAGCAATGGGATGACAGTGACAGTGACAGTGACCTAGTGGTGCTGAGTGGATATTCCTGCCTCTGTGTCAACAATTGATACCAAGAATTCAAAACTGGGCCATAACTGCCATAGTCACATATAAAGTAAGTATCTTTCCTCTTGTACTGTATCTCTCCAGGTTTTAATAAAAATTTAAAACAGAGCTTTAATTTGCCAGCTAAGGAAAGTGGGTTCTTTGAATTTATTTTAAATATATTTATGATGAGAGTGAGCAAGCAGAAAGTGCCTTCCTAAGATGTTTTCAACTTTTTAAAAACCATAAATAATTGTAAGTTTAAGTGCAAGGCAAGCTTTCCTTGCATTCTTAGTGCCTAGTAAACATTCAGAAAATATTATATTATTATTATTATTATTATTATTTGGACTGGAGCCATAGCACAGCAGTTAGGATGTTTGCCTTGCACGTGGTCGACCTGGGTTCAAATCCTCCATCCCTCTCGGAAAACCAGGCAAGCTACCGAGAGTATCCCGCCCACACAGCAGAGCCTGTCAAGCTACCCGTGGTGTATTTGATATGCAAAAAAAAAAAAAAAAAGTAACAACAAGTCTCACAATGGAGACATTACTGGTGAAGTAAATCAAGCAAATCGATGAACAACAGGATTACAGTGCTACAGTGCTATTATTATTTTAGTGCATACATGATGGCCCAATTTTTGACAATGTGATCAACTATATATGTGCTTCTAAGGCATAAACTTACATAATAAGCTCAAAAATAGTATATCAAATAGCCTTTTATATCTATATTTTGTGATCTGTCAACAGAACATACTTTATAATTACCATTACGAGAAGTTGATCTAACAAACTAAAATGACAATTAAATCAAACAGGAATGGTTTTTAATTAGTCAATAAAAATGAAAGAAGAAACAGTCTTCTCAGCTAAACTTTCAAAGATAATAAAATTGACTGTTCTTTTCTTCCTTTCTCTTGTTCAAAAAATATCACTTTGCAATTCAACTTTCGGATATATACTGAAAGGAAATGGAAAGATGATAAAGAAATATATGCACTACCAGGTTCAATGAAGTATAATTCACAGTAGCAAGACATGGAAAAATCTACTGTCAAAGGTTATTTGATACACACACAAATACACACACACAGAGTCACATATTTTTAGTCATAAGAAAGACAGAAATGCTATCACTTACAGCAACACAGAAGGGAGTACTTGGCTAAGAGAAAGTCAGAGAAAGGCAAACATTTAATCGAATTACTTATTCATTAGGGTATTGTGTTAAACTGGGCTTTAAAAATCAAGAGTATAAGGATTAGTTACCAGGAACTAGGCCTAGGGAAATTGGAGAGATGTTAAAACTAAAAATGTATAACTAACAGATGTCCTGGTGATCTAATGTACTATATAGTTATTATAGACAATAGCAGTGTATTGTAGACACAAAACTTTCTAAAAATTAATACCTTAATTACCTTACCTAAAAAGAAAAATTATCATTTTGAAGTTATATATGGATAGATGATGATGATGATGATCATGATCATGATCATGATCATGATCATGATGATCATGATGATTATGATCATGATGATGATTCCCTGGACATATCTGGTGTGACTCCCAAACCAGGAGTATACCCGCAGCACTGTTAGATGTGGCTAAATTTTTTTAAAAAGTTAGTACCAGAGAGATAGTACTTCAGATATGGTGTTTGCCTTGCATATGAATTATACTTAAATGTGTATATGTATATATATGCATATACACAGCAAAAACTCAAGTGAAAATAATCTTATAATACATGAATGTATCATATCAACATTTACACATCAAAATCATCCAATTTTTATGCATGTATTATTTCAATGAAGAAAGAAAGAAAAGGATAAAAGAAAGGAAGCAGAGAAGAGAGAGTAGGAAGAAAAGAGGGAGGGAGGAGAGAGGTATACAGAGAAGGAAGGATAGAAGGGATGAGGGAGGCAATAGGGAAGAATAAGGAAAGGAGAAGGAAGAGAGAGTAGAGAGACTAACGAGAGACTAAAGGATAGAAGTAGATAAATGAACTTCCCACTAAAGCTGAGAAGCAAAGCTCTCTAATAGGGTGTTACTGTGACCTCTGCATGGCAGAGATTCCATGAGTGTACTGAGAGACTAACTGGAAAATGAACTTAAGGGTGCAGAGAGATTCCCTATGGTCCTGGCTACAAAGCATTATGGTAACCCATCAGGAAGAGGTTTCAAAGGAACCAAGAACTGTTTTTCCTTGAGGATCACCCCCAGGATCCTCTACAAGTTTTGCATCCTGCCAGCTGTCCACAGAGAAATGCTCCAGTATCACAAGCAGAGTCACAGAAGGGAGATTTGGAGCTTGGAGAAATAGAATGCTAAGGGCACTTTGGTATAACCAAGAACATTTACATGAATTATATTGTATCAATTATTTCTCACAACCACACTACGGGTGGTTGCATATTTTATTCATATCATACTTGAATTCATTTAAAATATACTCTGTTGTCATTTCGAAATGATAAAGAAATTTGAGATGAAATGTTTGACCCGTAAGTATAAAAAAAAAATAAAGCTTACCAACAGGCAAACAAGACATTGAAATTAGTATTACATTAGTGGATCCAAATCTCGCTTAGATTTTGGCAAACTCTATCTAACTTTCCTGTATCTCTGTTCCTTCATTTTAAAATATTATGATTTTCTTCATATATTTCTTATGAAGATGTTATTGAATGTTTTTACAGTGTGTTTGGAATATAATGGCACATTTATAATACTCATTTGTAGACTGCTATTGCTATATCATTTATTATTGAGTTAGTTTTTCATTTATAAAATCTTAAATACCTAGTGTAAAGAATAAAATCCGCAAGCATTTTGTAAGGAAAAATTAGTTACAAACAGACAAAATTCAGGCTTCTCAGAGTATTTCTCCAACATAAAATTTTAAGAAGTAGTAAAATAGCATGTGTAAGCTGTGGGAGAGGGACTTTTAACTATAATAACTCCACAAATTATATTTTTAATATATATTGTCAAGATAAATATTGGGGCTGGAGCAATAGCACAGCGGGTAGGGCGTTTGCCTTGCACGCGGCCGACCTGGGTTCAATTCCCAGCTTCCCATATGGTCCCCTGAGCACCGCCAAGGGTAATTCCTGAGTGCAGAGCCAGGAGTAACCCCTGTGCATTGCCGGGTGTGCATTGCAAAAAAAAAAAAAAAGATAAATATTGATTAGATTAATATGACACAGTTGGTTCTTATTTTAGTTACATAAGCAACAGAAATTAACATAAAAATGATTTAGCCCCAAATTTTACCTACTTGTAAATCTCTATAGTATAGTTTGCTAAAATAACAACACATTTCATATTAAAAATTAAATTAAATTTATTGTTTTGATTTTATTACAAATAATTTAAGGATCATATGGAATGACAGGAACCAAACACATGTTGACTATGTGCAAGGCAATTGTCCACTGTACAACCTCTTCAGCCCCATAAATATAGGAAGAGAAAGTTTATAAAAAATAAAATATGATTATATAAAATAACCTGGCCCCCTTAGGAACATTGAAGGCTGTCTACTCTATTCCTTATATTAACATTCTATATTTAAGTCTTAAAATATTTTTTCAACTTTAGGTTTTCTTTTCACATAAACCGTAGGGTGACCCATCAAAATATCTTTTTCTCAACTATTTAGCTTCATTTCTAAACTCTAAGAAAATCCTTCTGATCCATTGCCTTTATTAAATACTATTTATTGATTCAGAATGCATAATTTTATTTCCCTAAAAGTAATGTTTATTTTACTGACATTTTCACATTCTAGTCTAGTGTATTTGAATTTGTATAGCTCTGTAAACTATACATTTTTCTAGGTTTAGTACAACATATGAGTTTATCAACCTTCTTGCCTCACTTTAATGACTGTATTTGTGTGCATGTGTTTTTATTTGAACAAAATTTAAGAAGTGCCACAATTTTAAGGCATTTAATCTAAGCATTCAAATTAAACTGTTTTTTTTTTTTTACCTAGGGTTGCTTAGTAGTAGAGGATGTTACTTAGTAGTAGAATCCCCGATCAAGCTTTGTCACTACAAAAACAAATAAAAAATTAAAAAGTAATATTTTCTTGTCTGTACTAAAATTTATTCTCCTTTATATGTCCATGAATATATAATCAATAGTGTGTAATAATATAATTGATGTGTGTATTCTGTGGATTCATGAAAATTTTTTTATTATGCAAATAGTTTGTCTAACAAGGCACATGACATACAGGTGCTTCATAAATACCTGATTACTTAATGAACGTATGAATAAATAAACTAATCAAATTCCAAAAAATCCAGTTAAATTTTATTTTTACATTTTTTCACAACTCTTGACATTTGAGGTCACAGTATTTTTAATAGGTGATCATACTATTAAGATAAAGTAAATTATAAAGTAAATGTCATAATACTAACAGTGTGTTCTTGTCCATATACTGTAGCACTGTTGCACTGTCATCCCATTGTTCATCAATTTGCTCTAGCAGGCACCAATAACCTCTCCATTATGAGACTTGTTGTTACTGTTTTTGGCATATTGAATATGCTTGACAGGCTCTGCCATGCAGTAGGGATACTCTCGATAGCCTGCCGGGCTCTCTGAGAGGGACAGAGGAATCAAACTTGGGTTGGCCATGTGCAAGGCAAATGCCCTACCTGTTGTGCTATTGCTCCAGCCCTGTCTATATACATTTTAAATAATTTTTCATATTTAACTTTGTCACTGCCTTTATAACATTGGTTCGTTTTAATTCAGGCAAATATTTTTACTTATGAAATTTTTCTTTTTTTTTTATTGAATCACCGTGAGATAGTTACAAGCTTTCATGTTTGGGTTACAATCTCACAATGATCAAACACCCACCTCTCCACCATTCCCCACCACCAATATGGGATGAGAGAAAAGGATAATGGGAGAGATTACTGCTGCTTCTTGAGCTTGCAGAAGAAAAAGCTGGGTAGGTATTAGCAAGGGTGTGCATGTGAACACACACACAAGGTAGAGATTGATGTCATCACAAAGGATGTCACCCAAAGATACGGACACAAATACACGGACACACAGACACACACTCACACACACATTCCAAAAGGAAATTAGCTGCTACCAGATATACACACCCTTACAATATATTTTATATATTTCATATATAAATGTTACATAGTTTTTCAATATATATTTTGCTGCTTACAAATAAAAATGTATTGATAATTTCCTTTACCTGAGAACTGTTTTATGTGTTGAAAAATGTTTTTCTATGCTTATTCATAAACAACAGACACTGCCTAAAGAGAGAATTCCTCATTCAAATCTATGTTCATTGCACAAACAAACAAATGTAAAAGACCTTCTATACCTATTAGTTCACTCTATCATAGAACATAAGGCCATGGTGAATCAGTCTATCTACTTCCTTTAATTTTCTATCTTTAATATTCTAAAAATTATAATGGAGTATCTAGGTGCCTTGATGGGCCTTTGGTTTTGTGCTCTCAGATCTTCTACTTGATATCATTTTCTTTCTTATTAATTTAATTATTTATGTCCTTTCCATTTTTTTCTTTCTTCCTCTGAAACAGCTTTCTTTGATCATGTCTCTATCCTTTGTGTCCATCATTATCTAGGTCATCATTTTCATCTCTGACTTTAACGCCTACATAATAAAAAATCCTCAAAATTTTATCATTTTATTGCTGAATTAATTTTTTCATATGTGCTCTTTTCTATCTCAAATAGTGCTTTCTTCTATTGAATTTTTCAAAGTACATTAGCGTTCACTTTTTCCATTCTTTAATTTCTTACTTTGAGTAACAGCTATTACAGTTTTATAGATTCCCCTCCCACTGGATGTTTTGAAGCACAATGAAAATAAAATAAAAAATTTGAGCTATTTCAGAATAAACTAATTCTGAAAGCTGACCATCAAGTTGGCCCAAGTCAGTGCCCTCTTATTATCCTCAAGAAGTGCTTCATTATGACATCTTGTCTTATTTATTGACTTGTATTGAGATTGACCTACGCAAGACATCTTCTCCAGATAGGATGTGTGAATGTTTTTTATCCTGCTATCACTGAACTCTTGACTTCTATAAATTCTTCCATGTGTATGCTTTTTCCTCTGAACAGCACCTGAAATCTTTAGTATTTGTTCCACCCAAATTTTCTAAAATAAATAATAAATGAGCATACTAATTGTACAGGCTGAAACTTCTACTTCACAATATTAACATTAGGTTGTCAAATGCAATGTGTCAACTTTCCTTTGATGCAAGACATGAAAAAAACTATGCAAAATTCCACATGTGTTCTAAAGTGCTTCACTAGGGTTGTAACACCTATCCTATCTTCTCCTTTCTGTGCTAAGATATAGCATGTGCATAAATGCTGAGAGGAAAAAGGATAAAAATCAATGAAGAGTATTGTTTGTTTGGTCCAGAGGGAGAATTGGTTTGGATCACAGCAACATGAGATTATTGGGTCAATTAATGTCTTCATCCTGACTAAAACCACATTCTCCCTCTGATTCAAATGATGCCCAGTGTATGTCATTCAAAAATTTGATTCATATTTGTTGTTTTCAACAATAATCTCCATTTGACATTCTGTACTAACTTCATCCAATTTTCTTTCTCTTTCTTCTATTCATCTGGTCTTTCTCATTTTGTTCTTCATTTTCTTTCACAAATTCACAAATTCTTATTATTAGCAATTCAAGCATTGGCTTAATGCTTTCTTTTTCTCTTTTAGTACTTTTATTGAAGTACTTTCAGGAAGGTCTAGTATTTTTGTCATTTTGTTAGTCTTCCTAATTATAGCCTATCTCTTTTGTTCTCCTGGATAAAATATCACAGATTCTTTAGAGGCCTGTTATTCATTTCAGTCTTTGTAATAAGGTATATGAGTCTATCCAAATTATATTTGAAATATGTGTGATCCATATTATAAAGCACTTTGTAAAAAACATTCTCTTTTTCTTTTTCTGTATGGGAAGCCAGGCCACTAACGATGAGTGCAGACCCTAACAATGAGCGAAGAGTTTACATTTGACTCACCAGTCAGTGAGCATATGTCCCCTGTTTGCCTTGGAATGAACCAAATTGTCCCGTGTGTTAGCATAGTTATTAATAGTGCCCTATTCATTCTCAAAAGTCCCTTGGTTTATTTGATAAATTACATGATCACTCCACATGAGCCAGTGAGATATGATTTAAACATGAGTCATATATGACTGAAGGACTTATTCATTTTTATTAATAATGTTCCATCATTCTAATGGAATTACACTTGAACAGGTGAAAATTATACTTAATAAAATTCAGCACTCTTTGCTTACTGATACCCTAAAACTACTTATATGACACATGAATTGGTCATGACACCAACTGTATTCAAAGCCAATTTCTAAACCTCAATTGGCAGTCTAGTGTTTACTTATTTGATGGGCAAGACTGTACATAGTCACAATTTTTTTGAAAAATTCTTGAATTTTTGTTCTGTATATCTATAACTCTTTGATAGCTCTCACTAAACGAAATATTACATGCCAGATGATTTTAATATTATTGTCATGGGTTTTAAAATTCACAGTTGCTACTGCTAAAGTCTAACATTACAGGCTACTCTAAGACTTAGTAACAGTGTTGATTAATATGTGGAAAAGATAGCCATCTTAATGCATATCATTTAGCAGAAAATTGTGACAGAACTGAAACCTTTAGATTAAAGTCAAAACAAATCATATCCCAAATGATCCAAATGTGTGTGGAATCACTGAAATTAAATCTGGTTTCAGTTTATGCTAATTTTAACTCTTTTATTTGGAGAATTTATTTAACTTTATCCATTTTCAACCTCCATTCCATGAAATGATTATAACATTAAAATCTTGGGAATGCTGTGAGAATAAGCAAAAAATTAATGTGAATCACCTAATTAAATCTCAGATATAATTTTTTATAAAGTGCAGATGTTATCCTTAAAGGATCAAAGATTCACTGTGTTTTCTGAAAAGTTTTCAGACCAGTAAATAAGAAAAAAAGAACCAAATGAATTTTTAGATGATGACTATCTTTTGTGTCAAGAAATGAATAGAATTCAGTGACTAATGATAATAACAAAAAAGTAGAAAAGAGATAAATAAAGATGATGGATGACCTTGTAAAGGCATACACATGATTTTAATTTTTTCTAATTAGAAAGATTTTATATCATGTTATGAAGAAAGTTATAAATAGAAATACACAAGTATATTTAAATTCATATATCAATTTCCTTTTTGACATATTTAGCAATAATGCAGTAAAATAGTTGCATATATTTATATATTAAATCTTATCTGTTAAATATATTTTATTATAGACATTGATGAGTTGTAGGTTGAGTTTTTAAAGAAAACTATTATATTATGTAGTACAAACTAGGTGGAGCAATGGGATGACTTAGATATTGAGGAATGAACTGAGCAAATATATGGCAATTTGGATGTGACTTATCAGTAACATGTGCAAAACAGGCAGATTTTAATGGATTCTAGAAATATAATTCAATAATTTTATATTGCTATAAGAAATGTAATGAGTATGCAATAAAATATTGAAACAGAAGCTTTCTATGTTTTCTCTACCTTTCATATCACTATTAATCCTCTTGAAGGAGAGTTTTGGGCCACACCAGATAGTACTCAGGTTCTGACTCCTGGCTCTGGGTTGATGAATTATTCCTGGAGATACTCTGGGGGCTATATTAGGTGCTGGGTATCAAACTATGGTAGACCATATGCAAGGTAAATGTCTTACCCCTGAACTATCCCTCTGGCCCAAAACTAATAATTTTGTCTTTGCTGTCTCCAGACTACTGTTAAACTTCCATTTGTTTGTAATTTATTATGCTGCATTTTTCAGTTCTGGAATGTTAATTTTACTGCTATATTGAATTTTTAATTGCATTTTGAAATTTTTATATTTCACATATTTTGTACATTACTTCAGATATTTTTTAAATATATAAGAAGAGTCATGGTTGTTTGACATTTATTTTATTACTATATCTGTTCATTTGGGGCCATGAATAGAAGTACCCAATGGCTACTCCTGGCTCTGTGCTCAGGGATTACTCCTGATAGTACTTGGGAGACTATATGTGGTGCTAGGGAGCAAAGTGTAGTCATCCACATGCAAAGCAAGAGCCTTACCCCCTGTGCTATCTTGCCAGCACTAAACGTAGTTACTGTGTAGTCTTCACTGATTCAAATGTTTACAATATCTGCCTCTATTTCCTTTTTCTCTCATACTTATCAGTGAGTCTTTGAATTCAGAATTTTTTAAAGAATATCTCCCCAATGATGCTAAGGGGTCCCAGGATCTATTCTTAGCAAACAGGGCTGGAAAGTTCAATGCTGTGTCCAGAGAATGTGGTGCTGGGGACCACCAAGTCACAACCAGCCCCTGCAGTGCTCAGGGGCCTTCAGAACTACACCTGCAAATACTCAGGGGACCATGTAGTGCCAGAAATCTAACCAGGCAGATGGAACCTTCTTGTATGTGCCCTGTACTATCTCCGAGGCCCACTTAGTAGTCCATAATGGAAGCAAAGCATCATGTTTTCATAAATGTAGGTGAATAAAACTTCCATCAGGTATCCAGAGATTCAACCTTTCCCTTCTTGGGCAGATATAGTGCAGGTGGAGAGAGACTGACCACCTTAATTTAGGATTTTATTGAAAATCTGTCAGATCCTTTTCCTCTCAGCCATAAGGTCTTGCAAATCACCAGCTCGACTTTCCAGCGTCCTCAGTCGTAGTATTTAGCCTCAATTTTTCTGCACCTTCAAACTTTGGCAGATATCTTGTAGGTGAGACTGTTTGTGTCTAAACAAGTCACCAAATTTATTGCTTCATATCGTTTCACTTGTCAAAATCTTAGTGGTTTCATCTACCTCCCATGCACCAGAGGCCCAGTCTGACCACTCAGCACCTCTAGATACAGAGCAATGACTGCAGTTCATTTTAACATCAGTTTCCCTTTCTGTTGAGCATTCTCCACCTGTTACCTGTCTACTGAGTACGTTCTTGTTTCCTAAGTATCCTGAAAATATGTTCTATTTTAATTTACTTTTCTCTTTGGAGTTGATGATTATAGCTTAGCCTACACACTTAGGGCATATTAGGACTTAGCAAAAAATCTTGAAGAGAAAACAGAATTTGATGTGCCACTCTTCCCAATATTATTTCTCCAGTCTCATGTAAATGCCAGAAATGTTGCTGTATTTTTGTCCCCCAGCAGCACTGTTCTTTATGGGCATAGCACAGATTCTCAGCCTCAGGCTGCATGCAGAGCTGACAAGGAATCCCCAGAGGTGGCTTCAAATCCTCAGCTCATATTTGAAAGATTCTTGCCTTGCTTCAGTTGAACTCCCTCTGGTCTTTATTGTTGGACTAATCTCTGATGCCTTACATATATTATTTTTGTAATTGATCCAACTTTTTAAATTGTTCTCAGTAGGAACATTGGTCTGATGTTCATAAGTCTATCAGTCTAGAAGCAACAGTCTTATGTAAGTTTCAGTTGGGTACCATACAAGTTTAATAGAGAGAGAGATATCGAGACATTGTGAAGATCTTTTATTTTATTAGTTCCTTAGTGAAGCAAATTAGTGTTTTGGAAGAAATTTAGAGAAATTTGGGAAGAGATAGGGAAAAGATGTGTGTTCAAGAGAGAACACAAACTTCTGCAGAGTGAAAAAAGCAGAGAAAAGCTCTGGGGAGAAGGTTATAGACAATTGCCTTGGCCTGAAATTCTCTGAATACATAAAAGTCTGGGTGTTGTTTTAAGGTCATTTAAAGTATTGATTGATTAGGAGCAAAATTTTAAATTTGAGTATTCTGATATTTTTGATATATTTTGTCTTACCACCTGACTGTCTAATATCTAGCATTTACTTATTTATTCATCCATCTATTCACATATCAATCTTGCTTTTAGAGTAATTTTACAGTGAGTAGATTGCTATTAAATAAGGAATGAAAATGTTGGGGTTTTAGAGATAGTACAGTGGGCAAGGCACTTGCCTTGTACAAGGTTGTCCCAATTTTTATCCCTGACACTGACAGGAGTAATCACTGAGCACAGAGACAAGAGTCACTGTCACTGTCATCTCATTGCTCATCGATTTGCTCGAGGGGGTACCAGTAACGTCTCCATTGTGAGACTTGTTGTTACTGTTTTTGGTGTATCGAATATGCCATGGGTAGCTTGCCAGGCTCTGCCATGTGGGCTAGATACTCTCGGTAGCTTGCTGGGCTCTCCAAGAGGGACAGAGGAATCGAACCTGGGTTGGCCGCATGCAAGGCAAACATCCTACCACTGTGCTATCGAGTAAGCCCCAAATATTGTTAGGTGTGGCCCCAAAACAAAGCAAAACAAACACACAAAAATTTAATGTTAATGAGTGTCTGAAACAAGTAAAACAACAAATGCTAAGAATATAGGTGACATTAGTTGTATGGGCATCTCCTGCTGAAAAGTCTTGTAGAATGATTAGAAGCAGCATCTCAAAGCTATTCAACTGGAGTAGCACTTCTTGACCTACTTTTAAAAGAAATAATCATTGAGTGTCAAAAACATAATATTTACATAGGTCCAACTTAATATATAACATGTGTATAGTTCTCTCGTAAGCATTTTTATATGAAATACCTGGTATAGAAGTCAGGCACTTTCCTTAAGACAAAGGCAATTTATTCTTCACTTAGACTATTGCAAGACTGTTGGATACACACTTAACACTTCACTAGGAAAATAGTAGAAAAAAGTAAAGACAGAGGAAGCTGGGTTTTTTACATAGTTACTTAGAATGCTTTAGATGTCAGCATTATAGAGCCAATTGTCAATTCTAGGTGAGTTCCCCTACTTCCTCCCTGTCAAGTCTGTGAGGCATGCTGAGTAAGCAAGGCTGCAGCAAAGGACATTTAATATGATTCTCTCAGGAGCATGTTAGGTGAATCCTTTTCCTTGCTTGCTCTTCCTCAGACCAAGTGATTTAAAGCTAATGATAGTGGGCAGAAACATGGGGTAACTGTGCTTTTTAGTTTAGCCTTAATGCCTTCACACTCCTTCCTTTTTTTTTTTGAGGGGGTGCATATCCAACTGTGCTCAGAGCTTAAGCCTGGCTCTGTGCACACTCAGGGATTACTCCTGGCAGGGATGATGATGGGATGCTGAGGATTGAATCCTGGTAGGCCCTATGTAAGGCAAGCACCATACCCGCTGTGTCCCTTACATTATTTTCTTTAATAATGATTTTTTAGCTACCTTGATTTACAAAGTTGTTAGTAATAGTGTTTCAAGCAAACAATGCCCCAACACCAATCCCACGACCAATCTCAACTTCCTTCTACCAATATCTTAGGTTTTCACCCACCCCTAGTCTGCCTCCTTAGCAGGCATATTTTACATTTTTCACATTTTTGTTTTTAAGTTTAATTATTTAATTGTTTCAGCTTATATATATAAAATTAAACTTAAATAATTAGATAATTATATATATACATTCTTATGTGTATATATCATTTCTGTATTCTAAGGCGATGGTTTGATGACCCTTGAAATCTAGTGTTTTCTTGAGATGTTTTTTTTTATTAACAAAATGAGCACTTCCTTCATACATATAAATACTTCTGACAGTGTTTTCCTTTCTGTGAGAAACCTGAAAACCACTGCAATTTTCCACACCTAAGAGTATCTTGTAAAGTAGAAATAATGTTTCTGCTTTCTACACTTGATCTTAGCCAAAAGGCTGAGAAGCAATGTTTCTGCTTTCTAAGCCCTAAATTATACCAGAATAAACTAAAACTTTTGTTGCGTATGTTTGTTTTCAGGCAGGGGGCTACACCAGTTGGTCCTCATGGCTTTCTCCCGACTCTGTTCCAAGATGGCAAGGCTCAAGGGACCATATGGGGTACAAGAGATTGAACCCGGTTAGGCTGTGTGCAATCAAGCCCATACATGCAATGTTCAATTATATGTGCCCCAGCTGCTCAGTCCCAGTTTTCTTGACTTTTTAAAATATTGAAATTATTCAAGAAAAATGCTTCTAACTTGGGACCTCTAATCCCTCCTTTCCTCAATAGTGCGGGCTCTTTCTGAGGCTTTCTCAGGAAGTCGAAAGTTGGCCTAAAGACAAGGGCTGCAGAAGGGAGTTTGATTGACTGCACATGTGTTAGGGCTGTGCATACATTATCCAGGGCACGATGAGGCAGAGTGTGCTCAGAAACACTTCTGAAATGACTGGTTGACTCAGGCCCCACCTATACAGAGATCAGTTCCTAAAAATAGGTGCCAAGTTGCATCCTTTGGACTCAGGGCTAAAATAAATTCAGTCGTCCAATCTACTTGTTGGAAAGACCCTTCAGTGGAGCTGGCCTCCACACTTTTCAGGGGACTGGGAAATTTGCTGTACGTCAAGAAAGGGAGGAAAAGAGGCTGTGAAGATCTGTAAAGATATAGGATATTTCTGGGAACTTGAAATTAAGTCTAAATATTACTAAAGGTATGTGTGTGCTTCTAGGTTTGTAAAATGTCCTTGCTGATTGCTTAAGATCAATGAAGACTATGAATCAAATTTTTATTGCTCTAAAAAGGAGTAGTCATTCAAATTTCATTTTATGACATTATTTATCATTACTTTATATTATTAAATCCAAGGCTTCATATATAAAACTCAGCAAAGTAGCTCGTATTTTTCATATTTAGTATTAAAGAATAATGAGCCAATTTTGATAAACAACTATTAGTTAAATTATATTTCAAGTTAAATCTAAAAGGAAAAACTGAAACAAAATTAGCTTATTTTTATGAGCATAAATTGATAATATATACAATGAATATTTTAAAATATAGATTGTTTTTCTTGGAATTTAGTGAAGGAAAGGAAGAATTTAAAATATTTTCAGTTGTTACAGCTTTTTCAGGGAAACCTATGAAAATTATTCTTTCTTCGACCTTAGTTTGATTTTGATTTTCTTGCTCCAGCCAGTTTCATCTCTTCTGGGAGTATTACTGGAGTAAGGATTAAAGAATCAGATTCTTACATGTTTTTCAGAATTAAGAAAAGCACTGCCAGTTGAATCTGCCAGCTCTAATTATAGTAACTAAAAACTTAAAAAGAAAAGACTGAGATTGTACTTTAAAGGTATCATGCCCTGTATACTGTTTCAAATGGATTTTTTTCTGTCTTCGATTGCCTGTGAATACCTTAATTTGGTCCTGTTGTGCCTTAAGTGTTTGGATGTTAGAAACTGAAGTGATTTGGGAGAGACATTATAACAGAACCTCTTAAGACACCAACTAAAAGCAAGGACACTTTAAGATTACATAATGTAAGGTTTAAATTTAGCTTGCTGGTGCTGAACTGAAAAATATTTTATTTTTACCAGAACTCCATTTGGTCACTGCCGGGCTGAGGTTGTTGGAATTATTTTAAAATTTTATGTTCTGGGTGCCAGAAGATGAGTAAAATATTTACCTCAGCTACTTTCAGAGCCATGAATTTTAATATGAAAGAATACCTGTTTTGAGTTCTAGAAGATATTCTCAAAAATATTGGGTCAGAAATGAGGAAGTCTTGAATTCTATGCTGAACTGATGCTCTCTATCTCTGACTAATCTTTTAATATTTTATTTTCCTGCTGTCAACATGTAAATGAACAACTAGATCTATTTTTTGAAATCAGTCAGCATTTCAGATGTACGCCACATGGCAAAGTGCCAGCTGTTTGGGGGGGCAGGGAATGTCTTCTGGAGTTTTAGATTAAATGTTACTGCTTTCAGTCAGTATTGAGCATCTTTAAGATATAGCTTTCCTCAGCTGCCTGAAAAACAAATGTGAAACTCTTTAATGAATACAAAAGTCTTTACTTCTGAAAATGTTATGGTGAAAATGTCAATCTGGATTGCAGTTCTCTGATTGACAAGGGATGAGGGGATGGGTCACCTTTCCTCAGGTTTTCTTTGGGGTAAAAAGCTGGCAAAGTTCATGGATAATTTATGTTCTTAACAATTGATATCTGCAGTTCACTCAGTTTCGGAATTCTACATCTTGCTTATATTCTTCATAATTAAAAACTTCTGTACATCTGTTTCCTTTTCACTTTGGGTGGTAAAATATTACTTCTGATTTGTGTTGGTCTCTCCTGGTCATCATGATTCAGGCTACTGATACATTCTCTCTTTCTTTCTGTGTCTCTCCTCTTTCACACATGCCTATAAGCAAATAACTCTGGCCATTGAGGCCATTTGTAAGAACTGTTTAATAGCTAAGAGTCTTGAACAAAGCCAGTAATTTATAGAGCCGGGCAATCTCTTAAGCCCCTGCTTTTTGGTTGTTGGTTGAGCAATCTGTAGGGGACAGAATTTAATTGATATTACATGGTCCTTTTTATTTTCCCCCTATCCCTCTTTAAAGAGCATTCAAATTGTACTGTGAAATTTAATTAAATTTTAATTTGTTTTTCCTCTTCCTGAAGCAAACATTCATTCAAATTACAGGTTCATCTTGTGCAGATTGGTGGAGAACCTCAGACTTTTCTGATATAGACTGTTTTACAACATTGATTTATCCCATAGAACTGTGTGGCCTTTGTATGATTACATGATATTCTCTTTTCTTTGTCTGATAACCAAATATAAGGTTCTTTTTGATACCAACCAACCCTTCGATTCCCTCATACTGAGTGTACAACTACTTAATTCAATTCTCACAATAACTCCCTGAGTTAGAGTGGACATCAAGATTGATACCACTGTAGCTGGCCAACTCAGCCACATCCAAACTATAGTGATGTTTCAAGCAAGATAGGAGCTGAGGGGAAGTAGCACAGAGATTTCCGTGCATTCTCATGACCACATTCACCAACCTGGAAGATCATCAAACCCAGTTGTTTCTTTTTTTAATATAGGTGCCATTGCATAGAATGATCAACTAAATCTCATTGCCCTCACCCTTCTCACCTTCTAAGAGATCGAAATTGAAGTAGAATGTATCAACTGGATCGGGTTTTTTGCTCATTTTGAGAATACGCTCCCATTTTGAAAGCTATTACTATCTCTCACACCACCCTTGAGGTTTAGAGCAACAGCACAGTGGGTAGGGTTAGTTTTGCATGCAGCCAACCCGAGTTCCATTCCCAGCACTGCCCAGAGTAATGCCTGAGTGCATGAGCCAGGAATAAACTATTGCTGGGTGTGACTCCAAAAAACAAAAAAAAATTCATTTTTTCTTGTGTAACTTATGCCCGCAATGATTTCTTTCTCCTTCTTTGGAAGGCTCTATCTGTTGATGAAAGCAAAACTTTCTATTCCTTGTTTCTCTAATCAGTGGAGTTAATCTTTTGCAAATATGAATAACCTGAGTATTTTCCACCTATACAACGTAATCAGAAAAGAACAGACTGATAATTAGACATTTTTGCAATAAGAAAAACAAGAGTTGTGTTTTTCTTTAAAATATTGAAATTCTGCACTTCAACAATTTATATCAATTAAGATATAAAAAATGCTAGTGTGACTGTACTGGGGACTTTGTGAACCTAAATGGTTGCATAAAAGTCACCTATCACAACTGGCACAAATACATAAACCAAATTCATATTCTCATAGCTGTACTTCTTAAAATACCAGTTAGGATAAAATGAAATAATTACACAAATTATTATCTCTGTTTGATAAATTCAGTAATTATTTGACTTTTAGATTTTAAATGAGGAAAGTGAGGAATAGAAACATTAAGGAAGGGGCTGGAGCGATAGAACAGTTGGTAGGGTATTCACCTTGCATGCAGATGTTGCAGGTTCGATTTCCAGCATCCCGTATGGTCCCCTGAGTACCACCAGGAGTAATTCCTGAGTGCAGAGCCGGGAGTAACCCCAGAGCATCGCCAGGTGTAAACCAAAAAGCAAAAAAAAGAAAAAAAAGAAAAAGAAACATCAAGGAAAAACTCCAAGATTTAAGCAGTTTACTATAAAATATAGTAACTTATATTTACTATAAAATATACTAACTTATATTTAATTCTAAATTAAATATATATTTAATTCTATATTAAAAATAAATATGTGTCATTCTGCACATCTTTGTGGTATAGCATTCCTATCCTACCCCGCCATCATGACTTGGAATACATTTTGAGGTAAGCCTTGAAAAAGGCTTCTTTTTCTAGCAAAACTTTTCTGTTGCTTTTTGTTCATATTTCATGTTTTTCTTCAAATTTGGATAAATCATAGAAAAGAGACTTTCTAAATTTTTAATTTAATTTAAAAAACAAGCTTCTGTTTTTGCTTTTATTTCCTAACCACTTAAATTGGTTCACCCTCTTTTTGGGGGGGGGCGGTTACACCTGGCAATGCTCAGGGCTTACTCCTGGATCTGCACTCAGGAATTACTCCTGGCAGTGCTCAGGGGACCATATGGGACACTGGGAATCAAACCCAGGTTGGCCAGGTGCAAGGTAAATGCCCTCCCCGCTGTGCGATCAATCCAACAACCCATTCACCCTCCTTTTAGATGAACTCTTTTCCCCAACCCCAACTGTCTTGTTATTAGACAAAGCAATTTTCTCTTCCTGCCTAGCACAGCTTCCAGTAGTTCTTTTCTTCATTTTTCAAAATATATGTGGGATATTTCTTTTTGCCTGGTAAACTGAATATTTTGTATATCTGATTCTTCTAAAACAATAATTACCATATTGCACTAGACATACATATGACAAAATAAATATAATGCTAAAATAATTTATTTTGGAAATTTTCCTATTTAGTCAAAGATCCAACAACATCTTCCAGAAACATGAATATATCAGCATAATATATTTTTAAATTCGAAGTTGGTGGTTACCAACATAGAAAAGCTAAAAACAAGTTAAAAACAAAATCCAAAATTAAAAGGGTTTCAAAGAATGTTCTCAAAATTCATTTAAAGTTCAACTTAAAGTACAATAACATGGAATTAAGATAAAATAACTTTACTATCAATTATATAAATTTTAATTTGTTGAACGCATTTATAGAAAATTTAATTTATAGAATTTTATTTCACTTGCACTGAAATAAAATGTAAGTAGCCCTGATGTTCTAAAGTAGCTGTTCTTTCTTTTAAGCCATGTATATTAAATTTGACAAGTAGAGTCACATTTCTTCATTGAATTAATAACTTTATGTGTGTTTTTCAATATCTGTTGTTGATTAATCTTTTTGCTTTTAATCAGCACTATCACAGGACTTCATCTATACATTATTTATCCAGTAAAACTTTGTGTCAAGTAATTAAAGCTGCATATACGACCATAGTAAATAATTTTACCATGAAAAATCCATAAAGCTAAGGATTAATTTTTCACTTGTTTCATTTTTGGATGGCAGGGCCGCGTCCCATGAGGTACTAAGGGGCACTCCCTATTTTACTTGGCTAACCCTATGGGGAGATTCATTACTCAGGGGGAAACACAGAACTGCTGTGGCCTGCTAATGCTAGGGGCCACCGGGGCTACACCTGGTGAGGATTACTGTTTCATTTATCTGTTATGTCAATTAGAATATTTACTGTCCACAAAAGAGTCATGTTGTCAAGTTGGCACCATATGGGAAAAGAACAAGGATCAAGTGTATTTGTGTTATTCAAAGGTTGTCATCTTTGTATTTGTGCTGTGAGATGGCAGTCCATTCTAGCTGCAGGTTTTATTTAGAATTCACTGCTGTGCTTCTGTTGGAATCAGAGACCTCTTCCTGAGCACCATACAGAATGTCCACGGTTTTGCTACAAGGGTGAGGTCCAAGAGAAGCTTCCAGCTGGAACACAGTTCCCAGCTGGAGCTCAGCCTACCAGAGGAAGAGCAACTGGCAGCAGTAAGCAGCTTGATCAGCTCCTTCCTCCCTCTGACTAATCCCAGGGTGCTCAGAGTGGAAACAGAACCACATTACAGCCCCGACTTCTTTAGTAGGAACTACTCTAGCCCTCTGGGTCCTGGAGAACTCAAGACACATTTATTTTTAGAAATGTAACTGTATTAGTGCTGGTATGCTTCAGTCTGACTCATTCTGGAATGGGAATATTTCAGGATTCATCACCCATTCGTCATCCAGAGCTGGACAACAGCCACAACTTTTACTCTGTAAAATGTCAGAGAAATGAAAGTTTAAGGCAGGCATGTGTTTTCATTTAAGCTACATCTTTTTCCCCCTGAAAATATCTAGTTCAGTTATTATGATTGTCAACTCAAAAAATAATATTTATAGTCGGTAAAATGATGTCTTCTAAATCAAAAATAAATTACCTCAAGCTTTAATTTTCACCTCTCTTTATTTAATTCCCCACTTCAACTGCATGCATCTATCTTCACTAAGTTACACACACACACACAAAACACCACAATAAGAAGAGGTTGCAAATGAACTTCACATAATACTTTACAGGGAAATGAGAAATATTACAGGTACACTGTCATTGGTTAAACAGACTTTGGAAGCAGTTTACTTAAGCTTAGTGTTCTTACATTTACAAGCTTACTCATTTTGTACAAATTACTTATTTTTTGGCCAGTTTTTATTTGAAAATGGCGATAATGACAATGTTTATCTCTATGCTTGATAGTATCTACCTCTATGGTTGTTTCAATGCTCAGAGGTGGCTCAGGGTACCATGCAGTTCCTGGGATGGGACATGATCCTCTCACATAAAGCATGTGCACTAGCCCTTTGGGCAATCTTCCAGGCTAAGGTTGTTTTAAGGATTATATATAAGTTCATATTTGTAAAATGACTGAAACAACAGCACCTGTTATATAGTAAGTACTGTTCCGTAGCAGCAAAATACTTGCAGCAGCTGGTACATAGCAAACAACTTTAGCTATTATTATCAACATCATAATCACTGTCATCATCAACATTATTATTATTGAATTTATCAAGATAGTATAACATAGACATTATCTCCCAGAAAGAAATATAAAGAACCATATTATTATAGATGATGAACATTTTTTTAAAAATCACACGGAAAAACCTTTTTGAGGGAAAATCATCTACCTGACTTAATGTAAAAGGTTGTTCTGTTGTTAAAGTCATCCTTACAATTTAGTGATGCACTCGAGCACAAATTAAATTTGGTCTTGTCTAGAATTGAAGAAAGTGCTTAAGTGCGCTCTTTCTATTATAATCATCCCAACACTTGAAACTGGTAAACTTTCTGTTACCTCTGGTGATGTCAGCATCCCATTACTTCAAATAACTGAATTCTTCAACCACTTTAACCATAATGATTCCATTCTTCTCTTTCTTGGAGCTATTCACAGCCACATATAGTTACATTACATTGGCTTAGTTCTTAGACCAAAATTATTTTTCAGATCATATATTTCTTTCTTTCCAAATAAAATTGATCATAACCCCCAGCCTATACTTGATATTTTCTATATGCCTTGCCCATCCATCCCCCATATGCCTTCTTTGTATCCTTTCTCTGAAATTTGAATTCATGGAGTAAAAGCAAAAGAACTCTTAGTCAAGAGAGAGGGTATAGAAAGAAGTAGCAATAGGTATCAGAATCTATCAAGAACTCTAAAGCAATAAAGGTAAAGAGTACAATTGTTGAAAAGAAGCAGAAGATTGTGAGTCAGTGAAACTCTAATACATAAGCTTTAAGTGAGGAAGCTAATCTATGAACATAAAAATAAATTGCAGGATCCAAAGTATGGAGAAATAATACAGGATAAAACCTGTCATAAGTTAGGACACACAGTTGAAAACTAAGGCCCAGGAAAATTTAGGAATATTCAAGAATTTGTTTCAAGGCCTTCCATTGATTCCCTCTTTCATTTGTCCTCGCATTCTTGAGCTAAATCATCTTCTAATAAAATAAACTGTCTCCTACTTTCCCCACAATGTATAATTTTGCTGTCATTTCCAGAATACATGTATTTATGTATGTATTTGAAATCTTGTGATTTTACACATGATCTAAGATTCAATACACATTGTTTATTTTTAATTGACTTATTTTCATATTGGACTGGATTGATAGCACAGGGGGTAGGGCATTTGCCTTGCACGCAGCCGACCCAGGTTCAATTTCTCCATCCCTCTCGGAGAGCCCAGCAAGCTACCCAGAGTATCCCACCCGTACAGCAGAGCCTGGTAATCTACCTGTGGCATATTTGATATGCCAAAAACAGTAACAACAGTCTCACAATGGAGACAATACTGGTGCCTGCTCAAGTAAATCGATGAACAATGGGACAATAGTGCTACAGTGCTATTTTCATATTCACCATTATTTCTGATAACACCAGATTTTATCTATTTTTACATGACAATGGAAACAAGTTTTGTAATAGAGTATTATAAAGAAAATGCAGATAATATGGTATGGTATGAGCATTTTTTTTATACTTTTTATTTCTAAGATCCTTTCTGTAATGAAAAGTTTTTAAGGTCTATGACATTTTCCTCAGGCCCTGTACTGATGGTGAGCAAGAACCTAGGAGTTGTTGCAACATCTACTTTTTTTGATAGGCTTCCTACTCAAGAATGCATTGGTACCCCCCTGAAATGTGCTTGGTCTTATCTCTAAACCTTCAAAGAGTTAAAAGGATACTAGTTTGATTAAATTTTTCTCCAGAGGAAAATGTGTATGTGTTTGTTTGAATGTGTATGTGTGTCTGTGTGTGTCTCTGTGTGTGTATGTGTGTAAGTGTTAGTGTTTATGTATTCTTTATATATTTGGTACACTGAACTGGGAAGGTAAGTCCTTCTCTACTTAACTGTGATGAAACATTGAATATATTTGGAATTTTTTAGCACTAACAATTTTCTAGTTTGTTTTTGCATATATGTAATAATATGAGTTTTGGGGAGAAGAATTAAATTTGGCAGAAATCCCAAAATTGACTCGTTCCATTTTCCAAGTAAACATTTATGTACAGTTCTAATTTTCACCTGCTCATGTGGTATCCTGCTGAGCATTTTTGGTTATGAGCTGGATTTCCTTGTGGGAGATTCACAGTTTCTTCATGCAAGGAGTTTATTTTTTCAGCCTCATGGAAGTGCTAATCCCAACTTTTACACAACTTCTCTGTGCTGCTTAAAGAACTTCTGTTGCAGAATTTGACATTTTTCCTATATTCTGTAAAGAGGTAAAAGAGAGATGGTTACAAGGTCTGCCAACGGAAAATATATAAAGATGTGCATTGAATTTTGTAATATTTTAAGTCAGACTCATTCAATGGATGCTTTGTAGCATCCACTGCATATTAATTCATGAAGCAATAGGTTAAGTTTGTATAAAATTGCTGTATTTCACCTCAATTGTCAGTTTACTCACCGACAAATAGGATTTTAATTTTAGGTAGTAAAATTTAATAATCTATTCAGGAAGAATCCTGCCACTCATTGGAAAAACGAACAAAGGTATTTCTTGTAAAATTCCTAAAAAAATCCTTAGGGGTGTTATATATTTTTTCATCCCTCACATAAGACCCATAAAGATAGTCCACTGAGTATGACTATCCTTCGTCAATGGCATTGATACCTACAATGTAGGTTTTACTGTGCTATACAATGACGAAGCAAAGAGGTTCTTTGAAATTATGGTAGATATGGATAAGCAAAGTACTATCAGACTTATGAGCTGAAAATTGATGCTGAGTTGCTGAGTAGTCACCTTCTTGTGTCTAAACAAAATAGTCCAGCAAAGTGATTCCATGTTTAAGTTGTGAAAGACTAGCTTCATATGGAATTTTACAAGAAAGCCCAAGATATATGTTTTATATTAAAATCTGGCATTTCTACCTCAACTCGCCTCCTTTAGCCACCTACAACATGGGTTTTAACCACACCAATATTTTTTAGGGGCTATTCCAAGCTTCATAACTCAAGTGACCCCTGACAGTACATGGAGAACTATATGGGGTACCAGAAGTCTTACAGGGTTCATTAAATGGAATTGTTTGAAACATGTTATCACATTGTTTTTGTTTTAATTTTAATCTGGGGATCACACCCA
This sequence comes from Sorex araneus, assembly GCF_027595985.1. Taxonomy (NCBI): domain Eukaryota; kingdom Metazoa; phylum Chordata; class Mammalia; order Eulipotyphla; family Soricidae; genus Sorex; species Sorex araneus. Next base: position 201,268,373 of record NC_073313.1, read on the forward strand.
GTTATGCTTAGGACTTACTCCTGGTTTTATGTTCAGAGGATAACTTCTGGCAATTATCATATCATTTGTGGTGCCTGGTTTTAGCCTCTTTTGGTCACGTTTAAAAAAGAAATGCCATACCCTTGTGCTATCTCTCCAGCACCTTAATTAAATTCTTTGCTGTTCACAGATATTACTGTCTGCATGTGTACGGGGGGGGGGAAGCAATTTTCAAACTGAATAATATTTAAATACTGATGTTTTTGATTTCCCTTTAAATGCAGGAATGAAATAAGCAGTATAAACTGAATGCTACTTACGGTACACTTAAGGGATTAGGTTTTGAATCTGAGAGAAAAGAAACAAACGCCAATGCCAAATTTCTCTGAGTAAATAACTATAAATAAATCAAGGGATGATGTGAACGGCTAACAATGTGCTCACTGTGTATCTTACACAGGGAAGACTAATTACTCTCACTATTTGAACTATTTCTAGTACAAGCATACCATGAGAAATCTGACATTATCTCTTTCTTTTGAAATGAATTATTGCATTTGTATCCAAGTGATATTTAGGACATAATAATTGTGACAATTAGAAAACCCAGAACCTAACCAATTCAAAGTTTTGATATATTAAAGGTACCATAATTTTAATTTATAAATTCAAAAGACAATTTCAAATGTGCACAATATTCCTGAGCAACCTCTACAATTATGGGCTATAGAAATCACAAAACATTTGTTATAATAATATACAAATATTTGAACAAAATGCACATCACCTTTAATTTTAGCAGATATTAAAGAGTCTGCAGCTTTGTTAAGAAAAATTATATTGTGCAAGGATACTTAATATGTTTGTTTACATTAACAGTTTTATTTTCCTACCCGAGTGAATTATTAGACACATCATTTTGAAAGTGCTCACTTCTCCAGATAGAATTTTCCAAAAATATCATCTTTTTGAAAGTCAATTTACTTCCAGAGGAGTAGGTTATTCACCAAGAAAGATATTGCATTATTTAAGCACTTTTTTCTCCTTCATTGCTCAGTTTTTCCAAGTAACATTCAGTAAGAAAGTATATGGAATTACTGAGCCAGAGACATACTACAGCTGGCAGGGCACTTGCCTTGCATGCGGCCAACCTGGTTTGATCCCCGGTATCCTATATGATCTCCTGAACACTGCCAGGAATTATTCCTGAGTGCAGTGCCAGGAGTAAGCCCTGAGTGTCACTAGGTATGGACCCAAGTCCCCTCCCCTACAAAAAGAGTGTATGAATAGTGTGGTTTTCCTTCCTTGATCCATTATTAAGTTCAAAAGGGAAACAGAAAAGTTTGGTGCTGTTTGTGGACTTAGGCAAAGAAAACAATTTAAACAAATACTTAAAGTCATTCAAAGGAACTTGTCTAAATTCAGAGACTGAACTTCTCTGAAACAGAAGTGTTCTGAATTAGAATGATTTTATTATTCCAAAGAAAAGGACAATTAGTAGAAGAAAAGCTGCTACAGCACTGATTGTGTAAGTTGGTGAGAATTAGTATTTGGTGGTTTAGGCTTTCTTTTAATGTTCTTTATCAGAATTAATTTCAGTTGCAAGCCTTAACAGCAGAGAGGTGATAAATTCAAAAGAGGGTGATGAATTGTGGAATTCTTAAAAACAGATGAGAAAACTGGTTGTTCCAGAATGCAGCCAGCACAGAAATGATCTCAGGAAACTTTCATACCTTTGCCTACATTCAAACAACTTTAAAGGTGGATTTGGAAGGAGAATGTGTTTCAAAGCTACAAATTTTAACAGTTCATCTTTGTTATGTTATTGTTACTTTTTTTAATCTATTGTGTGCTACAGCATACTTGGAACTAAACAAAGCAGTTCAAAATACATATGAACTAGCATCACACCACAAGAGATATTGCAGAGCCTAGGAAAGATAAGAGCGGATCATTTGTGGGAAAGACAGATTCTAAACTGGTATGCATGAGTCACCTCTATCTACCAACAAGTTGCTTTGACCTCAGAATGAAATCACTTTCTGTGTATTCTAGAGGTCCTGATAGTTTGAGAGGTGCCAGTCTATTTCTGCAATGCATTTCAGAGCAAGCACATTGGCTGCTAATCATAGACTGAGCTTGATGATGACTTTCTCTAAAGAAGAAGTGAGCACATTTACTTGACATTTCTCACGTTAAAAACAAAACAGGAAAGAAAGAAAGAAAAAGAAAGAAAGAAAGAGAGAGAGAGAGAAAGAAAGAGAGAGAGAAAGAAAGAAAGAAAGAAAGAAAGAAAGAAAGAAAGAAAGAAGAGAAAGAAAGAAAGAAAGAAAGAAAGAAAGAAAGAAAGAAAGAAAGAAAGAGAGAAAGAAAGAGAGAGAGAAAGAGAGAGAGAAAGAGAGAGAGAAAGAGAGAGAGAAAGAGAGAGAGAAAGAGAGAGAGAAAGAGAGAGAGAAAGAGAGAGAGAAAGAGAGAGAGAAAGAGAGAGAGAAAGAGAGAGAGAAAGAGAGAAAGAAAGAGAGAAAGAAAGAAAGAAAGAAAGAAAGAAAGAAAGAAAGAAAGAAAGAAAGAAAGAAAGAAAGAAAGAAAGAAAGAAAGAAAGAAAGAAAGAAAGAGAGAATGAGAGAAAGAGAGAGAGAATGAGAGAGAGAATGAGAGAGAGAATGAGAGAGAGAAAGAAAGGAGAGAAAGAGGAAGGAAGGAAGGAAGGAAGGAAGGAAGGAAGGAAGGAAGGAAGGAAGGAAGGAAGGAAGGAAGGAAGGAAGGAAGGAAGGAAGGAAGGAAGGAAGGAAGGAAAGAAAAGAACATGCCACCCCCTGAGAGAAAAATAAACTCATTTCCTCCTAATCATTGAACTACAATTGAGGGAGAATCTGAAATGCTGGGAATCGTGGGGGCTGGGAGGAGAGTAATGAAAACAGGAGAAACTGAAATGAAGCATCAGGAAGAAAAAGAAACTAGGTTTGGAAATAATGGACAAGTAAAAGAAGTTATGCAGGGACAGATAGAGTAATGTAAAATTACATGAAATCTGGAGGCTTGTTTTTAGAACAGAGACTATAAATGGAGGAACGGAAATCAATGTAAATTAAAAGAATACTTAAACAGGAAAAAATACCTATATTCCAACTGACCAAATATAAAACCACCTCTTTATTTAGCAATGTTCTTCACAGTGTGGTTTTGTAGTTCGCGGGTTATTAGTAGAGCAGCAGTAAAATGAATCATAAGTGAGGAACAGAGATCCTTTTCTTAGCTCCTGGTAGGCAGCCACAGCACAGAGACTTAAGGAATGGCCCATGGTATCTCTGGCTGCTCCTTGCAGCAGTCACTGTGCCCAGACCACTGTGACTCAGGTACGCCCAAGGAAACAGAAAATGTGAAAGCTTTGAAGGACGTTCTCATGGTTTTACCCGGAATATGTGTATTAGGTAACATGAGAAATCATTTTAATGTGGGGGGAGTAGCATAACTATTTTAAGTATAGTTTATTAGAATGATTTTTATGAAGGCTGCCATGCTGCTTACTAGCAAATAACAACAACAACAACAATAATAATAATGATGTTTTATTGGTTAGTGCCCAAACCAGAGAGATTAAAATTCAATAACTAAAGCTATCATTTATATTGAGGTAATAGTTTTTCTATTTTATATTTTTTTCACTATTCCTGTAGCCATATGAGTAGGATTATGCCAGCACCTGTGCCCAATCTTACCATTATAATTATGTAATTATTGATTTTTTTTGCATTCTATTATTTCATGCAACACGGGATTTTGTGACTTAGAGAGAAGAATGGAATATCCTTGCAGAAGGAATGAAATTAATTTGGACCTAAGTCAAGTCCTTATTCTTGCTACTTATTAACTTTGAGACTTGGGGGTATTTCATGACTTTTATCATCTCCAATTATCTGTATGATAATACCTAGGGTCTATAATAACAAGGTGGCTGGAAGCCAGTGATCATTTAATAGTTATGATACAGAAGACAATATAGTTAACTCTTTTACTTTTATCAGATTTTCTTTACTAATCACAGGTAGTAGTTTTGATAGTGTGCATCTATGATCATTCTCATAATATAAGTTAGTAAGCAGCAGAGACAGAATAAAAATCTGGTTTTCTGAGTCCAGAACTGATGGTTAAATCTCTCTTCTTATCTGCACGCCATAGAGTCAAGTATCCAACAGTCAAAAACTTATGAAATTAGTTTATCTCAGACCTGTGCTGGAAGAACTTATATATTATGTTGGTGTAGGTGAGGGAAAGGGAAGAACAGAAGAACTCAGATAAAGCAAAAAACGAATAAAACAGAAGCCCAAACTGAAAAAGGCATTTGGCGAGCACAGCGGAGGAAATATATCTAACTCCAGGTGGTCCAATTATGAGTTCCTAATCCAGCATTGTTCAGTGCTTTCCTGGTGCCTTGCCTCTCAGAGGTACCTCTCCTGGCCCATCCTTGCTCCTTGTTGGGGCCTGGGATTCTGCATCCCATTGCTTCTGGCTCCTGAGATGGGTCTTTTGCGTCAAAGCCCTCTCTGCCTTAAGGGCTGGTTTAGGTTTCAGACACTGTTTTTTCCAGCACAGTTTACCAGGGCTCCTCTATCATCTTCCTGCAGCAATCTGAAAATAGAAAATAAATCACTAAATCTCTAAGAGTATAGAATTTTCCAGCCCCATCAAATCTGACTGGACTTGATCAATTTTATCCTAATTTTTTCTCTTTATTTAAATAGATTTAGATTGAGGAGTGGAATATATAAGAGATACACTATTAATTTCCTCAAGACTTCCCACATAAGGAGGCCTCCATTTGCTTGGTTTCCCATCAACCAAATCAGCTAGCTTCTTTGGCAGGGCCAGACAATCAGCATCTTGTTTTATTTAGGAGTCAGTATCACTGTATCACTGTCATTCCGTTGTTCATTGATTTACTTGAGCGGGCACCAGTAATGTCTCTATTACACTTAGCCCTGATATTTTAGCAGCCTCTCCTTACTCATTTTTCCCAACAATTGGAGGCTCTTTCAGGGTCAGGGGAATGAGACCTATCATTACTGTTTTTGGCATATCGAATACACCATGGGTAGCTTGCCAGGCTCTGCCGTGCGGGCAGGATACTCTCAGGAGCTTGCCAGGCTCTCCGAGAGGTATGTATATATATTTTATTGTATTTGAGATATGAATATGCCATGGGGAGATTGCAAGGCTCTCCTGTGTGGGCAATAGACTCTTGGTAGCTTTTCAGGTTCTCCAACAGGAAGAACAAGGGTATTAGATATCTTCCGGGAACTTGGTCTTATAGTCTCTGGATGTTGGCCGTTGGTGGGATTACATGGCGTCAGGGGCAGTTTGTGGGTGTGACTGCCAAGCTACTGGAAAATGGGGGGTCTGGCTGGAGAAGGCCCAGTCCCAATCCAAGCAGGTTTAGAGATTTCAGCCCCCAAATTAGGAGTCAGTATATAATGCAACCTGCTTGAGTTCCATTTCTGTCCTATGCCCTATACTAAAGAACTTATTTTTTAAGACTCTCTCTGTATTTTGTTCTTTTGGGTGGACCACACCCAGCAATGCTAAAGGCTTATTCCTGAGGCTTTGCTCCCAAAAATCACTCCTGCCAGTGCTCGGTCATATAGGATGCCAAGGATCAAACTTGGGTTGGTCAAGTGCAAGGTGAATGCTCTGTGCATAGTATTATGGTTCAGGCCCGTCTCTATTTTTTTTTATCTCTGCAAATAGAGCATATCATAATAGGATGGTGATTTCTTTGTGTTCAGCCCTTCTGCTTGCCCTATAACAGATGAGCAAAAAATATTTACTGAAATTATTTCGAAGGTCTTAAGAGGAAATTATGACAAATACCCTCCTTATTGGGGGGCAGAGCGATAGCAAACAGGTAGGGCGTTTGCCTTGCACGCCGCTGACCCAGGTTCGATTCCTCTGTCCCTCTCAGAGAGCCAGCAAGCTACCTAGCGTATCCCACCCCCATGGCAAGGCCTAGCAAACAGACGTTACTGTTATCGGGAGGACAGTGTTACAGTGTTACCCTCCTTATTTACATGGGATACAAATTCAAGCTAGATGTCATTCCAATGGAAGCATGAAGGAGGCACCTTCTTTTTTCTGGGGCAGAGCAGAACAATGTAGAAAAGGAGAGCTCTAGTCCTTGCTTTGCATTTTCCTTCCCTTTTAGTATACTTTCTTCATTCGCCTACTCACTAGGACCAAAACCTAACCCTCTTTCAAGTTTGATCTCTATAATGACCCAATACATGTAACTGAGAAATAAGCTTTGATTTTATTCCAACTCAAGTTTCTAAGAACAAAAAAATAAGTCATTTAAATACATCAAAATTCAACTCCACGGTTTCCTTTTGATTTACCTCTGAAATTCTAAAAAGAATGTCCCAACAGGATTTAGGTATATATACACAGGGAGCAGAAAGATACATATCTTTAATTAAATTTGCACTTGGGAATAAAATACTATATTTTAATGAAATTTTGTATAAGAAGTGTGTAAAGTTGAATAGCTTTGTATTCAGAAATACCCAAACTCATTTCCAAATTTCCCAACTTTCTAACTGATTTGATCCTTTGAATAAAACACTATCACATATTAAGTAATGGCGGATGTAATTGTTGGGATAATATTTGTGAAAATCCTAACAAATGATTGATGTTTGTTAACACATAGTTACTGTATGCATGACACACTATCATTGCTATATTAAATATTGCAAAGAATATGAATATGACTGCAACCGTATATGAATATGGTTGTATTAAGGAAATGTCCAACAAGAGAACGTAAAAGCATCCATTATCTATAGACTTTTAATGGTTGTAATTTATTTTATCACTTCAAGATATTTAAGTAACATTAATCAATTTGAAATTGTCCAATTCTTTAACTAAACTAAGCAATGAATTTTAAAATATTTAATAGCAATATGATTACATTTTCAAATACACCCTCATTAGCAATATTAATGTGCTAATGATTATCTAATTTCTGGTAAATTATATTCATTTGTAACTACTCTAACACAGAAGAACTTGTAAGATGATAGAGCTGCAGAAAACAGATGAATCTACATAGGAGCAATTTATTGCAACTAAAGTGATAGATAGTTGTATTACTCAGATTAAAATTTAAATGGACATTTAGGTTGTCTTCTCTTTAAGAAAGTGGACATTTCTTACATGATACATGGATCATAAAAAACATGCTTTAACCATGCTTTATCATGGAGTTGTTTGTGTATACCAATCAATGTGATTTGGGGAAAGATGAAACTGAAATCATTTTTAAAGAATCTACTATTTAATAACTTACCACTTATATACATATATACATATATGTGTGTGTTTGTGTGTGTACACAGTGACTTGCTAGTTTTTTTATTGCTGCTGTTACAAATTACCACAGAGTTAGTAGTTTACAACACAATATATTAAAATTCTAAAGGTTCAAAATACAAAATGGGCTTAATGGCTCCAAAATCAAGTGTTGTTTAGACAAATTCCTTCATAAAGCTAGGGAGAATCTGTTTTCTGAATCTTTCTAGTTCCTGCAAGTTGTCTGTATTTACACCTACATTCTTTGATTGGATATCTCTCCCTCCTTCTTCCTTTCCCTTTCACTTCCTTTCTCTTCCTTTTCCCGCTTGCTTTTATGTCCTTACCTCTTTCTTTCACTTATGAGATCCTTATGATTAATTAACACACCTGCACACCGAATAAACTTCTCCATGTCTCAAGAATTTAACTTAATCATACCCACAAAAATTTCTTGTATCATGTAAAATAGCATTTCTACAGCTTCAAGAGTAATGATGTGAACAGTAATGAAAGAACAGTACTTTGTCTACTGCAATGCTAAATTTTGTCTTCCTTCAGTAGGCAACCATCGTGCAGGATTTGATTGGTGAGGAATAAAATGGTTCTGTTATATTTAAGTCATAGAAATTAGATGGTTGGTTTGACCTGGGGATAGTGATAGTTGTATGTACAAAAAAATAATGTATTTTCTAGATGTTAGTTTAAAAAAGTGCAATTTGATTCACCGCTTTCATATGCTAGATGGATGCCAGAGTATCATTTTTGTGCTATCATGGTATACATTTCCATTTTACTTTTTGCCCTTTTCCTTGTGTTCTTTGAGAACTGTAAATCAATGCAAGATTGTGCTAAATACTTGCTCTTTCATTTTTTTGTCATTTCTCAGTTTTATGATATTCAAATGAGGTTATAATATATAGAACTCAACTGATTACAAATTAACCAGACAGTAGCATTTAGAATGTTTTAAAGAGATGGGTTTTATTATTAACTGAGATACATGCAAATATTAAGAATTACAGAAAATGTATTCAGGCTGATAACTCTAGGCCGATGATATGTCCATGGCATGACATTTTGCATACAAATCTGAACTGAGTTATAGATTACATATTTAGACTTGGAAAAATTTAGTTAATTACTTTCCCCACTTAATTCTAAATAGATTTTCTGAGTACTAAGATGTTGGTTTCTTTCTAATGTGTCCAAATTATAATAGCAAGTATGCCACCAAAGTGTGTTTGCCCTTTTTGGAGTTGGTGTCTGTGTTTGCATAAGTTGTTTGTCCTTCCCTGTGGCACATCAGTCATTCTCATCTGGATTTTAATTCATGTTACTAAAGGATTATTGAATTGCTTTTAGAAAATTTCAAAGAAAAATCATTTTCTATTAAAGAGTTGAAAACCTTCAGAGTACTAATTACATACTTACTAGCATCTTAGGCATTTTTAAAGATTTTAGGAAATTATATCTGCATTATGAGTATTCACATAAGGAAAAGGGCATTTTCTTACTGTTTGAAATTTTCTGCATCTTCATTTCTTCATCTAGTAAGGTCATAGATGGTATTCGTTTTGTTTTGTTTGTTGAACACATTCTCTTTAAGAAGTAGCATAGAATTGTAGTTAACTCACGGGATCCCAAGTCAAGCTGTCTGCTTTGCTTTTCAAGCCTGAAGCTCATTAACTACCTGACCTTGAGCAAGTTTTATAAGCTTTCTGTGTCTCTATTTCCTTATCCGTGAAATATAGATTAAAAATAAATAGTTTTTCGCCTTATAGTATGATAGAGGGCAATATATGAAATAATGTCAGACATACTTAAAAAGCTGTGCACACATTGTTTTTACTTTTTATTCATAATTTTGAGTCCTTTATTCATATTTCAATAATTTTGTCAGTTTTGTTGCTCAGTGGTTTTTGTTTGTTTGTTTTTGCTTTTTGGGTTGCACCGGCGATGCACAGGGGTTAACTCCCGGTTCCGCACTCAGGAATAACTCCTGGTGGTGCTCGGGGGACTATGTGGGATGCTGGGAATCAAACCCAGGTCAGCTGTGTGCAAGGTAAACACCCTAGCTGGTGTGCTATTGCTCCAGCCTCTTGTTCAGTGTTCTTTACTAAAAATAAACACTTCTGACTATATACTATCATTGTCCTTTTTCAGTTTTCCATTTATCTCCTGTATTTTTTTTTACCATTAATAGAAATTCATCTAACTCTTTAGGCCATTTGATGCTCCATTTGTGAAAGGCAGTGAGCTGTGAAATTCTTAATGTTTTCTGGAGTAATTATTCAATTTTTCAGACATGACCAGTTGATAATTTGCAGTTTCCATCACTTTTTGTAGTCTTTTTTTCTAACACATATTCACACAGACAACTCTTTCATGTCTCCATGAAGATGTTTCACTTTTGCTTTTATTTTGTTTTGTTTTGTATTTTGGGGGGAGAACCATGACCATACCAGTAGACATTCAGGAGTTACTCCTGGTTCTGTACTCAGTAATTACTCCTAGCAGTACCATTTGGAATACTGGAAATTGAATTTAGGAGTAGGAGTGCCTTTTACTGAGAATAAACTTGACGAGTGTACTTTTATCTGATACAAGGTTTTAAATAACAGGTGAATTTGAAAGTATCTGACATTTATTGTGATTATGTCTGTGTTGTACAATTATTGCATTTATATACTAAACTTATTTCTTTTCATTGCAAGGAAAAGAAAATATTTTTAATTTTAATTAGGCATTGAATGAAAATATTTACTTAAGTCCCTAAGTGAATTTAGGGGTGGGGGGCACTACTGGCAGTTCTCAGGGTTTACTCCAGGCTCTGGACGCAGGGATAAATCCCAGTAGTGCTTACAATATGGGATGTCAGGGATCAAACCCAGGTTGGTTGGCCACATGCAAGGAAAGCATCCTATTCACTATATTATCCCTCCAGCCCTAAAGTCCCAGTGGAAAACCAGATATTCAGAGAATCCAAACAGACACAAATTTTCATATTTTTCTGTGCAGTAAAATCATTCTCAACTGCTATTGTGTACACAAACCTAGAAAATAGAAAAAGCAAACAATTCAATAAAAGGTTCAATGTGAGGGCTGAAATAGGAGGCAGGAAAGAAAATGAAGGTAGGGAAAGCTTGCCTGCCTGTTACCTGGGGACTTTCAGAGTATGGTTCATGTCAATAGCAAAGTGCACAAAAGAATTCTCCCTAACAAAACCAGAAACTACCAGTCCTAAAGAGGATGGCAGGGGATGCAGAAGTGATGAGTAAACATAATGAACATCCACAATTACACTTGTACTCTACACTGGTTCCAGAAAGAGACCTTGGAATTATTTTGGAATTTCAGTACTTTAAGAGTAAATTAAAGTAAATTAAAGACCATTAAGGAGAATAATAACAAAAGAGAATGCTAGATTGAATTAAAAAAAATTGAGACCAAGTCCACTTCATATAATTAAAGAAACATATAACATGAAGGGTCTTTATGTTTTTTTTTCCATAGGAAATGTTCAGATATAGTCTCTTATTCTTCAAAGATATTGGTAAACTATATGATCTCCAAGACTTCTATTTCTAACAATAGTTCTTTATGATCATGGAATTTGTAATTAGTTCTGTTTCCAAGTATGTTATTCCTATTACCTGTATTATTGTCAGATAGATGGCTTAAATGGTAAAATATCAAACTATCTAAAATGAATGACTGTCAAAGCTTTCTCTAGTCAAAAGCTCTAACTAAGGCACTAATTAACTTTGACTAAAACTGTCAAATGTGCTAACATTCTTATGTAATGCATTTCACTAAAAATAAAATTGAAAAAAATCTAGTGTGTAATTTACATGACACTCACATATTTTAGTTTGATCAATCTCCCAGATGATTGAAGGGTGGGCAGAGATGTAAAGAACAAGTTTTATACTTTCTGGATGTCAGATCACATTTAAATCTGCCAATTATTAGTTATGTGAAAAAGTAACTTAAACCAATACAACTCTCTATTTTCTCATCTACTAGTTTTAGAAAACAGTAGTACCTAACTCATGAAGTTATTAGAGAAGTAAAAGATAATTATCATAAAAATATTAACATAAATTTCAAATAGTGTTTCAGGATTGTTACTCAACTTTTAATCTCCTAAGACATGACTAATTTTTCAGTTTAATCACACAAGAAGTGGAATCAGTTGTTTTGATGTTTGCATAAGTGTATGCTTCTATATAGTTTCTAGTTCGATGAAAAATTGTAGATCAGAAGATGGTAATGGAATGGTGGAAATATTGTGAAACGTTGCAGTCTGTTTAATAGACCAGATATTTTAAGTGTTTTCACTATTTGTAAGTTGACACTCTGCTAGAAAAAAATCTGACCCACATATGTACATGTTACATTTTTTTTCAGTGACTCTTGGCCCTAACCCACCTGTACGTGGATTTTCGGAAGACAGTGCTACACAGAGCAAAAATCTGTCAGATCTTCAGGAAGTTTTGTCCTTAAAGGAGAGGATGGCTAGATACCAAGCAGCTGTGTCAAGGGGTGATTGCCGCAGCTTCTCTGCCAATGTAAGCTGCTCTTGGTAATTTTGATTAGGCAAAGCACACTGTTTTCCTCCATGAATTTGAGTTTCAATTCTACCTTATTCTTTGTGTAAACTTGGGCTACTATCTGAATCTATTTCTGAGCTTCAGCTTTCTTAAACTGAAAAATGGGCTTAACCAGAGGATCTTAGTGAAGAATTAAAGAGATATTTAAATGTAACCAATGAGACGCTGTCTACATGTGTCATTATTGTTACGATAGCACAGAGGGGAGGGTGTTTGCCTTGCATACAGCTGACTCCTGTTCGATTCCTCCATCCCTCTCAGAGAGCCTGGCAAGCTATCAAGAGTATCCTGCTCACATGGCAGAGCCTAGCATGCTACCCCTGGCGTATTTGATATGCCAAAAACGGTAACAACAACTCTCACAATGCAGACGTTACTGGTGCCCGCTCGAGCAAATCGATGAGCAATGGGATGACATTGATACAGTGACAGTGATCATTTAACCTACAGTTTTTTCCCTCAAGAAGGGTGGAAATTAATTTCCATTTTTAATAATTAGTTTTTTATGTTACCCTCCTTGATCTCACTTTTATTTAAATTTACTGCCAATATAATTCCTTTTGTTTTTCTCCCCTTTTTTTGCATACAATAAATCCATTAGGAGTATCTTAGTTAAAATAGAAATGAGGGAGATTAGCAATGTAGGCGCTCTTCTAGACCAATCACGATTATAAAAAAACAGCAGGAATCAGTAAGACCACCAATTTTAGAGCCAATACATAATAAAGTCATTCAAATAAGTTTTTTGGGTTACATATTCTGTGGTCTCCAATTCATAGGATTTGATGAGTCATTTTATTAGTAGTCATTTTAGAGCTTAATGGGATATAAAGATATTCTGTTACAATTCCAATCTCAACAATCTCCAAATTAGCAAAATGGTTTATTCAAACAAAATAGAAAAAGAGAATAGTCAACATGGTGTTTTTTTTTTTTTAAATAGAAACTCTTAACCATGCTTCTTTAAAAATTTTTAGGGACAAGGCTGACTGTGCCAAATTCATCAACAGTGTAGCAATTCAATGAGATTATATTCAAGTTTTACATAGTCATTAAAATACGTTTTAGAAGTAGCATAGATTTTAAATGAAAGTACAGAAATGATATAAGTATTTAAATCACTTCCAAAGCAAATAGTATATACTCCAGTGCCTCCTGCCAGTCTTCCTAACTAGCACCCCCTGCTGGACTATGAAGGAATTTCACTATCCTCAAAATTCAAATTACTCTTGGAGAATCTAGTTGATTTTCAAAATACCTACTTAAAGAGCAATTCTTTAATAAACAGTTCTTATTTGGGAATTTTGTTATTGTTCCATATACTTGGATAACATACTATGAAATGAATATAAGCATGACTTGAATTTATATTGTGATAGAAATGAAATATTTAAATTGGGTACACAGGAAATTAAACTAGCTTAAATTTATTTATTTTTTGGCTTTGGGGTCACATTTAGTGATTATTAAGGCTTACTGCTGACTCTGCCTCATGGATCACTCTTTTTGGGACTGGGAAACCATGTGCCCAGATGGGGAACAAATCAAGTCAGCTGAACTTATTTGCATGGCTAGCACTATACCTGCTAGCACTCTACCTGCTAAACAAAGTAGAGACATCTCTACTTTGTTTCATCAGTTTTATCAAAAACTGGTCCTGTTTTTTAAAATATAAAAAATCTTGTCATTAATTTCTCTCAAAACAAACAACTAAATCTGTAGGTCACTGATTCAGTCCTAGACTAAATTCACTATATTTTAATCACATTGAGATAGCTGACAATGATAAATCTTTGTTGTCAGAGTTACCAGACAGAATTTGTATAAACCTAAAATTATGCCAATGTAAAAGCAGCTGTTTGGAAAGTCCCCTAGAAGAAATGAGGAAATAATATTTGTTAAAAAGCAAATTAAAATGTGAGATTCTGTGCAGAAGAATTTACCCCCTTATATTTTTTATACTCATAAGAAATCTGTGTGAAATGTATTGATGTTACTAGCTTATGTATAAGAAAACTAATAGCTCTAGTCCAAGGTCTTGAGTAGCAAATTTATATTAGAATTATTGCCCAACTCCCCCAAATTATGATCTGTCTATTGAGTCCAAGGAACTGTCCAAGGACAGTTCTTGAAAATTGTTGGTAGGGTATTTTCCCCAGGTATAACTATTACATATTTAAATGAAATGGTTAGGTATCGAAGGCAACATGTTAGTAAAATAGTAATTATCACAGCATATCTGTTAGATTCCAAATCTTATTTCTAAGACCAAGAATAAATAAAAACACATTGAATAAATATAAATCTTACAAGTTTCAACACAAAACAATTTATGTGATCATCTGCAATAGCATGGATTAATTGTGATGTTGAATACATGGTGCTAAGTGTGGCCGATTCATGGACTTGATCTCCATTTCAGTATGGGTGCTGTGTGAGCCCAACTCACAGCCACAGGCTACCTGCTTGAGTGGGTTTCGTAGCTCTCATAGAGAAACCGTCTGCTGGCCAAGTTGAACCAGGGTATTTTATCACCACTACTAAACTATAGTTCAAAGATTGTGTCCACTTTGGTGGGAGAATAGCAGCAATGATATGAATGTAGGTACAGGGGTTCTAAGACAGTGGTGATACAAAGAGAAAAGAGAGGTGCAGGCATTTCACATGTGTAACAGTGTTCAACTCCAAATCAAAGTACCAAAGGAAACAGATGATGTATTATTAAAAAAAATTTGTTAGGTATATGAGCAACAAACTACACTTTATAGAAATGGTATTTTTTGTGGAAATGTATTTGTTAGGAGAGTATTCAGTCACTAGAACAACTACAGATGTACACCAGATTAATTTACCCAAATTTTGAATGTTGCTAAGAATTGCTAGGGCTGGAGAGATAGCACAGCGGGTAGGGTGTTTGCCTTGCACGAGGTCGACCTGGGTTTGATTCCCAGTATCCCATATGGTCCCTCAAGCACCACTGGGAGTAATTTCTGAGTGCATGAGCTAGGAGTAACCCCTGTACATTGCCAGGTGTGACCCAAAAAGCAAAAAGAAAAGAAAAGAAAAGAAAAGAAAAGAAAAGAAAAGAAAAGAAAAGAAAAAAAGAAAAGAAAAGAAAAGAAAAAAAAAGAATTGCTAGAAATAGTAAAGTTTTTAATTATATGTGAATTTATATAATTTAATATCTATATGTTATCTGTATGCAATCAGTTAAAATGGTGATTTATGTAAGTTAAATGAAAAATTAATTCAAATACTTTTGGAGGCTTAATTCAATTTTCCCTCTTATCTTCTTATTTTGGCTTTTGGATTCTATTTTTATATTGAGATATGAAAAGTATTTTAGTTTATAAGACTATATTGTTTTAGGTGTAGAATTTTACGCCTATTTTAAATATATATAATATTACCACGCCATAGGCATTATCATGACCATAACTTTACTTTCTTGTTAGACCTCCAAAACAACTCTCCAGGATTCTTTATCGTTTGGACAGTGTTTTTTTTGTTTTTTTTTTTTTTGCTTTTTGGATCACACCCAGCAATGCAATGCACAGGGGTTACTCCTGGTTCTGCACTCAGGAACCACCCCACCACCCATGGCGGTACTCAGGGGACCATATGGAATGCTGGGAATCAAACCTGAGTAGGCCGCGTGCAAGGCAAACACCCTACCCGCTGTGCTATCACTTCAGCCCTGATTCTTTATCTTTTGGGAGGATGAAAGGCACCCAGGTGGTATGCCGTGGACAAAGCAACCACCTAGATCATGAGTCAATGCCAGGGTTCTATGATGTGGTGATCTTTGAGTTTTGCAGTGTCAACCACTGGGGTCACTCAGGTAATGTTCAGTGCCTCTGGGGCTGTAAACTGTGGTGTTAGGGATCTAAACCAGGTCAGGAGGTCATACAAGGCATGTACCCTAACCCCTATTATGCCTCCCTGCCCCCCCAAGGCTTCTTTATCTTAAATTTCTAAACATATATTACATTTACATCACCCTAATATATATCAAATGGCAGGAACTGATCAGCGTTTACATTTAAAGCTTATTGCAAAACTTGATATATGTATGATTTGGGGAAGAAGGGACACTCCCAGCAGTGATTGATGATGCTCAGGGGCCACCAGGGTCACACCTGCCAGTAACTTAGAATCATACAAAGGACTGGAGTCAGAATTCATACATGCATACCATTTGAGTCACATCCCAGCTCCAGTTTTTGATAGGCTATATATCTAGTACTTAAAAGTGTACAGTCTTGTCCCTTCCTCCCAATGTGCATCTTCTCAAATATGTATTAGTCCGTGAAGTTGGAGAGACATTATAATAGTGATGAAGCAGCTTTTGGAATATTTGCTAGTAATTCATATACTCTTAAGTATTAATTTAATCTGTGGTATTTTAGAGTATTGGAATATCCAAGGACATTAATGTTATAGAATATATATATATACATATTGAGTAATTATGTGTTGTTATGAAGATTCTAGGACCCCAGGAGTGCATAGGAACCTCAGCTCAAAGGTGGTTAGTTCCTTTGGGCTCTCAAAAGGCTTCCAAGGCTATGTGAGGAGAGGGATGAACCTTGGAAGTTCCTAAATCTCCTCCTGATTTAAGAAACCTGAACCTATTTGCTTGAGAGTTATCATCCCCATTGGGATTGAGTGTTTCTGGGTTAGGTCTGCTGAATCGTCAAAGCCAAAGCTCTTACATTACTATACTTTCCACAAAGATATGTAAGATCTAATAAGATTCCTCAGTATTTTTCAAGTTGCTCCAACTGCTGCTTACTAAAATAGACTCTTTAGTGATGGACTAGAATCCTTCCAACCTTCCCCGCAAATCCACCTGTAACCAATTCTCATACAAGAGTTGAGTCCTGTGGTATGCCAATCCTGGAATCACATAACTGCTGTGTTTTTTTTTGTCTACACTTAAGTGAGAATATTGTGATTATGACTATTACAGGTTCAAATTCCAACCCCATACTCATACCCTACCTGTGAGAACTTAAAAAATCACCTTAATTCTTCAAACCTTAATTTTCTCATTTTAAAATGTATCTGTATCTCACAGGATATAGAAAAATATCAGATAAAAAATATAGAAGTACATGATGACTCATCCAGCACTATATATTGTTACTAATAACAAACATTTTTGTATGAGATACTCTCAGACTATTTTGTTCTTCCTTAATGATTTAAATTCACATTAGAATGAGTCAAATGTCTTTAATGTTCTTAATATTGTGTTGTCTATATAGACATTTGGGATTTTACAGACAACCTTATTGTGGGTTAAAATTGAATCCATTATTCTAATTTCCACTGGTCTGATATTATTGGAGAAGTACATTATAATAGGTCTAGTCTCTAGACATCAAAATCTGTCTAGAATAAAGTGAATTAACTCAATGCTTTAAAAGCTCTTTAGACTTTGCAACAAAAAGCAGATAAGTGAAAAAAAAACAAAGGGAGATTTTCATGTTTTCTGTAGAGTTCTATTGAAATAGTTGTGCATGTTAACATCTTCTTAATAAACCAATCATCAGTAAATGTTAAATATTTTATTTATTTTTGTTTATTTATTATTTGTATTTTGCACTACACTTGGTGGTTTCTGGGGACCATATAGTGACATGGATTGAACCCTGGATGCCACCATATAATACATGTGCTCCAGCTTTCCTTCCTTTATTTCCAACCCTGCCAGATATTTTTTAAAGTAATTTAATAAGCCTACCCTGAATTTAGTTTCTGTCAAACCAATTTTTTCTTTTTGTTAAAATATTTTAGATGATGGAAGAGTCAGAAATGTGCACAGTACCTGGTGGATTGGCTAGAGTGAAGAAACAATTTGAGAAGGACCAAATGGCTTCTTCCTGTAATAACTTCTCTCAGTACCAATACCAGCACCAGAACAAATCTGAACAGGTAATTCTGCTAGAGGTAATGATTATGTATTATGTATCATTAAAATGCCCTCCTTTCAGTACCTATGTATCACTCACCTCTCTTTGGTGATAACATTTATTTTCATTACTCATAAACAACATTGTAACTTTAAAATGTTTTAGAAAATCATTTTTTAAAGGATATTACTGTATTTATTTACTTGCTTGAAGCATTTCTCCACATTCCCTGGGAACCACGCTGTGATATTTTTCATCTCCGTTTCTAATGTTTCAAACATAAATGAAAATTAAATAGCATAGGTCAGACAATAGGTGAGTAGCAATGCTGAAAACAATGTTTACTTTAAGCCTCTGCTTTTAAGTTATAATTCACAAAAAGTTATCTATTCAAGATAAACTGCTGATAATTTTCCTAGATTATATATATAACATTATCAGCAATTTATTTTAGTAAGCATCCAGTTTTCTTTAAAATAATAAAAAATGAGTAGCATAACCCAGATATTACATAAAACTGTGCAATCCAGTTTCTAAACATTATCTTGTATAAGATGGTTTTCTCATCTTATTGCTCCTTTATGGCATATAATCAAATATTGTCATGAGAAATCATGGTTTTTAGTATGATTATCAATGATAAAATTCTTTAGACTCAGCCCATACTTTAAAAAATAGTAATTTTACTATAAATAGCAGCACTTCAGTATTTACCATTAGGAAAAAATAGCTGGAATATATATGAAATTTTGTAGTGGGAAACAAAAGTAGATATGTTCTTTTTAGAAAAATTTTCTGAGATATTTTGAATTGCCCAATTTCTTAAATAATAAGATAATTAGGTGTCTATGGTGATAGTAATAGAAAAGAATGACAGATATAATTACTAAAATCTGATACTTAAAATAGTATAATCTACAAATTAAGTAACAATAAATTTATGGGAAGATTCTAACAGGACTGTTAGTCTTTGTCTAAAAGGCACATCATGTAGTTAAGAAGTGGATTGGTTTTACTGTTATTCTATAATATAACTCCTGCAACATGAGACTCTTTAAGTGAAATATGTATGTTTTCCTGAAATTGTTCACCTACTTCAAGTTCAGCTGTCATTATTCACTTGAATAATAAAGGATGTTCTGTGAAGTTATAAGCACTGTGTTTACAGACACTTTTTTACAGGGAAGCCATGGGATAAAGTATAAGAGTTATGGGATCCACAGGACTTTAATTAACTGTCACATTGGCCACTTACATTTGTGTGAAACAGCCCAGACTGGTATGGCCTGGCAGTTGCACAGATCCCATGCTTAGTGAAGCTCTAAACTTACTCCATTTCTCCACTGTCATCCTATTGAAATTCTTAATAAATTTTGAACAAGGAACCCCACGTTTTCATTTTGTACCGAGTCTTGCAAAGTATGAGGCCACTACTCAAAGACCCAACTCCTAACCCTTAAGTTGACTCAGTTTCTGATGAATAAGACAGAGTAATTAGTAAGTAATTTATCTATATTATGAGGTTATTGTGAAGATCTAATGTGAAGAAAGTGGCAATTTCTATAAAGGCACCTCCTTATGCATGAAACTTGGAATAAGTTAGGACTCTTTAATATTGCAAGACAGAAAACCCAACCAAAAGTGGCTCAAACCAAAAGGAACATTATAGGTTTACAAAAATGCATTCAAGGAAAGCTTGTAAGCTCCAGTGTTGTAGTAGAGCAGCTGGCTTATGCAATCTCTCTAGTTATTAAACATTTTGAAGTTTTGCAAGCCAGATGATGTCTCGTTAATAGCTTTTCACAGAGAATATTTGTATCAAGAAACTAAGGAATGCAATAAGTCAAAAATGATTGCTTTCTCTCTCTCTCATTACCCCTTTCTCCTTCACTCCTCCATCTCTGCTTCCTTATTCCCTCCTTTCTTTTTTTCTTTACAGAAACTATTGTTAGTGTGCATTGACTTACGTTCATTTAGGGGGTCAGAGCATATGCCTGAAACAGTTACTAAAAGCATAAAACTAAACACACATCACTTGGGCCCCAGTGTTTGTTGCTTCTTCACTTACTAGACATGTGACATCAGGCAAGATCCTTAACTTTTCGGTGCCTCATGTCCCTCAGTTTTATCACTGTCATCACTGTATCACTGTCATCCCGTTGCTCACTGATTTGCTTGAGTGGGCACCAGTAACGTCTTCCATTGTGAGACTTAATACTCTCAGTAGCTTGCTGGACTCTCTGAGAAGGGTGGAGGAATCAAACCTGGGCCGATCACATGCAAGGCAAATGCCCTACCCGCTGCGCTATCGCTCCAGCCCCTCTCAATTATAAAGTCAAGATTTTAATCATTTACCTTACTTTAAAAGGTTACCTTTAAAGGTTTGTTGAGAAAATTAAGTGAGTTACACGTGAAAAGTGCTTAAAACTGCCTGGTATAATGTATAAAAATAAAAAGAAAAGGCGCGGGCGAGGGAAGGGACGCCTCACCGCACTGAGCCAGGCACAGGGCCTAAGGCAGCAGCTGTCTCTTTCGCCACCCAAGTTTGGTAGCCTCCGGCCGCTTCCCCCACCCCGGGGAGGTTGGTGGCGATGATGTGGCAGGCGAAGGAAGGAACGGAGCCATGATGGTTGGTCTCACTTGCAGTTTATTCCAATCTTCCCTCTATACACTCTCCCTCCTATATACTTTCCACCCCCTCACCTTCTCTTCGAACCCCTTTTATTGATCATGGCCCTTCCAAAGGGCGCAATACATTGACATCACCAAAAGCACCAAAAGATCTTACAGGAAGAACATTGAGGCAACATAATTCTCTTATATCTGCAGGCCCTTAATCTAGCCCCCGCCCCCCCAAAGAAGATACAAAACCAAAACCAAAGCCTTCTTTGGGCTGAAAGCACTCGGATTTACATCCCAAAGACCAGGCTGGGCCACAGCAAGAAATCTACATGTCAATTACAAACTAGACAGCACCTGAAATTTACATCCCAAAGACTAGGCTGGGCCAGAGCCTGGAATCTACAATGTCAAGTCAAACCTGGCTAGCACCTTAGATCTGCGGGTCAAAGATCAGCTAGGTTTCTGTGACAAAAGGTTTCTGTGACAAAACTCCAGAAGGCAGCTGGAAAAGGGGAAATATTCCAACAGTATAATGCACATGTTGGCTAGAAAATAATTTAAGTATCACTTCAGTCATCTATTTTTTGTTTATCTCTCAGCCTCACTTCTCTTCAGCTGGTCCCATTCCTGTCCAGTTTCCCTCCATCATCAATGTCTCCCAAAGTGGGTGATACAGCTTTCTGGGGAGTGCTGAAATGAGGGGGGAGGGAGGAGGATGGGGGACTACTATGGGTGCCTAAAGTAAAACTCCTGTGGATGCCTGTGTTTGTTCACTTAACAAAGGTAGATTTCCAGGGGGTCACTGAATGATATTTTTGTTTTCTGAAAAGGGCTGGTAGACCAGCTAAATTTGGGAATCTCTGCTCTAGATCAATGTTTCTTTAACATTTTCCTTCTGTGACCTCATTGTGACCTTGTTTTCTTTCTGTGATCCCCTGTCCTACTGATTGGAATCAGTTTGATTTGGTGGCCACAGAGCATTGCTTAGGCTGAGCTGTGGGCTCCACTTGATAAACACTGGGAGTAAAAAAGATGCAATGAGTGAGTCCTTTTCCCTCAAGTCCTGGGACATGGAGGAAGCAAGTATTGATTGGAAATGCACTCAAAGACATTCTTACAAAAAATGTATTGCTAGAGTGAGAGGATGCTGATTGGTTGAAACCTCTGTACCTGTATAGAACTTCTCTGTACCTATGTAGAACTTCTCAGAACATGCTTATCAATTAAGAATGAATTGGTTCTGAGTAATAATAAAATCAAACAAGATAGAATCTCCACTATAAACTCCTCTCACATTTAGTTGTTTATTAAAGTACATTATTATTATAAGACAGTCATTTGCTGTGTAAACATGAAATAGTAATTATGTACAAGTAATAAAATCCAACCATGCACTACAAGTCACTATCTTCCTGAGCGTGGGTCCGTCGGAGTCTTTAAACTTTAGCGCAGTCTCTACCTTTATGTACACATATGTTTTTTGATTTGGAGGGAACACAGCAGTGCATAGAGCTTACTCCTTGCTCTGTGCTAAGAGATTAACTCCTGAAAGTTCTCAGGAGATCATATATGTTGGCAGGCGTTGAACCCTAGTCAGCTGTGTGCAAGAGAAGTGCCATACCCATTGAACTTTCTCTCCAGCTCCTGGGCTCTAACTTTAGATGTGTTATAATACATAATAATTCCATGAAGAGTGAGAAAACCTAAGTAATAATCCAATGTAATGTAAATGAAATATAATGGCAATAGAATGTGAGGATGAACTTTAATTATCATTTATTGATCTGTATCAGAAATCTGATTTTAAAAATGAAAGGAAATAAAAAAGTTATCTGTTCTTTCAAAAATTAAATGACTAATTTATAATCCATGTTGAAATTTTAATCTTTATCAATTTTTTTGTAAAGGTGCAAAGTTAGGAAAATCATGTCTTAAATATGTGTTTAATCTTTTAAGTTCTAACAATAAATTCTAAAAAATCATTTGTGAGAGAATCTGAAGTGAGACAATTAATGGTAGTTACAGACAGTTAATTCTGGTTGACCTAAACTGTTGTTTACCCTGATAGTAGCTTTTGTTTGTTGAAGTAATTGAGATTTTTATCTCTGCTAAATCTAACCCTGTCCAAAGACATTGACTTTGTTGATAATAAAAATTAATATTAATTTTAAAATCGTGTTTAATTAGAGTTAAAAGAAAGAACATTTGTTTTGGATTTCTGACAGTATTTAATGTCATAATTAGTAAAATTTTTCACAAGGTATAATAATTATGTCCAATCTGCCTCCTTCCCTTCAAAATGTATTGCAGTCAGATGTTTCAAGATAATTAGCTGATGGTTTGGGACTGTTTGGGAGATCATCAATGAGGCTAAACAAGATTTAAAATTATCTCTGAGATTAAAGATTCCTTTTATTCGCTAATTGATCAGATTATCTTATACCTATTTAAGAAAAGATTCTGAAACAAAAGGATAAAGGAGCAGCAGATATATGAAAATGTATTTATTCCAGACATATTATTAAAGTTTGGATAATGTCCCATTTATATATTCTAGATTTTCTACGCCTTACACTTCTGTCACTGTGGAATCTGCCTATGTAAATTAGGAAAAGGATGCCCTATGGACCATAGGACCTCTGGGCCTGGGAACCCAAAAATGAGGTTTCATGTTGTTAGGAGAATGTTTTGGAGAAACACAGTAAGGTGACTCTAGTAGTTAGTGCTAATCAACTTTAACACCATCCATTTAGATTCTGCTTTGCAATACAGACATTACTATTGCTAGTAAATATGGCTGAAACCCAACCCTCCTTAAGGGATTGTATGCCTTCAGCATATCTCCTGTTAATATTTAACTCAGATATATCACACAGAGGTATGATCTTAGAGCTATATTATTAAAGGAGAGGCACTTACCTTGCATGTTGCTGACCTGGATTGGATCCCTGGCACCCCATATGCTCTACTGATCACAGTCATGAGTAATCCCTGAGCTACGAGTAAACTCTGAGCACCACAGGACATGGCTTAAAGCCAAAAATAAAACAAAAGAGAGCAAAAAATATCACATCAGCATTTAGCCTTATTTTGCCTGAGGACTAAGTTCTAAAATAAATGCTTATAACTAATACACATATAACATAAATTAGTATAATTAATATAAAAAATCACAGCCGGTGAGAATCAGTAAGTTTAATATAATATTAGAATGCAAAACACCACTTAAGTAGGGTGCTTTTAATTCACTTCTTACAACAAACTATTTGGAAAGAACATTTTCTTGCAAATGACTTATGAGAAGTGGGGATAAGAGAGCGACAGCTTTGAAAAGTTCCTCCACTCCCTTCCTCTCTACACTCCTGGGTCACCTGAGAAGTGTCAGGGAAATTTAGGACCGATAACTGTGCTGAGCACCTGCTCATCTCATGTCTCACCAACCCCACCAGGTGGTTGTCAAACCACACCTGGTTCCTCTTGTTTTGCCATGGGAAAAGATCCCTGCCATCAATTTCTTGGGGAAGAATCAGATTAGTACTTATCATAGTCTACTAATTATAGAACCCAGGCTCGAGTGAGAAATTGCTCTTTGCAGGAAGGAAGAGTCGGTCTTAAATCTTACCCATGTTTTCCACGGTTTTCTGTTGCCTTGCATCACCTGAAAAAAATTTCAGATGAGCAGTGAAGTAAAAAGCTTTTTACTTTGAGAACGTGAAGAAGGAAAGAGAAAGAAGGTGGGCTTCTCCACACAGAGAGCATAGAGTACACAGCTGAGGCATAGATGGCAGCCACCTCCCAGAATGGGGAGACATCCCACTTGCCTTTGCTGAATTGATCTTCTAGGTTTTCTCTGCAATTGCCCCTACATGGGGCTTTCTACATAGGTAGGTGTTCACTGTTAGGGCATGTTCAAGGGAAGAGATTGAAACTTTTGGGGCCCACCTTTGTGTCCTTATCACACACCTTTATTCCTGCTGGAGCTTCTTTTTGGAAGGGATCCAGCTATACCTAGGCCTGCGGGGGTGCCAGTTGGATTCTTATCAGACCCAAGTTCTTGTGTCCATTGGGTGGGTCTGACCATAATGTGTTCTGTTACTTTAGGGTTAATGACATAGTAACTTTTTCAAATCCCATCTTGGTGTGATAATTTCCCAACAATTCATTGACAGTCACTCTTCTCCTACCCTGTACCTGCCTGCTTCCATTGTGTATAATCCATCCATTCATGCTTAGAAAGGAGTTTAGAAATATACTAGAACAGAGATCAGAATCAAAGTACCATTAGCATGAAACTACCATTGTCTCTTATCTAGGTTCATTTATAATTGCTCATTCTATTGGATTTGTTGTTGTTGTTAATGATTTGTTATTTGTTTGCAGTCATACTGATGGTGTTCAGGGGCGACTCCTGATATGTTGCTGGGGATTACCCCTATACATGCTCTACATACTTTAAGAACAATGCAATGCCAAGGATCAAACCTTTTCTTTGAGCTCTTCCCCCATCCCAAGATCCTTTTTCAAACCAAATTTAATTAGATATAAATTTATGGCATAAAATTCACCCATTTTAAGTGTAGATTTCTTATCTTTTATATATGTACAAGTTGATTCAATATAACCAATCTAATCTTATAACATTCTTATTCTATATCCCAATGAGCCTTGTATCCCTAGCAATCTAAGTTTTCTTCATGCAATGTGCATGAAACTCAGGGTTTGATTTTTATATTTTCACGTAATTTTTCCTTGTTTTCTTTTTTGTTTTTATGTAATATTTAATAGCTCTTTTAAGTATTATAAAATCTTAAAAAATATTTTGGAGGAGTAATTTTTCCCCTCATAAGTGACTTAATTAGGGACTTATAAAAGGGTCCAAAATTTGGGGGAGTAATCAGAGCAAGTCACCACATAGATATTAGCTTTCCTATTAAAATGATAACACTGAATAATGGTAAGAATCTAAAGCAAGCTTTCTTGGACTTTTTATTTGTGTTCCTTTTTCCCCCAAGAAATACAACACAAGCAATCAAGCACTGAAAAACATCATCGTAAATTCACTACACTGTTGATTCTGAATCAATTTTTTGGTATTGTATATTCAGGAACTTTCTAGTCTTGTCAATATTTTTGCTGCCATGCATTCAGTTAATGACCCTCAATTTAAAGATTTATGATGTAAAGTATTCCTGACCTCCATCACTACCAAAATCTCTAATGTGGACCAGTTGGGCATTACAAGACCATATGTATCTTTAAACATGCATCTGCTGTTACAAAAAAAAAAATCCTAATGTAAACAGCAGTACTTTGTAAAATACATGTATTTGGAACAGTTCCTAGATCGTTTATATTTTGACAGCTTTTGATCTGTATAACTCCAATCTGTGTGTTTTAGACCTTTTAATGGTGAGCCATAATTTTTTTCCTATCAAACTAAACAGTTTTATCAGCAAAATGTCCATATTGTAGACCATTTCCCATTTCAGTGTTTTGAAGCTTAAGTCTACCTTTAACCTTCTGCCAAGACACATTTTTTCAAGATCATAGATTATTCTTAATAGCCCAAACTTATATAGATCTCGATGAACATAATTTGTGAGCCAAAGTAGATATTTCATTATATTTTAATGGCTATTTATAAATGGCTATTTATAAATAACTATTGTAGCTGTAAGTAACCCCACTCAAACAAAGATAGAGAAGAAAAATAGTTAACCCTATTGGTTCTACTATCAGACAGCCTATACTATAATATCCTGTGTGAGTGACCTAATTCTTAACCAGCAATCTAAAACACAAGAATAATTTTGACACTAATAAGGGATGCCTAGGAGAAAAATATTATTATAATTCCTGGCTTATATAAATAGTCACCATCAAGTAGTTATTATTTTCAAGGTAGAATATGGTCCATAAACATTCTTATATATAATTTTTAAAGATTTTTAAAAAGCTAAAATTTTTCTGGGCCTCTCATCCTTTAGTTCTTTTCAGTTCTTTGGTCCTAAGGACAGAAATATTCCTCAGAAGCTTATTAGGTAATTAAAGCAGTTAAAAGTGTACAACTCTGTGTATTCTTTGGGCATATGTTATTTTTCTGGAGTTGTAAATTTTGAGGAAAAGGTGTTTTACTCCAACTCTAGAAAATGACTAAATTATATGAACTTCTTCAGAAGAAAGGACTTTTTGTACAACATACTTTCCGTAAGTATTTTGCAGCCCCCAGATTCCATTTTAAATTAGTTTGTTTTTCAAATAGGAGCAAATGCTTTTTGTTTTGTTTTTGTTTTAAGTCTGATTTATTTGCAGTATTGTGACAAGTTGTACTGAGATAGAAGTAGTGTAATTAATATAGAAGTTGCTTGGGTCAGGAGAGAAAAGGCTACACTGAATAAATGAAGAAAAGAGTTTAGGCACTGTTGACTTTGTTCTGCTGCATTGTTGTTTCTCATCATGTTTCAATTGATGTACAGAAGGTAGAAAATGTCTTTGTGAAGCGAGGAAACCATCTCATACCATGTTATGGTTGGTGCAATTAACATAGCTGGAGCGATAGCACAGCCATAGGGTATTTGCTACGGTTGGTGGTGGGTGGTCAGCCCTTTCACGCAGCCGACCCGTGTTCGATTCCTCTGTCCCTCTCAGAGAGTCCGACAAGCTACTGAGAGTATCGCGCCCGCATGGCAGAGCCTGGCAAGCTACCCGTAGCATATTTGATATGCCAAAAACAGTAACAATAAGTCTCACAATGAGAGACATTACTTGTGCCCGCTCCAGTAAATCGATAAGCAACGGGATGACAGTGACAGTGTGGATATGTGTGTTTGTGTGTGTGTGTGTGTGTGTGTGTGTGTATTTTGCAAAGGTTCTTTTAAGACTTGCAGGTGCCTACTGTGTGGAAGTGTAGCCCCTAGTACTTATGAAGCCTCTCTGCCTCTATCTCAGTATGCTAAATGAATTGGGATGTGGATTTACAAGGTTTCAATGAGTACTTTGCTGACTTCTGTATCACTTGGGGACTGACATGGGACATTTTCGGAGCCTGTGACATATCTCCTATCTTTTCTCTGACTGAGTGAGGATTTAAAACCAAATTTTTCTGACAGGCTGGGGCATATATCTTAGTGGGAGCATGTGGTCACTTACATTGCAGAGTCCCTTAGTGAAGCAGTCCTTTATTCTAGCTGGACACCGGAGCTCCCTTGAGCAGCCCAGATAATTCTGATTTAATTGCTCTGTCCCATGGTCAGGGATCAGGGAATATTGCTCTCTAAGTGATTCAAGTGTGCAGCAGTGAACAAGACAGTGCAAACGAGACTCAGGATTTGATAATCTGGAGATCATCAGTCCCCTCTTAGCTTCTTAGATGAGTCTTCTCATATACCCCCCTAATTTTTCTTCATTCTGATAACAGACCCTTCTCTTTCTATTGACATTTCTCTTTGAGAAGTCCACTATAGTTACAGAATAGATAAAATAGCTGTGGAGAACATTGAAAAAGCAAGGGCTAAAACAAATCACGATCACTATAAGAAACGTCAATCAGCCAAACAATTGATTTACAGGTGCCTTCAAGCTCAGTCAACTCCTTTATTAAAGGCAGACAGTATAAGAATAGTGCTTATTTGCGTGCATAAAAAGATATATCAGAATATTAAAAATCAACTTATACATGAAGGAACTAAAAATTATGTCAAAGCATTATAATCAAATTAGAATAAAAATAAAGAAATTAATGAATTATTAGAAGGGTACCTTGATAATCAGTAAAACTGATGTAATTATTGAAATTTTTCATTTTAAACTTTTAATTTCATAGAATTAAACCATCTGGGCACCAAATACTCTTGAGTTTGTACCTTTGATATTCCTGTGCAAATTATTGATTATAAGAGACTGAAAATAATCATGAAATTATAAGCCTTATAAAATAATGTAATATACACATAAATAGTCCTTTGGCTCTTTACATAACTAAAACAATAATGTGACCTTTCCCTAGGATGCAAGCTGCAAGCTGTACCCATGAAGTATAATAGGCCAATCTTCTGTTATCCACCAACATCAATCACATTACTTTAGGGCCACACACTATCATTCTCAATCTGTGCTGTCCCCAAATGCAGTTGATGGTAATTGCTGAGGCAAGACCGTAAAGTCTAGTCATGGTCCCTTTGCAATCCCCAATTTAGCTTCTTTCTGCAGAATGTGCTGGTATAGGGGTTTTCCTGCTAATGCATAAACAGATTCCCTACTCATCACTCCCATCCCATCATGACTTCACTGCAGGCCACCACAGTGCAGCTCTATAAAGGGAAACTCATTACCACCCCACATGGTAAAGACATTTGTGGAATGTTTGCCTGGGTCTTTTGTAGAAACTCCCTTCTTGGTGGAACAGTGCAGTCCTTAGGGTGTGTGTACTTTGGCTGGACTCCTATAACGTAATGTAGATCACTGAATTAACCTACTAATGCACAGAGAGTTAGGGTGTCCTGGTTGTGTTTCTCACATAGTGAGGGCCAAAGTGGTTAGTTGACATACTCATATCATTGAGTTGTAAGCATATTCAAGTGCCTTCAAAAAATCCTATATTGGTTGCTTTTCATCATGTGATTCATCTTACTTCCTCTCCAAAATGGGATCTGTAAGAACAATGTTTTCCCCAATTACTGGAGGACCACCACTACAGCTTCTTTTCTTCTTAATGGCAGTGTGGATTTTCTGTTTCTGTAAAGCTATTTGTTCTTATAGAACCCATTTTCAATTTCATTTACAGAAGACAAGTGCACTTACAGATATATCCTCCATTCCCTTAAAGTAAAATGAATTGGGATTGCTTTAGTGAAAAAAAAAAAAGAGTGATGGTGTTCTTATCACAGAGACCTGAGTTGTTTAGAGAGAGTGACCTGAAAACTTTTGCCAAAAATACAAAATTTTAGTATGGAATTTCATGTCCTTTAGTACTTGAATATATGGTCTCAAGGAGTACTGGGTGTTGATAAAGATATAAAGCACAGATATTTTGACAAATCCGAATTTTATGTCTTTTTGATGGGAAGGATGCGCATTTAAGGGGGAAATGGAATAGAAGAAATATGTTTTCACAGCCTTCTTCTACTGGAAGTCTTACATTGATTTAGAAATAGAAAAATGTGCTTTGTATGATTTCACTTGACAGAAATCCTCAAGTATAGAGACAGAACGTTTTACTGTTTAAATTTATTTTCAGTTATTTGAATGGCAAGACAAAATCTTACATTCATAGATTTTATGACTGTAAGTAATCAAGGGCGTTTGCCTTGCACGCGGCCGACCCGGGTTCGATCCCTGGCATCCCATATGGTCCCCCAAGCACTGCCAGGAGTAATTCCTGAGTGCAAAGCCAGGAGTAACCCCTGAGCATCGCTGGGTGTGACCCAAAAAGAAACAAAAAAGAAATCACTAATATTACAAAATTGTTACACTTGTAGAACTTAGTAAAATATTCAAACGTTTTTTCCACATAATTACTTTTGTGAAATGGCTGTTTTCTCTAAGCACTTGACGTCAGAGGATATTATTAGCTCTTTCTGCTTCTTTGGGATCTGGTATTTCTCAGAATAAACCCATTCTCATGGGTCTTTGAAAATAATTAAATTGAGCTGTTTTTCTATGCTTTTGGATGTTCACTTATTTATTAGTTTGCATAGCTACAAACAAATTCCAATGCTAAATAGAAGAAAACTGAGATGGCACAATCTGAGAAAATAAAGAAAGAGAAAAAGATTCTGTCCTTATTACTGTGCTCTTACAAAATTAATGTTTAGAAACCTCACTTTTAATTTTTTTCTAACTTCTTTGAAAATCTTTTTTTAAATATATATTTTATCTTTATAAAGGGCTGGAGTGATAGCCCAGTGGGTAGGGAGTTTACCTTGTATGCGACCGACCCGGGTTTGATCCCTCTGCCCGTCTCTGAGAGCCTAGCAAGCTACTGAGAGTATCTCGCCCCCACAGGCAGAGCCTTGCAAGCTCGTCGTGGCGTATTTGGTATGCCAAAAATTGTAACAAGAAATCTCACAATGGAGAAGTTACTGTTGCCCACTTGAGCAAATCGATGAGCAGTGGGATGACAGTGACAGTGACAGTTATAGTGATCTTTATAAAATTGTTCACAGTAGTTTATTGCAGATAATTTTCAAACACCAAACTCACCCCCATGCACCTTCCCACCACCATAAGAGGAAAGTGTGTGAAGATTGTTGTATTTCATCCTGCAGCCATTTAAGCCCATATATATATATATATATATATATATACATATACATATATATATATATATATATACAATCATTTATGTTAAAACCAAACAAATGTGTGTGACTTTTGTACATCAGTGGGCTAGAGTATAAGAGATCATGTGCTTTCGAATGTGGCTACGCTCCAGGACATTTGTGTTGCTCTCTTCCGGGAGCTTTATTTCAATCTCTGGATCTTGGCCATTGATGAGATTATATGGCATTTGGGGCAGTTTGTGGGTGTGACAGCCAAGCTACTGAAAGCCTGGGGAGCTAGGAGAAGGAGGCCTAGTCCCATTCCCAGGGAGTTTGGAGATCTCAGTCACAGGTTTCCCTATACCGGGTTTTTCTGCAAGTTCCCTCAGAGGTGAGGCTCATATGAGCTTGTAGAGAATAGCCTTAAACATGGCTGGGATTGGTTTCTGGAGGTTTTCGGCTGCCAGGATTCTGCTTGGGGTGGGGAAGGAACTCAAACCACCCCACTCTGTGTTGCCCCAGTGAAGACCTTCTTTGCAAATCTTAACTTCATAAAATATGGAGTAATATTATACCTAAATATTTGTCATTTGCTTATTATTTAATCTCTTGAGCTGGATGATCTGCACAAGCACAGAAGAACAAGTTATTGTTCATTTCTCTGGGACCCAGTGGTAACAACTTCATTTCTAACCACCCCAAAAAAGAACGAGACTGAGTACATTACATACCAGCCACTTGATCAGTGCCAAGTGCTCAAGAAGTCTCCTTATTTTTGGGTAAATGCCAGTGGATTCTAGAATCATCCTCCTGCAATGACATTTGAAATCCATTCTTTGTCCTCAGAGCAAAAAGCTACAATGATCGAATACCACACTTCCCCTCACTATAGGGTTTAGAAATATTTGGAAGAGTTTTGAGGGTTTCTATGAAGTCAATACTTTGGGCTGGAATTCAGCTAACAAGGCTTTATAATATAAATAATTGATATCATTATTCTAAATCATTTGACAGAATTCTTTTTCTGTTAATATGAGAGTTTTTCTTGTAGGAATTATCAGAAAAAAGAACTTTTCTTCTTTTCCATTCCCCCAAATTCTTTTCCTTCCTATCCTCATATTTTCTAGGGCATTTCTTACTACATATCTCATAACTATGGAAAAAGGTACCATCAATTCTGGGTATAGGATAGAGGAAAAAAACAATAATTTGTGGGTAGGTGAGAATATGGAAAATATAGATAAAAGAATTATATGAACATTTATAACTATTTTCTGTATCAGAATAAAAATATAAAATCTATTATCTCCTAAAAACAATTATACAATGTTATTTCATGTAAAATATAGTTTATTTATATGCAATGACTATGCTGTTTGAGCTATGTGCAGAAAAATATCTTTTCCTATAATTTTCAGATAGGTGATCAAAAAGACTTAACTTTTAGTAATTCAAAACCACTACACTTGGAATAAATTTTGGATACCTCTCATTCTTTCTTAGCAAACTTGAGTGAATCTCATGTTTATTGATCCTTTATCATGATGATGGATCTAACATGTGAGTAGTTTTAGTGGACTTTTTAGTGTAATGGTAGTCTAACATGTTAGTAGCCTTAATGGACTTTTTAGTGCAATGGTATTGCTATCTGCAAACTGAAAGGGAATCCAATATTGATCAGCAAAAATGGTCCTTAATTTTAAATTTTTCTGAATTATTTCTATAATGATATTAGGGAAATGTAAACAACAAAATTTTAAGGAAATGTAAACAATAAAATGTTAACAATAAAACGACCATACTTGATTATTATTTGAGGGGGGTTCTTGAAGTGATTTCCAAATTGTATTCTTTTTTTGGCTAAAGTTAGGGATTCTGATTCTTCATCCCAATTTCAAACACATGTGTATTATATATGCATGTTGCCTGCATCATTTTTGCATCTATATGTTAGAAACACTGTTTAAAATATCTGTATCACAATCACTGTCATCCCATTGCTCATCGATTTGCTTGAGCAGGCACCAATAATGTCTCCATTGTAAGAGTTGTTGTTACTGTTTTGGGCATATCAAATATGCCACGGTGTAGCTTGCCAGGCTCTGGCGTGTGGGCAAGGTACTCTTGGTAGCTTACTGGGCTCTCTGAAAGAGTCAGAGAAATCAAACCCGGGTCCACCAAGTGCAAGGCAAACGCTCTACCCGCTGTGCTAATAATAGAATTTTTAAAAGTTTACTCACTATTCAGGAACCAAAGGCATTGTATATTTATGACACATGCAATACCTTTGGAGAAGCCTTTCTGATTTGTGTCATTTACTGCTTCCCCAATCTCTCACTGAGCAGATTTCAGAGGTTGATTTCAAGTAAGATTGAATTTAGTTGAGAAACAGCTACCTGCTTTATTACTTGAGAAATGTGATCCTAATCCAGGATAGACAGGTCCATTCTATAATTAACATTTCTTTTATTCAGTTAATAGTCACTAAGTTCTCACTATCTGTTAGTCACAACGATCTTGTGATGCCTACTACTTGAGGCAGACATATAGAATAATTACATGACAGAGAAAAATAAATGATGCTTGTTAGGTATAAAGAGATTGTGATAAATTTTACTCTGGGTAAAGGTAGTAGAGGATGGCGGGTGGAGTACTTACTGATGGGACTTGAAAAAAATTCTACTTGAATAAACAATTGCATTCTGGGCAAAAGATACAACTTACACAAAATGTTAACTAGCATATGCTTGCTAATATGCTATTAACAATCTAGAGGCACTGAAAAAACCTAAACAGAGAAGTAAGACAGATAGACATGCAATTAAGAAAAAAATTTCTATCTGTTTGGGATTGATATTTAGAAAGTCAAGGACAGGGAGAAAAAGCTAAGTTAGGAGGCTAAATATAAAAGAACTTAAATTGGGTCAGGAGTTCAGGTAGAGGGCATTGAGTCAAAAGATAATTAAAGATAGACTTGGGAGGGTTTATAAATCAGTTGGGTATTTGTGAGGCAGGGGTAGTGATGAAATCGTCCCTACTAAACGATTCATATAAATAACATGAAGAAATATATATCTTTAACATATAGCTATATAAAATTTCTAGAAGGAGTTTTTTATTGCAAATTCAATACTTTTATGCATACTTCTTTCTTAGTTTGTCAGAAAAATATTGTTATTTATATAACTAATATGTCTGATGTCCCAATGAAAGTGCATCTTTTATGTGTAGTTTTTATGAATCTTCAATATTTTTGGACTCTGGACAACACTATAAATAATACTTTTTGGAAAGAAGAGGATAGCCAAAATTACAGCAGCTAAAAGTTAGAATTATTTATTTAAAATTCTCTCATTTGAAGGCAAACATTTATAATCTTAAGATAATTTTATTAAAATTACATTTTTATTTCTAAATATGACCAAAGTCCAATTTCTCTGAGTAAAGAAAAGGCTATACTTGAAAGTATTGTATTTTCCTCAGGTATTTTTGCAATAAATTTGTGTATACACACATAAATAGCTCAGAGTCTGTCTCAAATAAATTCCAAAATAGCTGGGCCATTTTTATTCAATTAAATATGTATATGTATATATAAGAAACTTATCAATGAATTGATGGATGGGAAAGAAAAATTGTTAATCACAGAAAATTATATTAAAATAATACTAACAATACCTAATATAATGCTATAGATTTATGTAGTGCTCAGTAGTTATTGGTTGGACATAAAAAGCATAAGTGCAGCTAGATATCAATCTTGTTTAGGGATGGATGTATTGATTTATTTTAATTTGGGGGCCATACCCAGTGATACTCAGGTCTTACTCTTGGCTCTGTGCTCCGGGACCACTCCTGGTGAGCTCAGGGGTGTAAGGAATAAATCTAGGTCCGTTGCTTGCAAGGCAATTGCCCTATCCACTATACTATCATTCTGGCCCCAAGACATTACCTTACCATTTTTTTTACCTTAACATTTTTTACCTTAACATTTTTTTCAAATGTTTTTCATCATTAATTCAGGACCTTATAATCCAACTATTGCATGATCCTAACTAGATAAAACTGAGGGATTCACTTTTGAGTACATTAGTATATTAGCTTTAAAAAAAAACCCGAATTAGCAATTTCCTTGACTTTTCTTTTTTCCTGGACATTTTCTCCCTTTTTCTGTAAATTAAGAATATTGAATATTGATAGACGTACTGTATTTATGAAGAGAGAGAGAGTTGAGTCCCTGTGCCACATGGGCATCTCAGGGAGTAGCCCTGGAGTACCATTCTAGGAACAAAAGCAATGTATTGTCTTTCATTGTCATCCTAAATATATCAACCTGACTTTTAAAAAAAATTTTATTAGTGAATCACCATGAGGTACAGTTACAAACTTATGAACTTTCGTGTTTGCATTTAAGTCAACCTGACTTTCATAATCTTTAAATTTTAAGCAAGGTGGTTAATGATAGGGCTTTATGAAGATAGTGCTCCAAAACCACACTCTCCACTAGAATGTCCCCCACATCACCCCTCCCTCACCCTCTCTCAGTGGTAAGCTCAGTTCTGTAGACTGGTTCTTGACTATGTTGACTTTGGCCATTTGTTATTGCCTTACTATGTCTCTTTATATACCACATTTGAGCGAGATCATTCTGTATCTATCCCTCTCCTTTTGACTAACATAAATCAGCAAGATACTCTCCAGGTCCATCCAGGTAGCAGCAAATTGCACAATTTCATATTTTTTATAGTTGTGAATATTCTGTGTATATATATTTCAGTTTCTTTTTTTTAGTCATCTCTTCTTGGAAACTTGGTTGTTTCCAGACTGTGAATAGTACTGCAATAAACATAGGAGTGAGTACATGTTTTTTTAATAAGATTTTGGGGGCTTCTGGTAGATGCCAAGAAATACAATTACTGGGTCATATAGAATCTCAATTCTTAATTTATTTGAGGGGTTTCCATTATTGTTTTCTAAAAAGATTGAACTAGTTGACATTCCCACCAGCTGTGAATGAAAGTTCCTTTTCCCCCACACCCCCACCAAGACTGGTTGTTTTAGTCTTTTTGATGTGTGCCAGTCTCACTGGTGTGAGATAATATCTCATTGTTGTTTTTATTTGCATTTCCCTGATTATAAGTGATGCGGGGCATTTTTTTTTCATATACCTCTTGACCATCTGTATGTCTTCTTTGAGGATATTTATGGATAGAGCTTGGCAGGCCAACAGTACCTCTCCACCAGATCCTCCCTGTCAGCTAGACATTTTGCATCATAGTACATTTTCCCAGTGTACTCTGCTATTATTTTGACATGGTATATGATAACACACAAATTCATCAATTCAATTAATAGTCACAATTCACTTTTAAAAATACAAGTCTATTTAGCTTCATGAAGACTTTTTTAAAAAATTTTTTTCTTTTTTTTTGTGACCTCTTTTTTACTGCTGAAATTACCTCCTACTCAGTACATAGTCTCAGACAAAAATTTAAGGTTCTGCTTAAAAAAAAAAGTATGGGATGGAAAAGAGTCACCATATACAAAGTAAACATCTTTAAACACCAAGCAAGACCAAGAATAAATTAACTTATTCTTTTACAAAAATAATTATCAATTAATGTTTTATATTTTATAATAAAGGTGCCTTGATGAATTGCCTTGGACATAAAAATAAGCAACTATGTAGCTTATTTTTATGCTGCTTGGGTTTAAAAACCATATAGGTGAATGTCCTGTCAAATTAGGGGATACTTTCCAAAAAAACTCATAGAAAAGTTTAGAAACAAGAACTGTCACTATAAAATACCAATTAAGTCCTCTGAATGAGAAAAAACTCCACTTCATGTCTGGGCTATTATCCCCATCCCCCCACTCTCCCCTAACTGGTTAGAAAAACTCTGAAGTGAAAAGGAGTCTTGAATTATAAGAAGATACGAAATTATACATAGAAATTACCTTGTGAAATATTTAACAAATTATCATTGTCATATTTTTAAAGACTTTTTGTCATTATTTATGTCTGTTGATTTTGTACATATTTGAGGGTACCTTAGAAGGAATGCTCAGGAAGCCTGGAGCCCACTTCCCCTGATTCTTTGTCAGCAAAGTTTCCAGTTACTAGGAGGATAGCTCAATTTGTGGGTCGAATTGTGTGTAGCTCGATGCGGCTATACCTAACAGTCTTCAGGGGGTCAGGTGATACCAGGGATTGAACTCAGAGCCTCACTCAAACATGTGCTCTGGCTATCTCTAAGCTATCTCTGCATTCCCATATAATGTTCGGCTCGCCTCTTTATAGAAGTTTCTCTACCCTGTGAGGATGCAGCTATCATTTACAGCATTATAGAACTGGCTGCATTGTACCTACATGTCCTAATCATTTGCAGGATTATCAGAAAATGCCTTATTTTGAAGGGGATGGGGAGCTGTGCCCAGGACTTATTCCTGATGTTCAGGGATCTTTCCTAGTGGTGTTCAAGGGACCATATGAAGTACCAGATATCAAACTCAGGTTGGCCGCTTGCCAGACAAGTACCCACAATACTATCTCTTAGAACTCACTGGGGGACAAAAAAAAATAAATGGAAATAACTCAGGGTAATAAAAAATGTTTGAATTTAAATATATCCAAATATACATATAAACATAATATATCTGGATTTTTATGTTGATCACTTATTTGAAAGAAGTAACTGCTTAGTCATTCAAACCTTGAATCTGTTGACATTTTTCCTAACATAAATAATACATTTGAGGTCTGCATGTCTATTTGACAAAGATGCGAATTGAACTAATACTTCACAACCCTTTCTATTATTGTTAAAATTTAGAAAGGTCAGGCAGGGGTGAGGTTTGGATGGAAATAGTACAGTGAGAAGGGTGCTCGCCTTGTATGTACTTAGGTCAATTCTTGTAACCCATGTGGCCCTCTGAGTACATCCAGGAGTGAGCCCTGAGTACAAAGCCAGGAGTAAGCCAAAGTACTTCCAGATGTGCTCCCTCAAAAAAGAAAGGAACAAAAATATAAAATAAAATTCAGATTACTGATAGACAAAATTGCAGAAATACTGTTATTATGCTTGAACTGCTATTTTACTTTTACTCTGTTGAGCTATCATCTATTATTCTTTCAGTCTTTCAATACACTGTCTTCTATCTTTTTCTGCCCTTCTTTAATTATTGTGCTAGAATGACTATACATTTATATTAGTAGAAATTTAAATGTCTTCTATAATGATCATGACAATAGGAACTTTGACAGGAAGAATGTGACCTCTCTCCTGCATTGAATAAATCTCCTGAGAAGTGTTTACCAAGGATTTTTTTTAAACATACTTGGGCAATATATGAGCTGATATTGGATTGTTGTAAACTATGGAAACATCATAACACTGTTTTACAATTATTCCATATTTTCTTTTAGATCTCAAAATTATGGCATGTATATCTTCTGCTTTTCTTTTCTTTAATGGATGAATGAGATGATAAAACTGAGTTTAAATGATTTAGCGACTTATTCAAGATTATGGCATACCTAGTAGAGATGAGAGTTAGAATGAATTCCTCATTCCTCACTCCTGCCCAATCTGCCTGTGAATAAAAATACATTTTGTCTCTTACAGCCTGATCTATATTTGAATTTAATTTCCTGGTGCAATTTCATAAATTTTTGTGTGAATTTATGTATGGTGTTGTGGCCAGAATTCTTTATTATATTTTATTTATGTGATTTGATTTCTTCCTGAGTATTTAGATGATCCATCCTCTTACCTAACTCAAGACTCTACATAGACATCAGATATTTGAAAAGTCAGATTTAAAAGTCAAACAAAAAGCCAGAGAGATGGTACAGGGGAAAATAAAATCCAAACTAAACTAGTTGTAAAATATGAAACATAGTAAATAATAGGAGGAAATATGAAACATTTTAAGACAGACATTATGTAAATTGCAGCAACTAGGGGGCAGTAAATTTGATGCATTGACAAAAACTAGTGTAGCAATTACACCTCTATTTAGTAATAGCACATAAATGCTGAAGAAGAAACTTATAACTCTAAACTCAATTTATGTGCCTTTGTACTGTTTATGTTGTGTCAGCTCCCACAAGAAAATATAATCAGAGATGATAGGCATGGGTTGTTTTTATTCAAGTTCAGAGACATTAAGTATAAAGTGTTTGCCCCAGAAAATGATGTAGTAAAATGCATTTATTTACTTTTTTTTCTACTCTCAATATTTTGCATTCACCTTTCTCAGCACAGATTCACAACACTGACTCTCTTGTTCTGCCCAGCAATTAACAGCAGTATCAGAAACTCAAGTGTTCATAGATTGCAGGAAGTTTTGTTTGTTTGTTTGTTTGTTTGTAGACCACATCTGTTTCTGATAAGGGGTCACTTTCAATGCAGTGCTCCTGAGCTGTTCCCTGAGGTTCTCAGGGCATGGTGTGTGCCAAAGATAAAGCTCAGGACTCCAGAATGCAAAGCATGTATTTGAGACCTTCCAGTCATCTCCCAGTCCAAATGGCATCTTTCAGTTTTTCAAATGCCAATTTGGGGTTATTATTGACTGATTAAGAAGTGTGAGCCCTATCTCAAAAGGTTGACTACTGTTTAGTTCGAACCAATTATGATGGCATTGAAATGGAAACCCTGGATTATCAGATATTCTGAGATTTTAAAAACAGAGTGAAATCATTAATTTTAGTAGTTTACTAATTAAACACTTCAAAACAAAACAAAATGGGAGGGGGGCGTAAATTGTTCCCGAGCACTCCGCAGGAGTGATTTCTGTGCAAGTCAGAAATAGGCCTGAGTACAAATGTGTACTCAGATGTGTCCCCCAAACCAAAATAATTAAACAAAAACACATTACTTTAAAACACTTAGTGAGACAAATAAAGTATTTCTGTGGGACACAGATTAGCATATAGGCCTCTAGACAGAGACTTGGTTCTATAGTAGAGGTATAGGTATGGTATAGGTATAAGTATAGGTATAAGTATAGGTATAGGTATAGGTATAGGAATAGGTATAGGTATAGGCCAGCTTCACCAATGTCCTGTGATGTTTTACTCTTTATTTAGTCAAATACTCCCTATCTTTCAAATAAAATTTAAAGATATTTAATTGCGTATCATGGTGGTTTCATATTCATTACATAATGAAATTTTCTCTCCAAGGGGTAATTAGCATATACATTGAAATGTAATCTGTATTTTATAATGCCAAGCTACATCTGGTTTTTAATTGTTTGTTTGGTTGGCTTTGGTGCCACACCCTGCTAAGCTCCAGGCTTACTCCTAGCTCTGCTCAGAGATCATTCCAGCCAGGGCTCGGAGGACCATACAGAGGTGTCAGGAAACTGAACCTTATCGGTTGTGTGTAAGACTACACCTTGCCCACTTTACTCTCCAGCCCCTGTGTTTAAAATTATATGTAGGACATTTAAGAGGGTATTAATTACTTCTTAATTTTCATTCCTAGAGAACTATCATTTGCCTACCCAGGTTTGATTCCTCCACCCTTCTCAGAGATCTTGGCAAGCTACTGAGAGTATCTCGCCCACATGGCAGAGCCTGGCAAACTACCCATGGCATACTCGATATGCCAAAAACAGTAACAAGTTTCACAATGGAGATGTTACTGGTGCCCACTCAAGCAAATCAATGAGCAATGGGATGACAGTGATACAGTGATACAGAGAACGATAATAAAATCATCATCATTATCGTCATCATCATCCCATTGATCGTTGAATTTCTTGAGTGGTCTCAGTAACATCTCCATTTGTCCTAGTACTGAGATTTTAGAAGCATCTTTTTATTCGTCCTTTCCAATGGTACCACATTGGAGGCTCTTTCAGGATCAGGGGAAAGAAATCCATCATTGTTACTGGTTTGGGCATATAAATACGCTATGGGAAGTTTGCGAGACTCTCCCATGTGGGCAGGAAACTCTGGGTAGCTTGCCAGGCTCTCCCAGAGGGAGAACTAGACCAACAGATGTCTTCTGGGCACTTGGTTTTATAGTGTCTAAATGTTGGCCATTGGTGGGATTACATGGTGCCGGGGGCAGTCCCTGGGTGTGACCACCTAGCTATTGGAAAATGGGGAATCTGGGCAGAAAAGGCCCAGTCCCGATCTGAGCAGGCTTGGAGGTCTCAGCCCCAGGTCCCACACACTTGGGTTCCTCTGCCAGTTCCTTCATGTGTGAGGCTTGTCCAAACATGTGGAGAGGGGACTTGAGCATGGCTGTGGCTAGGCTCCGGAGGTCTTCGGCCGCAGGAGTTCTGCTCGGGGTGGGGAGGGAAACTGAAGCCCACCCCCTCCGAGGGAACCCAGAGAAGACAGCCAGGCCCAGAGGCAAGAGACTCTGATATAAAATCATACATATCATAGTTTAAGTCTAAGTAAATGATTATTGTTAGTAAATTAATCCTATAAACCAAATGTTTTTAGGAAACAATATCACCAATACAAGTCTACCAGCAAAAAAAAAGTTATGCCAAAATCTTTTTTTCTTTTTGGGTCATGCCCAGCACTGCACAGGGGTTACTCCTGGCTCTGCACTCAGGAATTACTCCTGGCAGTGCTCAGGGGACCATATGGGATGCTGGGAATTGAACCCAGTCAGTCACGTGCAAGGCAAATGCCCTACCCGCTATACTATCACTCCAGCCCCAAAATTTAGCATTTTTTTAAAAATTCTTTTATTGATTCACCACGTGGAAAGTTACAAAGCTTTCAGGTTAAAGTCTCAGTTATACAATGCTCAAACACCCATCCCTTCACCAGTGAAAATTTAGCATTTTTGATTAATAATTCTGTTGTAGTTGGGTACAGAATGTCCTGACTGGACCTGTGGGGCCGACGTGCTGGGCAGGAGGCCAGATAGCACAGCGGGTAAGGCATTTGCCTTGCACGCAGCCAACCCGGCTGGATTCCTCTGTCCCTCTCAGAGAGGCCATCAAGCTACAGAGAGTATCTCGCCCGCACAGCAGAGCCAGGCAAGCTACCCATGGCGTATTCAATATGCCAAAAACAGTAACAACAAGTCTCACAATGGAGACATTACTGGTGCCCGCTCGAGCAAATTGATGAACAACGGGATAGTGCAGCAGTGCTACAATTCTATTGTGCTGCCTCGAGTCATGAGTGAAGAAAAAAAGACAGCTCAGGATAGGATAGTGAGTTTATTAGAAGCTCAGCACTGAGGACCCCATGTCAGAAGAGAAAGAGACTTGGAGCTCTGTTTGCTGAGAGGGACTTTCTTTTATCCTCTAAGAGTGGGCTACAGTCTGCATACCTTATCATCGAGACAAGGGAGACAGAGATAATTGGTAAAAGATCAAACAATCAAGGCATCTTTTCCCTATGTTATGGCCTTCAGGTGCCAAAAGGAAAACAGTGACAGTATATCCTGCCCATTTAGAACCAGCCCCAGGTGTCCTCTCCAGGCATTCCTGTAAATTCCTCAGGCCCGCTACACTCCAGTAAATCTGGCGGCCTGGAGGAAGTAAAAGGAATGCTTCTTCCTCTGTTCTTTTTTCAACATAAGGTTCAGTTTTCTGTTTCCCAGTTCCCATTACATTTTCTTAACTCACATATCAACTAAGATGAATTTTTTAAAATAAGACTACTAGACTATCAACTAAGCCAGAGCCCCACGCCGGCTGATGATGGGAAATAACCATCCTCTTCGGTTTTTTTTCCCTTTGTCAGACAGCGTGGCGATTACTAAACAGGCGTGAACTCGGTGGCGCGGGGCAAGGGGGAAAAAGAAAAGTTATGTAACAAACAGCAGGACTTAATATCTCTATATGCTTAGTAATGGAGAATTATCAAATGCCTCATTGGCAATAGGACTGTCTTTTTCTTTTTGGGGGGAAACCCCAGCAACGGTAGTGAGTTGTGTGTTGAAACTTGGAATGTAATCGAGATAACGGCAAATGAAGTGAAACTTATCACGTACAAGGGTGGGGACTAGGGAGGTGGGAGGGGGCGGCAGATATACTGGGGGGGTTGGGGATGGAAGATGGGCACTGGTGAAGGGAGGGGTGTTTGAATATTGTATAACTGACATAATCCTGAGAACTTTGTAACCCTCCACTTGGTGATTCAATAAAAAAAAAAAATAAGACTTCAGAAATTGTGTTCTTAAGTGATGATATAAATGTGGAAATTAGAACTCCCAATTTCAACTCAAATACTTGTGTCTTTGCAGCCATCTCTTATATCCTTACTTTGCAATGTTAATATTTTTAGTGTCAACCTTATAGTATCAACCTATACATGAATCAGATGGCATTTTATACTAACAGCTGGGCTGGATCAAACAAAAAATAAAAGGCTTTAAAAGCTGTTTCTTCTTCCTTCTCCTCTT
Organism: Sorex araneus; assembly: GCF_027595985.1. NCBI lineage: Eukaryota > Metazoa > Chordata > Mammalia > Eulipotyphla > Soricidae > Sorex > Sorex araneus. Next base: position 201,311,503 of record NC_073313.1, read on the forward strand.
CCTCTTCCTCCTTCTCCTCACTCATTGATAGCATTTGCTGGAGCTTAGGGGGATCATGTGTGGTACCAGGGATTTAACCAGGTCAACCATGTGAAAAGCAAGCACCCTACCACTGTACTATCATCATTCTAGTCCCTCAAACTTCTAATTAAACCATAGCCACCTGTCCAACTGAAAATTGTCCCCATGTGTGAAGCTAGAGATATACCTGCCTAATATAGCCTATTATACTGATTATATTTTGTTGTTGTCCACAATTGAATTTTGCATGTGTCATCAAAGTGAATAGCCAATCTGAAGACTAGAGTGCCATTCTGTAACATGAAAAATTGTTTAATAAGCAATAAATCAGATTTTTATCGGAGATTTTCATTTTATTTTCTGAAGTATATGTTTCTTACTTTAGGTTCAAGTTGCATCATTAACTTTTTCTGTTGTAGTTTAATAAATATAGTGAGCAAACCAGTGAGCCTAAAGAGCTAATCCCAAAATTATATGCAAATTTTATAACAAAGAAAAATCCAGAAAAATCTTTTTAGTTTAAAAGAAATTAAAGCTACTAGTCAGTAGTCAGCTGCCTTTTAACAAAGTAATGCTGGATTGGTCCCATCAGTAGAAGTACAAAAGTTCCTAAAAGTGGAGGAGGAAATCAGAGAAGAGACTGGGGATGATGGTGAAAGAAAAGTTAAACCAGGGGCTGAAGCGATAGCACAGCGGGGAGGGCATTTGCCTTGCATGCGGCCAACCCAGGTTCGATTCCCAGCATCCCATATGGTCCCCTGAGCACTGCCAGGAGTAAGTCCTGAGTTCAAAGCCAGGAATAACCCCTGTGCATCAACAGGTGTGACCCAAGAAGCCCCCCCCAAAAAAAATAGTTAAACCAGGAGCCAAGGAAAGTGAGCAGCCTATAGAAATGCAAAAAAGTGAAGGGATATGTATTCCCACAGAATTTGCAGAAATGAAGTCTTATCTTCAACATCTGCCAATATTCACTGAGAAACATTCAGAGCTATTGACCTATAGAACTGTAAACTATCATTTGTGTAATTTTTGAGGTACTACATTTGTGTTAATTTGTTACTGCAACAGGCAAAATAATACTGAGGAAGCATTCTTTTTCCAGAAGCCTCTGTCACTGAAGCTGTATTAATAAAAAAAAGTTTTCAAAATTTCTCAAGGTATTACTTACATATTTATTTAAATTTTTACTGCCTCATTTATTTTCAGGCAGTAATCTGTAACAGCCAGGTCAATATTTCAAGAAGCAGCCAGGAAATGGAAAGAAATAAAGAAGCTTCCAAAGCACGTAAAATTGATGTTCTTGGGACAGAAAAGGTAACTACTTAAAGATAAAATAATACTTTTCAAACAGCTTCCACAACTGTATGGAAAGTGATATTATTTGCACTTGCTTTTATTGTTTGATTGTTTGCTATGTATGTACTATCAATACATATCAGTATCTCTTTCCCAATCTGAAGGTGACATTCTTGAAAAGCAAAAGAAGCGCCCTAAAAATATGAGTACATTTAGGTGTCAAATGATATGAGCTTTTTAACAGAATAAACCTGTGCATTAAAATAAGTGATGGAGGTTTAATTAGCCCATTTCAATGTGCACTGACTAAATTATTGGATGAAAACAATGAAATGGTGACTATATATACAGGGTTGAAATAACTGATTTTGTGCAATTATTTCAAATTTTCTTTAAACGTAGGTCTCTAGTCTTGAAAAGCACTCTGAGGAAATAAACCAAGCCTCTCAGTTTCATCAATATGTTCAAGAAACAGGTAAGAAGCGGATATTATTTGAACCCAATATATCTTTCTAATATTGATTTGTCTGTGTTTCAATGAAATAATTCTAAAGCATAATCTCTCCTACAAAGTAAAGTTCATAACTATGACTCATGATCCCAAAGTGAAAAGGATAGATAATTACGTTTGCTGTGCTCTAAGATGCAATAGGCTTCTATAAGAATTTACTGCCTAAAGTTGGAGTTCACTCAGGTCAGGACCCTGAGGAGCATGTGTCCAGGGTTAGCAAAAAAAAAGTTCTGCTCTTCCACAAGATCCTGAGGCATAAGCAGAGCAAGTTTATTGACTGGTCAATATACTGGTCACAGGGATGGGGACACACAGTGAAAGACACTAAAAAGAGAATCCCTAAATAAAACATTTGGAAATACCTTTTGTTTTCTTTTGAGGTAGTTCAGTGTTAAGAATGTCTTGAGTTTGGGAGTTTAATGTTAAGAATTTTGCCAGTGACCAGTAACTAAATGGGAAAACTTTGCTTGAGGTCTCAAATAAGAGATTAATTTTAACTAAGTAGGGAAGCTGTCCTTGGAGTTGTAGGTTGCTGGGATTCGGCCACTGTCAGCTAATTGAATAGAAGAATGTGTGCCAAGTTAATTTTAGTCCTTCTCAGAACAGTTAAGCTGATGGCGCCCAGAATCTGAAACAACTTTATATTTTTTGTGAACCAGGGACCTTTCACAGGGTCTGTGCCAAGCTGTGTGTGTAGATTGGGACTTAACCACTTCATTGTCCACCAATCTTATGAAATATTGATCCTAAAAGCCTAGAAGAACCAGCCATTTTTGCCGTAGGGACCTAGAATAAAACTTGATGTTTATCAATCTGCCCAGAGTAGTTATTTATATTACATTACTTTTAATTACAAATTTAAACACTTTAAAATCATTTCTTCTATCTACATATGAGAGATTAGACTAAAAACAATTTGTGAAGGTTTACATTAAATGGGCACATACTGCTTTGTCTATCAAAGAGGAGCAAAATAGTTTGTTGTCCAAAAGAACAAAGAGATTATTTAAGCAGATGTGAATGAAACATTAATTGAAGGTATCTGTATTTTGATTTTATTGCTTGGGATTTTTTTTTGTTTTTCTAGACTAAATTATTTGACTGAGCATGAAATTAAACAATCTTGTAAAAATGTTTGGGGGCTGGAGCAATAGCACAGCAGGTAGTGCGTTTACCTTGCACGTGGCCGATCTGGGTTCAAATCCCAGCATCCCATATGGTCCCCGAGCACCACCAGGAGTAATTCCTGAGTGCATGAGCCAGGAGTGACCCCTGTGCATTGCCAGGTGTCACCCAAGAAGCAAAAAAAAAAAAAAAGGAAAAGTTTGGAAAATATGAATGATTAAAAGAAAAAATGGTTCCATCATTTATGACTTTCTATTAAGAGAAAAGACTTCAATTTTCTTCCTATATTCTTGATATTATTATATTACAAAATTGAGTAGCAATAAATATATAAATGTATTGAATATGCAATATAAATATTCAGTATAATAATGTTTTAAGATATATTGAATAGACATATTTCATATATTTTATTTTTTAATAAACTTTTATTGTAAAAAATTCCCACAGTCTTTGAATTCCTTCTGGCATATCATCCTTACTTGTCTAATATCTCTGGTGTGCTCTTTGTCTATAGTCATTGATACACCTGAGGATGAAGAGATTCCAAAGATTTCAACTAAGCTTTTAAAAGAACAATTTGAGAAGTCTTCTCAGGAAAACATACTTTATTCTGACAAAGAGCTGACAGCCCCAACCAAACAGATTAAGGTAAAATAATCTCTCTAAGTGAAAATATTAAATATAAAACCAGACTCAAATGCATAATACTGAATGTTGTGATTTTTCAACAACAAAATCCCAAATCAGTAATTAATCTGTTCCATGAGAAAAATATTGTGTATAAGAAAAGAGGAAGAGAAAGGTAAAAAACATTTTTCAGTAGAGAAAATAAGGGAAGAAAAAATTACGTATGATCTGAAGTTTAGTAACTGACATTAGCTAAAATAAAATGAATGTTAAATGTCAGATACTTATTCTTTTCTTCTTAAAATTCCAAAAGAAAAAAAAAACCTTCGAAAGTGTATTAACACCCTATTGTTTCACTCTAGCACGTTACATAAAGAAAAATTTCAGGATTATCTGTAAATGTTAAAATACTGAGCTATTGACATATTGAGTAGGAAATATGATTCTAAAAGTGAAAGTGAATTATAAAAATGATCATAAAATGTACTGAGTATTGCTACCATGTAAGTCTTTTAGTGGAGTTTACTACTATTCCTAATGGAGATATCATAGAAATGAAGAGACGAAAGATAGTCTAGGAGGTCTTCACAATTACATCGTCTTTATGAGATTTGATATTTTTTTCTCCCTTAAAGATTGAAAGTGAATATGAAGATACTTTAAAGCCATCATCAGTGGTGGGTACCTCTTCCACTTCTTGTACTTCAACAAGCCAGAGGAAGGAAGTATCAACCACAAGATATAGTGACCACAGTGCTTCTTCCTCACTTCTGGCACAAATTAAGGCTACCTCCTTAGGAAACACAGAAGAATTTCCTCCTCCACCACCTGATATATCTCAAAATTCAATAGATGTGACAGATTTTTCCCAGTCCCCTGAATTTCCTAATTCTCCTAGAATGCCACCAGTCCCCAAAGAATTATATTCCAAGCAAAGAAATTTGTACGAGTTAAACCGTTTATACAAACACATCCATCCTGAGTTAAGAAAAAACCTAGAAAAAGATTATATCAATGAGGTTTCTGATATTGTTTCTAGTCAAGTGAACTCAGGGAACTCATTTTCAGCTGATGTGCAGCAAGCTCGGTATGTTTTTGAAAATACAATTGACAGTTCTCAAAAAAATTTCAACTCAGAAAGAGAACAAATAGAGTGGGATGAAATTTTGAAGGGGGAGGTACAGTCTATGAGATGGATCTTTGAAAATCAGCCATTAGATTCTATCAATAGTGATGCACAGGATGAAGATAACATCTCTAAGAGCATCACTGATCAAGAAATCATTGCGGGTGGTGATGTGAAATATACCACATGGATGTTTGAAACTCAACCTATAGATGCACTGGGTTTTCATTCTTATGGCACTAAAGAAAATGCTGAAAAAATTCCTGAGATGGCCAGAGGAGATGTTCGCACAGCACGGTGGATGTTTGAGACAAAGCCACTGGACTCTATGAATAAAATGCATCAGAGTCAAGAAGAACCAGAAGTAACTGCAATGAAGGACATAACTGGGGGAGATGTCAAGACAGTCAGATATATGTTTGAAACTCAACAGCTGGATCAAATTGGACAGCTTCATTCAGTGGATGAAGCTTACCTACTGCAACTCAAATCTGAGCTCAAAGAAATTAAAGGAAATGTTAAGAGAAGTATAAAATGTTTTGAAACTCAACCATTATATGTTATTAGAGATGGACTGGGTCAAATGCTAGAAATTAAAACTGTTCACAGAGAAGATATTGAAAGAGGAGATGTGAGAACAGCACGGTGGATGTTTGAAACACAGCCCCTGGATACAATTAATAAGGATATCACAGAAATTAAAGTTGTCCGAGGAATATCCATAGAAGAAAACATCAAAGGTGGGGTGAGTAGAGCAAAGTGGTTATTTGAAACCCAGCCTTTGGAGAAAATAAAAGAAGATTCGGAAGAGGCCATCACTGAAAAGGAAGCAATAATAGGTGCAGATGTCTCCAGAAAGTGTTGGATGTTTGAAACAAAGCCACTAGACATTCTAAAAGACACTTCTGCTGCAGCACCTGTGCAATCTGAGGAGATAATAGGGGGTGATGTACAAGCTACTAAGCATCTATTTGAAACATTTCCAATTGAGGTCTTAAAAGATAGCCCTGATGTAGGAAAGCTTGAAAAAATCACTGCCTCTGAAGAAGAAAAGGGGGATGTTAGGCATCAAAAATGGATTTTTGAAACTCAGCCTCTAGAAGATATTAGACAAGATAAAAAAGAATGCATACGTACAGTAAAACTTGAGGCAATTGACAAAGGTGATGTCAGAAATTACACACATATCTTTGAATCTAATAATTTAATTAAATATGATGCATCACATAAGATTGAGGTAGAAGGAGTCACAAGAGGTGCTGTTGAGTTAAACAAATCACTCTTTGAAACCAGACCGCTCTATGCCATTCAAGATCACCATGGGAAATATCATGAAGTAAAGACGGTCAAGCATGAGGAAATCTTAAGAGGTGATGTTAAAAGCTGCAGGTGGCTTTTTGAAACAACACCCATTGACCAGTTTGATGAGAGTCTTCATAAATTCCAAATTATTCGTGGAATATCTGCTCAAGAAATACAGACCGGAAATGTGAAATCTGCTAAATGGCTTTTTGAAACCCAGCCTCTCGATTCAATAAAACATACTACTAATGTGGAAGAAGTAGAAAGTAAATCCAAACAAACTACAGATATTGTGAAAGGAGATGTTAAAACCTGTAGATGGCTTTTTGAAACCCAGCCCATGGAGTCTCTTTATGAAAAAGTCTCTTTAATGCCTGACAATGAAGAAATCCATAAGGGAGATGTCAAAACATGTACTTGGCTCTTTGAAACTCAGTCACTTGACACCATAAAAGATGACTCTGAAGCAATAGTCAAATTGCAAACTGTAAAACAAGAGGAGATACAAGGTGGAGATGTTCATACAGCATGCCATGTTTTTGAGACAGAAAACTTGGACAGAATACAAGGAGACGAAGGAAAGGAAACGAAGACCGTGGAAATTGATATCCAAGCTGGGGATGTTTCCAGCATGAGGCACAAATTTGAAAATCAGCCCTTAGATGCCATAAGTTCCAGATCAGAGGAAGTTTGGGAAAAGATCAAAACCTTAAAGACTGATGATATACAGAAAGGAAATGTTTTAAATTGTAGGTGGCTTTTTGAAAACCAACCTATTGACAGGATAAAAGAAAACCAAGGAAAGGATGAATTAGTGAAGACAGTGACAGACATCCAAGGTGGGGATGTAAGAAAAAGGTGCTTTATTTTTGAGACATTTTCTTTAGATGAAATTAAAGAAGAAAGTGACCATATCAGCACCAAGAAAACACTCACTGAAGAAGCAATAAAAGGTGATGTAAAAAGCTACAGAATGCTCTTTGAAACTCAACCACTTTATGCGATTCAGGACCGAGAAGGATTTTATCATGAAGTGACAACAGTTAAAAAGGAAGAGGTAATTCACGGAGATGTACGAGGGACAAGGTGGCTTTTTGAAACAAAACCACTAGATTCAATTAATGAATCAGAGAGTGTGTATGTTATTAAATCTGTCACACAAGAAGACATTCAGAAGGGCGATGTTAGTGCTGTCAGATACAGATTTGAAACCCAACCACTGGATCAGATTTCAGAAGAATCGCACACTATTATGCCCACTGTAGACTATATTCAAGGTGGGAATGTGAAGACAAGTAAACAATTCTTTGAGTCTGAAAACTGTCATAAGAATAAATATATAAGAACAGTAAGTGTTAATGAAATACAAAAGGGCAATGTTAAAATATCTACGTGGCTATTTGAAACCCACACTCTAGATGAACTGAAAGGAGAAGGGGCAGAAAATGGAAATATCAAAATGGTCACCCAGGAAAATATGCATAAAGGTGATGTTAAGCAAGCAATCTGGCTTTTTGAGACTCAATCTTTAGATTCTATTAAGGAAGCAGATGAAAACATCACAGATATTACCAAGGAGAAACTTCCTTCTTCTGATGTCAAGACAACTACATGGCTTTTTGAAACAACACCACTTCACAAATTTCATGAAAATAGAGTAGAAAAGGTGGAAATTATTGGCAAAAGCATTAAAGAAACCTTGAAAGAACTCTATTCTCAGAAGTTTATTGAGGCTCCTGGAATCATCATTGAAGCTGATGAAATTGGGGATGTTCGGATGGCAAAATACAAGCTCATGAATCAAGCAGCCCCTGAGATACAGAAAGAAGAAATGATCAGAGTTGATCTTAGAAATATAATAATGCACCTTCTTTCCAACAGAGACTGCACAAAAAGAGAGATCTTGGTTAGTGAAGAGGAAAAGGGAAATGTTAATTTGACCAAAACTCAGTTGTTGAACAGATCAACAGAATATCATGCTGAAAAGGAAGAGATAGTGAGGGGTGATGTACAGCAAGCAATAAAAAATCTGTTCTCTGCAGAAAGATCTGTGAAGAAAGGCATTTTAATTCAGGAAGATGAACGAGGAGATATTAAAATGACTCTCTATTGTCTTCTGCATGAAAATTCTGGAGACACAATTGAGCGTGAAAAAGTAAAAGGGGGCGATGTTAGAGGAACCATTCACAATTTGCTATCTTTCACATCGAACAATGCAATTTCTGAAAGGGCGAAAATTGATGCCTCAGAGAGGGGAAATGTTCGTTTTTTCACAACATGCATAGAAACTGGAGCTTTAGAATATCTCAAACAACTCCAGACAGGGTCAAATGAAACACTAACAGCTAGGGAGCAAGAAAAAGAAGAAATAATTGGTGGTGATGTACAGGGCACAAAACTGTTACTAAAGAAAAGGCAGCCTCAGGTTGAACGTACAGTTAATGAAACTGACATCATCCCAGGAGATGTGCATAATACAGTTAAGGTTTTTATGACAAAACCTCAAAGTACATCTTATAACACACCCAAAGAAAAAATTGCAAAAGGTGATTTAAAATTAACCTTAAATTCCCTCAACCAGGCTGTAAATCAGAAAAATATGGCTAAAACTCAAGAAATTATCAAAGGTGACACACTGGACATACTCAAATCACTTGATGAATCAGGTAAGCAATGTAAAGAATCTAAGCAGCCCCAAGCCATCCCTGTGGATATTGAGCAAGCTATTGAATGCCTTGAAAAGACAGCAAAGACAAGGGCAGAAATCCTGAAGAAGGAGCTTCTCCTAAAAGACCTTGAAACATCACTAAGGAATCTGAAAGAGGCAGAAAGAGCGTTCAGAGAGGTAGATAAGCAAAGTGGAATCATAGAAAATGCGCAAGCCGGATACTCAGGAGAGCAGAAGCCAGAGCGTCTTCCAGTGGATCTCCAAGGATACAAACAAAGTATTCTTCAGCCGAGGCCAGGACCATTTGAGCCAGCAACCAAGTGGTGGCAAGGGAAAACAGACGCTCTTGATCAAAATACAGGAAAATGTTGCCATGAGAATTTAATAGGAGGAAGAACTGGGGTTAATCTTCCCAAAGCCCCCAAGGGCACCGTAAAGATTGTCATAGACCGTGAACAAAACAATGATGCTCTTGAGAAAAGTCTTAGAAGACTATCTAATTCAACCACCCATCACGAAGCTATAAAAAATATGTTGGAATCAGAGGACAGATCAGGTTTCTGGACTGAGACCACAAGAGGGCAGCATCTTAGAAATGAGCACATGAGCAGACAATTGGCTTCAACTCTTTCAAATAAGGAAATTCTGAAAACCAAGGAATCAGAGACAGCTAGAAAGCAAATGGACAGCATCTTTGACTCTAGCCTAGCAAGTAAAAAATCAGTAGGAACCCAACAAACACAAACCTGCCAACTGAGAAATGAGTACCAAAAGACTGAGCCGTTCCCTATGAAGAATTCTAATATCAAAAATATTAAAATACCAACAGATACACAGGGCTTCCAGTCCTATCCTACCCAGGTTGCAGCCAACAAGTTAGTTGAGGAAGCTTGTGAAGTTACAGGGGACTTTCATAAGCAAACTTTGGTAAGGCAAGAAATGCAATATTCAAATAAAAATGTGAAAAGAAACAATGTAAACCTTCAACCAGTGTTGCAGAATTTCCCAGCAGATCAAGACATATCAAATGTAACAGAAACAAAAGTCTCCCAAAAAGGCCATGATAAATTGAAGACAACTGACATAAAGCAAAAGACAGATGTTCATCTCAGTAGCCAGGACTTTTTAATGATGACAAATACTTCTAGAGACTTAAAAACGGCAATGGAAATGTCCTTGAATTCAATCAGCCTTAACCCTGAAAGTAATGTAAAGGAAAGTGAGTGCCCGCTTCCACCTCCATCTCCACCTCCTCCTCCACCTTCAAATGCATCATCTGAAATTGAATTTCCTCTTCCTCCTCCACCGCCTTTAATGATGTTGCCTGAAAAAAATACGTTTCCTCCTTCACTCTCCACAGAAAAAATAAAGACTGAGTTTGAAAGTTTCCCAGGACTCCTTCTTCCCCCACCAGCAGAGGATCAGAAGTCAGAAAGAGAATGTGTATCCATGTATCAACCACCCTTCCCTCCTCCAACTCAGTCTCTGAAACCGGCAGATCTGTCCTCCTCTGTTCTAGAAAAGCACAGTGAAACAGTCAGACAGTGTTTTCAAGAAGGTACTTTAAGCTCTCGGCAAACTCTTTCTCATTCTAAAACCCTAACGGAAAAATCACAGAAGCGTGTACCACCACCCACATTGCCCAAACCCAAATTTTTTAAGTTACCAGAAGCTAATCCGAAAAATGATAGCTCCTTAAAAATGGAATTAAAAACTTCATTGCCAGATGTGGAAGGTGAGATTCCTCCTTCAAGGGACCAGAAAGGAGGAAAAATGGTGATAGCCAGTGAATACCCAGAGATGAAGCATAGCTCAGCTAGAAAAATGCTAAATGAAAGACAATTATCTATGCCCTCAGCAACATCTCTTCTACAGAGAGCTCCAGAAATTTCACCACTCGATGGCAAACAGGTAGCACCTCTTGTAAAATCACATTCATTTTCAGCAGTTTTAGGTCAACAAAGTCCAAAACCTTACATGAGAAAATTTAAGACACCTTTGATGATTGCTGAAGAAAAATACAGACAACAAAAAGAAGAGCTTGAAAAACAAAAACAGGGTAGCTCTTGTTACAGCATAGGTAAAACAGAAAACCCAAATCAAAATAAATCAGACTTGGAAAAGCAAGTGCCGTTACAGAACACAGATGAGGTTGCCCAACCTAGAATGGACTCAGTGGTCCCTGAGGATCAGCCTAACCTAGAACGTCAAAAAAATGCTCACTTAGTAGAAATATGTAATGACAACGAGGTCTCTACCACACTAGAAATGACAATTGCTGCCAAGAAGCTCCCCCATGTACTTACAGACTCTGAGAACAAAGATACTATGAAAAAAGACGTTTCACAGAGTGAACAGGACATTAAACAGTATACAACAGCTTGTGAAATTAAACAGAATCACCAAGAATATAGCACACAACAAACACAGCAGAAGAAGGGCCTGGATCAGTTGAACTTGCTCCAAATCAAGCCAGTTTTCCCAAATTTCAAAGTTAAAACCATCAAGCTTCCAAGCCTAGATCTCAAATTAAATGAAATGGTGCGAAGCTTTGAAAGCCATAAAAAGCAATCTGAACTTGATGTTCAGGCCAAAGAACAGTACCAGCAAAATAAGAAAACGGAGGTCAGCACTGAATGTCGTAATAAACAACCTGTGGATAAAAAATATTGTGACTTACCGAAGAAGGAGAAAAGAGTGACAATAACACTACCTATGGATTCTACAAAGAAAGGCCACGAAAGTAAGTTCAGCATAGATCATGAACTGCAAAAAGAAGTTAGAGAATCTGAGGGGGAGAAACGTTCAGGAAGTGAAGGGATAGTTCAGGGAACACCAATGATTGATCCCAGAGAAGAGAGACTAATGGTTGAAAGAAAACAGGAACATTTGAATGAAATTGTACAGAAAGAAGTCAAACACGAGGCTGCTGATACACATCTTGATTCACAGGCTCAGGATTTTCGGCAAACACAAATACAGACCTCCAAAACTCAAGCTGAACATAAAAAATTGCCCCAGCCATATAATAATCTGCAGGAAGAAAAATGTCTTAGAGTCAAGGGTGTACAACAGAAACAAGTCTTTTCTAATACTAGAGAGTCAAAGCAAGAGATTACACAGAACAAATCTTTGTTTTCCTCTGTGAAAGAATCTCAGCAGGATGACGGAAAATGTGCTGTAAATATATTGGAATTCATGAGAAAACGTGAAGAACTACAACACATTTTGTCTAGGGTAAAGCAATTTGAAGCAGAGCCAAATAAAGATGGTCTTAAAACTTTTCAGACACTTTTAAATATTATTCCAGCATGGCTATTAAGTGAAGAAAAGAAAGAACATGGGCTTCACATTGCTATGGAGAAAAATGCAGAAAAAATTAAAGAAGAAATAACATATATTAAAACACAAGCAGAGGCTATGCTTCTGTCCTGTGAAAATACAATTCAAACAGCTATGAAATCCTCCAAAGTAGGAAAACAGAAAAATAAAACTAGTAATATAAATGAAACATTATCTAAAATCGCTAATGTTGATGGCAGCTCTAATAACAACACTAAAAAGAAGGAAAATACAACCATTGAAAAAACAGAGCACCACCAGCAAGCAATTCATCATGAAGCAACTGCTCAAAATCTTGTGAAAACCCATCAGGAAATTAAACTAGAAGATAGGAAGATTTCTCCTCCCACTTTAAAAACACGTCCACCATCACCAACTTTTATAACCATTGAGTCTACAGCCCGGCGAACAGAAACCTCTAGTAAGGATGGTATTTCCCAGTCCCCTAAAAAAGAGAGTTTTGCTGACTCCCCACCAAGAAAACCCGTGACAGAAATATCTAAGATTCACAGAGCAAATACTTCCCCTTCTCCACCCAGGAGTCGCTCAGAGCAACTCATAAAACTCAAAGACACCACTGCAAAGTTATCCAGGGGTAGCATTCCAAGTCCATCAGCAACTCCAGTTCCAATTGTGGAGACAAAGTCTGAGATCATCACATCTCCTGCAACACTTCGTCGTCAAATTAAGATAGAATCTCGTGGGAGGGACTCTCCACCTACAATCACAATACCTATAAGTGTAAATCATGTTGATAGCAGTTCCTTCCGAGAATCCGTGGAAGCTCAAGAGAAAGTTCGGAAAGTGGAGAAGAGAGCGACGTACGTTCACAAGGATGGAGTAAATGTCACTAATCATACTGTGCCAGATACTGAGAGTTTTGATGCAGTCGAGATCATCCGCAAAGTTGAAGGGCCTCACATGTCAGAGCACACTGAGAGATATGAAACAACCAATCGTGCTGCTCAACTGGCTGAAGATCTTATGAATGAGCATAAGAATGAGATAAATAGATGGTTCAAGGAATTTAAGGAGGGCCCAATTTTTGAAGCAGTCTCCAATGAAAGAATTTTTACAAATGGAGAAGCAAACCATAATATAAAAGAAGAAAGCCGTACATTTTGTAAGGAGGAATTTGGCTTATCATCTTTAGAAAATACTAATTTCACAGGCTTCCCTTATGATCATGATAGCGTGTCACAAGAAAAGATTTCTGTCATGCAACCCATGGAACAGTCTGAAACAGCATCTCTTAGGGAACAGTTCTCAAGTGTGGACGGATTTGACAGTCAAGTTGTTGGGTCAAAGATAACAGTCTCTTCGCATAGCTCAGAAGCTAGCAAACCTAGCTTTGACTTTAAGCATGCCCCACCAACCTATGAAGATGTTATTGCTGGCCACATTTTAGATATATCTGATTCACCTAAAGTACTCCGGAGAAACTTTCAAGAGACATGGCAAGAGAGTGAAAGAGTTTTTAAAAACCAGGGATATGCAGCTTCAGATGCTCTGGCAGCTGAGATGAGAACCACCTTTCAAGAAGAATCTGCATTCAGACATGGTAAATGAATACGCTTACAAAGTGTGAAAGCAGTTTAATCCACTTAAAGGCATGCATTCCACAGCTAAGATGATTTGCAGTTGAAAGATTGTGTGCAAATAACCAAAAGCTATAACTTAAAACTAACAACTCTCCTTAGATGCTGATCTCTTTCTCTTTAAGACGCTCATGCTTTTACTAACCTCTTTACGAAAGCATCTGAAATGAATCACTGGCATTGTGTGAGAATAACAAACACTTTCCTATAGATCAGTAAGACCTGTATGTATCAAGGTAAATAAGACAGTGCACCACAGGTAAAATAATTATTCTTATAGTAATATGAATGACCATACAGAAATTTATAAATTTTGAGAATTATGTAGTCAGGAAATATTACGGTTTCTTATAAAAAATTTTATTGCATTCATTTGTTTTATACAACATCCTTTAACCTACTATTGACATTTGTAAGTGCTAGGCTTAAATGGTATTTGCTTTTAAATTCAGTACAGAATGATAATAACAAAAAAATCAGTTATACTCTTCCTATGCCCTGTAAGACTTTCATTGATTGACATCACTGATAAAAATATAGGAATAGACTTTTCAAATATGTAATTGTTAGTATTAAGTAAGATGGAGTTTGTGTTATCTAATGTGACTTTTTTCTATAACAGATAATTTTTGCTTTTCTTAAAATAAATATCAAATGATAGTACCATTGGTCTTATTTACATATTACATGATTAATAATTATTTGTTTTGATTATATATATATATTGATTTTGGGATTCAGGAACCATACCTGGTGGTGCTTTCACTCCTTGTGGTCTCTGAGGACTATATAGGTTGCAGGAATTGAACCCAGATTGGTCTCATGCAAGGCATGCACCCTGTCAACTTTACCATCTCTCCGTCTCCAATTTTGTTCATATTGGAAATAGATTTAAAACATGAAGCACAGTAGGGAAATATCAAATGCCGAAAGGTAAAAGAAACTGAAACTGGTTTTTATAGGAAGCTTACTGCAAGGAAGGGGTGGTGGGATTAGGAGGGAGTTGGGCACTGTACAATGGTGGAAGAAAGTGGACACTGTGGTTGAGGGGGCCATGCCAGAATGTGTTATGCTTGAAACCCTACAAGTGACAGTATTGTAAACTGAGTGCCTGAAGTTAATTTTTTAAAAAAAGAACCTTTAAATGAAGTTGCTATCTAGAATGGAAAAAAACATGAAAATGTATTTTTTAACATTAAAGTAGTTTGTGTCTTTAAATCCTCTTGCCTTGTACAATTAATGAGGCTTCACCATAAAGAGGGCTGACATAATGTGCACCATTAGTTCATTCATTTGACAGATTGAAATAAATGACAAACAAATGTAAAATACCAATAAATATACTCTATCACATTTAGAACATATGTGTCTAGTTTATCAGGTTAATATGATTTCTTAATATTCTTGCTCCTGTTATAATTAAGCAAAACTGTCTAGTTAATCTCAGGATGCTCAGTTTCTGTTAAGGTTGCTAAAAACAGATAGAAAATATGAAGAAACTATTTTTTTTATTAGTTTATTTTTTATTCGAGAGTCATCGTGAGGGTACATTTACAGATCCATACATCTTTGTGCTCATGTTTCCCCCATACAAAGTTCGATAACCCATCCCCTCACCAGTGCCCATTCTCCACCACCAGTAAACCCAACATCCCTCCCCCCCCCTTCCCGTCTCCCCCCACCCCACCCTGCCACTATGGCAGGGAATTCCCTATTGTTCTCTCTCTGATTAGGTGTTGTGGTTTGCAATAAAGGTGTTGAGTGGCCATTGTGTTCAGTCTCTAGTCTGTATTCGGCCCGCATCACCGTTCCCCCACATGACCTTCAACCACATTTTACTTGGTGGTCCCTTCCCTGAGTTACCCAGAATGAGAGACCAGCCTCCAAGCCATGAAAACAATCTCCTGGTACTTATTTCTACTATTATGAAGAAACTATTGCTACATATAGAAATATGTCCTTTACTAGAATCAAATAGAGAAAAAGAAGAGCTCTCAGTTGCCCAAATTGGGTATCAAAGCACTAAATTATACATTTATTTTTGTAAGCAATTCTGATCCTATTTGCTCTTATTTATTCTCAGGAGATTGTTGTGAGGATCAAAACAATGTTGGTGGGGGGGATATTCTGTGTCAATTTAGAAATAATAGGCCAACTCTGGCTAGCAAAGTAGTGTCTGTGATCCATAGGACCTCACACTCACATGAAAGAAAAAAATGACAGCAGCTACTTCTAGTGGTTTCAACCACCAGAAGTCAGGTTAGTGGAAGTCTGCAGCAATTTCTGCAGGTCTGGGAGTTTTCTGTAGTCACTGCATGACCCGGGCATACTATATGCAAAGTGACAGTAACTTTTGGCGGTATGGGTCCTCAGAACAGCAGCTAAAAAATACTACTTTAGATCAAGGGAAGAAATGGGAAGATTGTAAAAGGAAAACATGAAAATTCAATAGGTCCCCAAACCTAAAGCAATTTAGATTGAGGAAAAAAGGACTTTGTATATATGTATATGTATATTTCATGTGTCTGGTATTAATATTAAGAATTGGTGTCATAATGTCACACTAAGTAATCAAGAACATACTTTGAACAAAGTATCTTCTACTTTAAAAATACATATATTTTGGTGGTCCAGAATGATAGTATAGCCGGTAGGACACTTGCATTATACACAACTGACCCAGATTTCACCCTATCACCCATATGTTCCCTTAACCCTGCCAGGAATGAGCACAGGGCCAGTAACAAGCCCTGAGTACAGTTGAATGTGGCAAAAAAAAAAAGTTGGTTTTACAGAATTTTCTCCAAATGCTTTTAAAAAGTAACAACTTTGAACAAATTAGGTGTAAACCTCTGTGTATGTATGTGTGTGTGTGTGTGTGTGTGTGTGTGTGTGTGTGTGTGAATGGAAGATCAAGAATAAGTTCTCAGAATTCCCCCATGGCAGAGTTTGCCTTTTATGTTATTTTCAATAACTTAAAGTTAAGAAACATATTTATATACATTCCCTTACATAACAGTCTACCTGTACGAGTGGGTAATATGGAGAGATAGCACAGTGAGTGAGGTGTTTGCTTTGCATGCAGCTAACCTGCGTTTGATTCCTGGTACCGCTCTTTGTTCTGCAGTGATATTACAGTACAGAATCAGGCCAGAAATAACTCTTAAGATCCACAGGGTGTGACCCCAAAACAAAAAACAGAACAACAGTACAAACAACCCCAAAACTCAACCTGTACAATGTATAGTAGAGACCCTGAGATAAATGTAATTATTCAAGAACCTCAAATCTGATGACAGGATACCATATACAGAGTTTGGAACAAGACAAGGGCAGTAGTCTTAGAACTCTCAAATTTAACTTCATGGCCAATTAATATATTACTGTTGCTTTGATTTGTTGTGTGCTTTTTAATGTGATAAAACAATATGATATGAGCTTTTATAAAGTTTTAATTTTTAGAAAAAAAGCAATATGACACAAGCTTTTATAAATTTTTATTTTTAGAAACTGCTTCTCCAAGACAAGGAAACATGTATACTTTGTCAAAAGACAGTTTATCCAATGGAGTGTTTAGTCGCAGACAAGCAGAGTTTTCATAAATCCTGCTTCCGATGTCGACATTGCAGCAGTAAACTAAGGTAAGATGTTCTGCAGTTGTGGTACAAATGGTCAAATAGGCCCCATGTCTAATACTGTGTTGAAGATTTGTTTCAATTTTGTCACCGTTAGTTAAAATGCATTTATCTAAATCTACATGAATTTTATTTTAAATTCTTTTTTAAAAAAGTTATATTTTAATAGACCTTCATACTCATGTTTGGGCTAGGTCTTATCTTTGCATAATTATGCTGTATTGTCTAGTTTTTTTTTAAAATAATTCAGAGTAAATCCATGTAGTTTCATATAAATGCTATTTCACCAAAGACGATGTGATCACATTTTGTTCTGTTGTGCTCAAGATGACTATAGCCTGTTTATTTTTGAAATTAGCCTTTCCTAAAAAAGGGGAATCCTTCTTGTCTAAACTTAGAGATCATGTAAATAACAACAATTAAAAAAATTATTGTGCAAATCAGAATTTCAAGTTATTATTTTATTATAAAGTCTAGACTTAGGAATCAGCAAACATTTTTATGTATTGTGTAAGATAGGAAATAATTTCAACTTTGCATGGCATCCTTATTCTTTCTGTTACTACTGAACTTTCCAGAGGAGTGCAAAAGTAGCAATAGTAATTGTACAGAGAAATGTGGCTGAATGCTAATGGGGCCAACTGTATTCTAGTAGACCTTCATATTCACACTGGGGCCAAATGTTACCTTTGCATAATTATGCTTTATTATCTAAGATATTTTTTTATAGAATTTAAAATAAAATTCATGTAGTTTTAGATAAGTGCTATTTATTTTCTGGTGCAGTAGAAGCACTCTGTAACACAGGTCAGATGCACTCATTGTCAAAAGCTTAAAGAAAGACACTTAAACAAATGTGACATTTGTGTGGCTGTAGTCTGAGATGGTAAATTGTAATTATTTTGCTAAGTACAATAAATAAATTCAGGTGCATTTCTCACAACTATATTTTCCTTAACCTTCTTTGACAAAATTAAATGTCGGTAAGTCTCTCATTGTAACCTTGTTTTCCCTTGATTTCTATGACAGTAGAGTATAATTGATTTCCTACTACCTCCTGGCTATTCCTTCTCAGACTCCTTTGTAGGTAACTCTGTTCATTACCAAAATGTATGAATTGCTTTGAATTCTGCTCTTTATTTTTTTAAATTTTTATTTATTTATTTATTTATTTATTTATTTATTTATTTATTTATTTATTTATTTATTTATTTATTTATTTATTTTTTGCTCTTTGGGTCACAACGGCGATGCACAGGGGTTACTCCTGGCCCATGTACTCAGGAATCACTCCTGGCAGTGCTCAGGGGACCATATGGGATGCTGGGAATCAAACCCGGGTCGACCACGTGCAAGGCAAACGCCCTACCCACTGTGCTACCGCTCCAACCTCGAATTCTGCTTTTTATATGTGCTTTTCTGACTATTTGTATTTTTCTAGTTTACCACATCTTCTATGTTTTGTTTGTTTGTTTGTTTTGGGGTCACACCTGGCAATGCACAGGGGTTACTCCTGGCTCATGTACTCAGGAATTACTCCTGTCATTACTCAGGGACCATATAGGATACTGGGAATCGAACCCAGGTTGGCCATGTGCAAGGCAAAACCCTACCCGCTGTGCTATCACTCCAGCCCACATCTTATATCTTTACTTTAACTATTACCCATGTTGTGAATTCTGCTTTTCATACATTTTCTTCTATTTGTATTGTTTCTAGTTTACCACATCTTCTATCCTTACTTTAACCATTATTCATGTTGTAATGAGTACAGCTAGCCCAGCACTCTTCTCTGTGTATCAGAGAGGACATGCTTACATCTCTAATTTGATTCCTCACAACTACAACAAATTTAATGTGCCTTTATCATCTCTCTAAATTTCATATGACTATGTGACCTGTATGCTACTGTTTTAGCAAATGACCTTAACATTAGCTCAATGATAAGATACTCCTTCCACTCCTTCATTCCCTATACCGAATTATCAAGTAATATAATTTGTGTCCCATAAGTATCTATCAAACTGTGTATATTTCTGAGTCCCCATAGCCACAATATTGCCCAAGAAAAAACCTTCTCTTACCTGTTCCAACGCAATTGCCTTTCTAGCTAGTTTGTCTCCCTGCCTCCAGTATCCCTGTCTCCCTGGTACTTCTCACTGCTACTAGCTATACATTGTACCTTAACACCATACCCAATAGAGTAAGGACGCTTTTTTAAAAAATACGACTCTGAGGTCACTTTCCTAGTAAAAACATCAGCTTCCTCTATTAAAAAAATCACTGTCACTGTATCACTGTCATCCCATTGCTCATCGATTTGCTCGAGCGAGGACCAGTAATGTCTCCATTGTGAGACTTGTTACTGTTTTTAGCATATCGAATACACCATGGGTAGCTTGCCAGGTTCTGCCATGTAGGCAAGATACTCTCGGTAGTTTCTTAGGCTCTCTGAGAGGGGCAGAGAAATTGAACCCGGGTTAGCCATGTGCAAGGCAAACACCCTACTCACTCCAGCGCCAAGAGAATTTAATTTTTTTAAGTGATTTTTTTTTTTTTAGTTTTGGGTCACAACCAGCAGTGCTCAGGGCTTCCTCTTAACTCTGCACTCAGGAATCACTCTCCAAGGGGTCTGCAGACCATATAGGGTGCTGGGAATTGAACCTGGGTCAGCTGTGTGCAAGTCAAGCGCCCTATCTCTCTGGTGGCCATAACATATTTTTATCACACCCAGCAGTGAAAAAATTAATAAATGAAAAAATGAATATCTTAATATAAATTTTAGGGCTGGAGTGATAGCGCAGAGTTAGGACATTTGCTTTTCATGCAACCAACCTGTGTTCAATTCCCCACCCCTCTCAGAGAGCCCGGCAAGCTACCAAGAGTATCACGCCTGCACGGTAGAGCCTGGCAAGCTACCCGGGGCATATTCGATATGCCAAAAACAATAACTCTCACAATGAGAGACATTACTGATACCCACTCAAACAAATCGATGAGCAACGGGATGACAGTAACAGTGAATATTAACTTTAGAGACAGGATCTCATCCCTAGTCCTTCCTTTACCTGATTCCTTTTCTTGTTGAATGTCACTTTTCATGAAGACTGAATTTCTTTCATTTTCTTAAAATTATTAATTTTTCTCTTTCATATCTACTCTTGGTTCCAAATTTATATTTATATTCTTTTTAAGGGTTTCCCATGCTCCTCCCCTAACTGCTTTTTAGGCTAGTACTCATCTTTTGGACATTAACTGTGTCAGATCTGACTCTCTTATATGAGTCAAGCATCCTTATGTGCTCTCTAAAGCAAGTCCCCTGCTTTCTCCAGCCTCAAAACAATGAAATGTTCTCAAAGTTAGGACTATACTATTATTGGTTTATAGGATTATATACATTTAAATATACAATTTCATCCCTCTTCTAAAAATGTGTTACCACACCACTTCACATTTCTACTATGCATCTAAAAGAATAGCAGGCTCTTTGCATTGATCATTCCATTCATAATGTTTGTTATTCAGCATGCTTTTTCAAATTTTGTTATAATGGAATTTTAACTATAACTTCTTGGTATATAATCTGTTTTATTGCTTTATTTTCTTCAGGAACTCATACTATGCATGTTTTATGCTTATTTTTAATATTTATATTTCTTTCATATCTTTTTCTGTTTTTCATTTTCACAGTAAAGTTTTATTTTTTTGTTCCCCAAATTCTCCTCTTAAAATAATTTCTATTGGGTTTCTTTGAACTTGAATTTATTTTAGTTTTTTTTTTTTTATTGATCACTGTGAGATAGTTTCAAGCTTTCATTTTTGGGTTGCAATCACACAATGATCAAACACCCATCCCTCCACCAGTGCACATTCCCCACCACCAATATCCTAGGTATGCGTGCCCTTTCCTACCCTCCCCCAGCCTCTATGGCAGACAATATTCCCCATACTCTCTCTCTACTTTTGGGCATTATAGTTTGCAACACAGACACTGAGAGGTCATCATGTCTGATCCATTATCTACTTTCAGCACACATCTCCCATTCCGACTGATTCCTCCAGCCATCATTTTCTTAGTGATCCCTTCTCTATTCCATCTGCCTTCTCCCCTCCACTCATGAAGCAGTCTTCCAGCTATAGGGCAATCCCCCTCGCCCTTGTATCTACTGTCCTTGGGTGTCAGCCTCGTGTGATATTATTCTGTACTCCACAAATGAGTGCAGTCCTTCTATGTCTGTCCTCTTTCTGACTCATTTCACTAGCATGATACTCTCCATGTCTATCCATTTATAAGCAAATGTTATGACTGCATCTTTCCTAACAGCTGCATGGTATTCCACTGTATAGATGTACCAAAGTTTCTTTAACCAGTCATCTGTTCTAGGGCACTTGGGTTGTTATTGTGAACAGTGCTGCAATGAACATATAGGTACAGATGTCATTTCTACTGTGCTTTTTTGCATCCTCAGGATATATTCCCAGAAGCTGTATTGCGGGGTCATATGGAAGCTCGATTTCTAGTTTTTGAAGGACTGTCCATATTGTTTTCCAGAAAGGCTGGACCAGTTGGCATTCCCAAGAACAGTGAAAGAGCATCCCTTTTTCCCCACATCCATGCCAGCACTGGTCGCTTCTGTTCTTTTAGATTATGTGTCAGTCTCTGTGGTGTGAGATGATATTTCATTGTTGTTTTGATTTGCATCTCCCTGATGACTTGGGATGTGGAGCATTTTTTCAATGTGCCCTTTGGCCATTTGAATTTCTTTTTTGAGGAAACTTCTGTTCATTTCTTCTCCCCATTTTTTGATGGGGTTGGAGGTTTTTTCTCTTTTTTTTAAGTTTTTATTTTATTGAATCATTGTGAAAAAAATACAAAGCTTTCAGGTTAAAGTCTCAGTCATATAATGATTGAACCCCCATCCCTTCACCAGTACACATGCTCCACCACCAAGAACCCCAAAATAGCCCCTCCCAACAAGCCCCCGCCTAAGTAGCTAATGATCTTTACTTTATTCTCTCTATACTTTGAATACATTCAATATTTCAATAAAGAATTCACTATTATTGTTTGGAATTTCCCCCCAACAATCAGGCCTGCTGAAAAAGCGTCATTTAATAATTCCTTTTCATTGCTGAGAATGAAGACCCTATGAGCTATGAGGTTTTGGATTTCTGATATTTTAGCTCAGTTCAGAGTCTAGACGAATTTCTGTAAGAAGCCGCTCTGGGTGCCAAAATGGGTTAGAAGACCTCTTGGATCATAGTCTTTAGGAGCAGGGGGTCCGTTTCACACTCAGCAGCTCCGGATCTTATCTGGGTCTAGGGCGTGCTGGTAACGCCCACTTCCCACGATCACCTATGAGCCACAAAACTGCACAATTCATACCTCTGGGTTGGGAGTCTTAGAAGGTGGCTCTCGCCACGTGGGTGTTGCTGCCGCCGCCATTTTCTGGGTGCCAAATTGGGTTAGGAAACCTCTGGAATCATAGTCTTTAGGAGCAGAGGGTCCGTTTCGTGCATGATAGCTCCAGATCTTCTGGAGGTTTTTTCTTGTACAATTCTACTAGTGTCTTGTATATTCTGGATATTAATCCCTTATCAGATGGGTACTGGGTAAATATTCTTTCCTATTCTGTGGGCTCTTTTTTGTAAATTGTTCACTCTTTCTTTTGAAGCACAGAAGGTTCTTAGTTTGATGTAGTCCCATTTGTTTATGTTTGCTTCCACTTGCATGGTCAGTGCTGCTTCATCCTTAGAGATGCTTTTAGCTTCAATGTCATGTAGGGTTCTTCCTACTTTTTCCTCTGAATTTATTTTAGGTTTTATTGGAGATGTTTTTCCATGTATTTCAACTTTTTCTGATTTTTGATACCTTGTCCATAAATTTTTATAATTAGAGTTTCATCTGTGCTTTCTGTATTTTATGGTTAGTCTACAACTTAAAAATGTTAAGTCTACTCACTTAAAAATGTGCCTTAAACATTTTATGTTTGACAGCGTGTCTTCCTGCTGTGCATGTCTGTAGGCATAGTATAGTACCCTTTACATTTTTGCATGATTATATTTTTCTATATAATTTGGCCTTAATAATTGATCATTTTTATATATAATTAGTTTTTACACATCTTGGAAGGATACAAAATTCAAGATAGCTCTCCTAACTTCACAGAGCTACTACAGCACCCTGCTTTCACACTCTGTTTCAAAAAATAATTATTTCTGGGACGTTCTGCCTTCTTTCCTCTCCCCTATGTTGGTTGCCTGTGTTTTTTTATTTCTGTTATTATCCTACTCAAGTTTTTACAGTCCCATATTTCTCTTATAGTGGTACTCTGTTCTAAATCCTCAGAGAGTTTTGAAAGCTTGGTTTCCCTAATCTCTTCAGTGTATCTTTTGTCAAGGCCTTTAATCTCATTGGCAATTGGAAAGTTCAAACTCCCTCCATGTTTTAGCTGCCACTCTCTGATTGGCCTGTTATACTTTCTAGGAAATGTTGACTGGATGTTTTGTGGCCACTGCTGGGGTCTATCAGATGCCTACCTTGCTTCCTTTGCTGTTACTTCTACAGATATGTCTATCATGTTAGTCTTTTAGCTGTTGGTTTGTTCTTACCTCCTTGTATTTGGAAATTTGATAGAGATACTCTATCACTTAGCTTTTCCACAAATGATAATGGTTGGATTTAATGTTTTACTATCAGGTCAATATACTCTTTTGTATGTGGAAATTCAGATATTTTATAAAAATCATGCTGCTCCATTTTTAAAAATTGATTTCAATTTTAACAGTAACTATAATTGTTGATCTCCCTAACAAGGCCAAATAAACAATTGCATAAGATAGCTTTTGAATTTATTCAAAGTCCAGTTATCAAGGAAGCTCAAACTGTTGATTTTTGTTGATGTACTATTTAGTATTTAATGAAAATCACAACCCTTCACATAAATCATTGAGTTAGCAAAGAATCAGTCCTGTCTTTTTTTATCATCACTACATATGCAGTACACTATGACTCCTATGATATTCAAATCTGACATGCATCAAATATTCTAAATATACCAACACAAACATCATGTAGTGTATAGGTAGTACATACATGAAAATTCTTATCTAAAATGAATTTTCAATTAATAAACACATTCTTTTTGTTGGTAAGTTAACTTACTGAATTATTGTACATAAATTCCCTGTGAATGTTCTTTGTGTATCTCAAAAATTAATTTGTTTTCTCCTTGACAGTTTGGGAAATTATGCATCACTTCATGGACAAATATATTGTAAACCTCACTTTAAACAACTTTTCAAATCTAAAGGAAATTATGATGAAGGATTTGGACACAGGCAGCATAAGGACCTGTGGACTTGTAAAAATCAAAGCAGTTCAGTGGACTTAACTCCCAGTGAAGACCCAAGTATGTATAAAAATAGTGCAGAAAATACTCCCATGCTTAGAGACCTTAGCAAACATTCTTATGGTGGCAACAGTGAAGGACACAGGGATGACCTGAGAAAATTCATGGAGAGGGGAAAATTAAAAATCACTTGGCCCCCATCCAGAGAAATGCCTAAGAAAACCTTTCCCATTGAAGAAGAGCTCAAAATGTTTAAACCTAAGTGGCCACCTGGAATAACAACTCAGACCTCTGCTGAATTTAAAAATGAATCACTCAAAACTCTGGAAAACAAAGAACAAGAACAAGCCAACATTTCTTTCCCGCAGCCATATCGGCAGTCCATCAATCTGTGCCAGAAAGAGGATGTTATAGGAATCAAAGAAGTAGAGATATATGAAGCAAAGAATGATGAGAATAAAGAAGGGAATTTCAATGTGCAAGATAAGCTGAATGAGGCTGAAGATACAAAGAGTAAAAGGAAAAGTGAAATGGATCTTAATGACAACAATAATGTGGTTGTTCAGAGTGCTGAGAAGGAGAAAAATGAAAAACCTAATGAACCTCATGGTGCGGAAGTTTTACAGGTTACTAACACTGAAAATGAGTTGGTGTCTGAAAATCAAAAAGAGAATTTGAATAAGAATAATAATAACAATTATGTAGCAGTCTCATATCTGAATAATTGCAGGCAGAAGACATCTATTTCAGAATTTCCTAATCTATTACCACTGTCAAGTGAAACAAATGGCACTGCAAGTGAATACCAAATTGAAAACTTAGAAAACGCTTCTAGGATCTCAGAGTTACTTGGTATATTTGAATCTGAAAAGACATATTCGAGAAATGCAGTAGCTGTGGCTCTGGAGAAACAGACTGACAACAGAGGTACTGCTGGCAGTTCTGTGCAGTCTGCTCCCAAATCTGGCCTCAAGAGTGCATTCATAGTAAAGGAAAAAACTTCAATGCCCTGTCAAGATACAAGTATCTTAAACATGAAAGGCAACTACTCAAGTAACAAAAATTTACACTTTTTCTTTTCTAACACAGTGAAAATCACTGCTTTTTCCAAGAAGAGTGAGAACATTTCTGACCATGATTTGACAGATTCCGTATGTCCAACTAAAACCATGCCCTGTGTATATTTAAACAAATTTGGAAAAGACATGAAATACTGGCACAGTGATGCAGTAGAAGCAAGTCACATTAATGGCTACACAACTTTTGATGCCCTGAGCAGTGAATATGCAGCTGAGCCACCTCCATTTCTCAGCATGGAGGTTCAGTCCACACAACTCACTGTGGAAGAGCAAATCAAAAGGAATAGATGCTACAGTGACACAGAGTAAAACATCTCTACCCACATGCAATCCACACTCCGACACTGAGAAATATTGATTGCCTGAAATAAGACTTCAGGGATTTTGATAATATTTTGTTGAACTTGCTATAAATGTAATGTTCAGAAATCTCATGTCTATCACAATGGGATATTCCTTGTATTACTCTATATAATGTTTTTCTTAATTAGTTTGAAACTACTTTGTTCTGAATGGAATGAGAAGATAAAACAATATGGCTTTGTTTTTCATTAAAAGGCACTTCCCTTTATTGCTGGTTATTTTTTTTTTTTGGTAACCTGCCATTGGTAAAATTCTCTACTCATGATATTTATCACAGTACTTATATCTTCTCTATAATTTCTGCTGAAATAAAATTAAATCACCTGGGGTGAAAACCAAATCACTTGTGTTTCTTTTCTTTTTGGTATGTGTATTATTATTACTCTAATAATAAGTTTTCCACAGTTTAAAAAGTATTGTCTTGGGGGAAATATTTAATATATTCAAATATATATAGTCCTGAGGGGAAAATAAGTACTAAATCCAAGATATCATATTATAATAAAATATAAAACGTGTTTTTCTCTTTTTTTTTATTTTGGGGCCACACCTGGCAATACACAGGCTCTGATCCTGGCTCTGAACTCAGGAATTACTCCTGGCAGTGCTCAGGGGATGATATGGGATACTGGGAATCGAACCCGGGTCGGCCTCATGCAAGGCAAATGCCCTACCCGCTGTGCTATTGCTCCAGCCCCAAGTTTTTCTGCTTTTTAAAGATATGTGTTATTCTGGTTCTTTAGATGTTTTTTAATATTAAATTATCACATAATGTGTCTATAAACTTTCAATTAAGAGTTAATTTTACTCCAGAACAATGTGGAGTACAAGCTCAGACATCAAATTAACTGTAAATTTTTTAATGTACTTAATTAAATTATGAATATTGCATATTGTATTGCTTTTTATATGCAATTGATAAATGTATAAATCATTTTGCTACATTTTTACTGTTTTTTTATTTCATAGAATTAAGTTCTTTTAGGAAAACATCATTTGAAAATTGGCATCTAAATTTTTTGCTGACTTTTACCTTTCCTAATTACACATTTGATTATTCTGAGAGAAAATAATATCATGAACATAAAAGAATAGCTTTGCATTAATTTGAAGTGGACACTGGTAAAGAGATGGGTATAGAAACATCATATGCCTGAAACCCAAACATTGAAATTTGTAATTTCACAGTGACTAATTAAAAAAAAAATCTATATATTTTGAGAAAAATAATTCTCTCTCATATGTTCTCAATAGTTTTATAAGGGCAGCATTATTACATTGCTAGAGACCTACCAGAACAAACTACTGATTGGCTTAAAATAGTTCTCTCAATCGAGTTCCATATGGCCATCTCTGTTTGACTCTGAGATTTTCCAAGGGGACATAGGTGAAAATCATGTAAACGGCCAGAGCAAAAATCTGCAAGGAACAACTGGTATGACAAACCACAGAAAGAATACAAGGGTAGAAGAGGGCTAAAACGTCAGAAAAGTTGAGAAATACTACTTTATACAATAGATCTTTATCAAAGTTCTGGATTTTGGAAGCCCAAGATAACAATAGGACTATGTTTCTAAGCCTCCGACCTTTGGCTTGCAGATACTGACTTCTGTCATGGTCTTTCATTTAATGTGGCAAATTGCTGAGTCCTCTTAGCTGGAAACTGGTTCTATCAGACACAAAGCTTACATTTTTGAGTTCATTTAAATCTAATTGCTTCTACAAAAAGCCTTATCTTCAGAACATACTTTTTTTTACTTTATTTGGTAGACTACTGAGGAATTTGATTAAGAAAATGGCATGTGGTAGGGTTACCATATATATTTTAAGTTGAATGATTGCACATTTGCCCTACCCTACTCTTCATGACACAGCCTGATTTCTAGAGTACTATGCTAAGGTAATGCTAAAGATTCTACATGTAAATAATTTTTGAAAAATCATAGTATAATATCTTAATGTATAGTTTCTCTCCCCCTAACCTCCCCATTGTTGCTGCTGCTATTGTTATGATGATTAGGGTCACACACGTGTTACATTATGGTAAACACACATTTGGTTGTGATACTCACCACAGGTTTCACTCTAATTGTGTTGTTTCCATATGTGCTAATGTCAGTTATCCTCTTTTGAAAGTACCCCTGATTGGGACCAGAGATAATACAGGGATTAAGGAGTTTCCCTCGCATGTAGCCATCCCTGGTTTGCTCCCCAGAACTACAAATGATCTCCCGAGCACTTCCAGGAGCAAGCTCTAAGCACAGACTCAGGAGTAAGGCCTGAGCATCTCGTATGTGGCAAACTCCATCCATCCCTCCCACCTCCATCCCTGCCCCCCCTCACACAAAAAGGTATTTTACTAATTTCTATCTTTAGATTCTAACCACTTAATCTTTGTAATTTGGTCCTCTGTTCAAGCATGTTTAAATTTGGTTTTAAAATGGGATACTATACATACCAGGAAAAGAGAAAAGTATTTTCTGATCCTCTATTTACCCTTTATTTGATCACCAAAGTGTTTCTGAATCTTCTAAATCATGAGTAGTATATCATAATTTTTGGCTGCATCACCTTCTTTTGATAACATGTAGAAGTCTTAAATAATTCAAATGATGTAAGAAATTTTAAAAGCCATTTTATTTAGTAATAGATATTGGTTCATTCTAATTTTGACAACATCTCCTAGGTAAATAAATAATGAAATTCATTAATAAAGTATAACTTAAAATAGAAATTTAAAA
Organism: Sorex araneus; assembly: GCF_027595985.1. Taxonomy (NCBI): domain Eukaryota; kingdom Metazoa; phylum Chordata; class Mammalia; order Eulipotyphla; family Soricidae; genus Sorex; species Sorex araneus. The sequence goes on from NC_073313.1 coordinate 201,340,292, forward strand.
TCCTATAACTTTTTTTATGGCTGCAGGCAGTATATTGGATTGCTAGAATTGCTATAACAAAACTTAAATGACTAGTTGGTATAGAAAACAAATTAATTTTCTTTCAATTATGGAAGCTAGGACCCAAAGTCAGCTGTCAGCAAGTGTTTTGGTCCAAGGCCTATTTGACTTGTAAGTAAGTCTTGTCACTGTATAGACTGTGCACTTGTGTCCAAATTTCTTCATATTTGGATTGGAGCCCACCGTAAATGACCTCATTGTAACTTAATTATCTCTTTAGAAACCATGTTTCCAAATATGTATGTTCCAGTCTATCAGGATTTAGGATTTCCACATATTAATTTTATGAAAACAATTTAGCTCATAGTAGCAGTACCAATATTTCATCTTTAGTTTAAATATACGCCTATTATGAAAGAGCTTCAAACTAACTTTTCACTTGGGATTTATATCACAGATCTCTGCCATGTGTATATTGATACTATAAAGTTATTATTTCCAGCAACACAATTCCCTTTAACAGGGATCAGAATAGACTAAGGATATACCAAACGCTTTGACAGAGCAGACTGTGTGATAGCAGAGCTTGGCAGAGAAGGAGTTTCATATTATTTATTCAAGGTTGGGCCTTCCAATGAATCCTATAAAAATGTTCTATTCCTCAGAAGATTGTGCTGAATTGTCTTTTGTAGCTGCCACACAATCAATCCTTGTGACATATTTGGAGCTCTGGGCAGCATATTTTTTGGATTGGGACTATAGCTTTCCCACAGTGCAGTATAGCTGGGAATGCAAACCTACTACCCACTCCTTAGTGTGCAACCAACATATACACCTGGCATATTCCCCCAAACCAACAATTTTCTGTAACCATCTCTAGAGCAATTTCTAAAGGCACATTAATTAATTTTTCAAGGAACTGAAGAATACAAAGAGAATCCCCTATATGTTCCTTTTTGATGGTTACTGACTACTGGTTACAATCCAATTGCAAAGTACAAAAGCTTTCCATTGCCAAAAAAATGAACTTACAGAAAGATAATCACAGATGTTGAAAGAGAAGTGCAATACATTTTTTTAAATCTGGAAATGTTATTGAGAACTAAAGGAGAATTTCAAATATAATGTAGAAGCTTGAAATCTTCAGGCATTAACAGTAATACATATCTTATTTCAGAAAAATCACAATTACATGGAGATCAAAATAGGTCACAGAAATGATACTCAGCATCAAGATGAGTCATGAGAGCATTATAAGAGTGCAAAATCTCAATCCCCTAGAAATTAACTTTACCAAAAATTACAAATTTTTTGAATAAATAAAACACAAAATGATTTAAGCATTCACAGAGTCCTTGGAAAAGGCTAATAATGGTAAACTGTCTAATAATTACAGTTAATGTGGATATTTTACCCTAATGTGCAAAATTGCAGAAAAATTTAAATATTTCAAGTCAATGAAGCAATAGAGAAAAAAAAAAGTAGTGGAGTGTATCACTGTATCACTGTCATCCCATTGTTCTTTGATTTACTAGAGCAGGCACAGTAGTGCATTAGCTTTGCATGTGACTAACCTGGGTTAAATCCCTGGAATCCCATTTGGTCCCCCCCACTCCAGCCCAGCACCAGCAGGAGCAATTCCCGAGTGCAGAACCAATCCCTGGTTTCACTGGGTGTGGCCCGAAAACTTAAAATAAAAATTTGTTTTATAAACTTGCATCACATAGCCAACATACCACTTCAAACGTAACAGCAAATTAATAAAATCACCAGAGCAATTTAATGAGAAATTGTCATTGGTGCAAGATTAAGATATATGGATACTTATTTATACATGAAAATTAAATAATACAAATCTATTCACATGATTTCTTCCTAATAATTTAGTATGCCCTTTTGTGGTATGAAAAAATAATCAACATGCTAGTTGTTATTAATTTACACATTACAATCCAAATAGTACATTTGAGAAAAACGTACTACAGAGTGTCGAAATAAAGACAAAATTTAATCTTCTGTGTCCAAAGATTCTGCACTGTTATTGTCGAAATCCATTATTTTCGATGTACTATCCTTAGTGCCACTTATTCGTGTTTCCTTTGTCACTCTGCCAGTGCTTCATCTCTAGACACATCTAGTGAATTAAAAATTCGTGGCTTAAAAGAACGAGTTTTGTAGACAGCATTACAGCAGGAACTAAGGTGTGGAGCACCAGATCACTTTATATCTTTCCCCATGAAACAGGTAGCCAATCAGAATGTACAATGGGATGACTGTGGGTGGGATTTAGCAGCAGATAAAAGGAAGCCCCCATACACTTCTCTCTCTCTCTCTCTCTCTCTCCCTCCCTCCCTCCCTCTCTCTCTCTCTCTCTCTCTCTCTCTCTCTCTCTCTCTCTCTCTCTCTCTCTCTCTCTCTCTCTCTCTCTCTCTGTCTCTCTCTCTCATCTTCTTTCTTCCTGGACCTCCAGGATAAGGTACAGTGGTGTTCCCTGACATGAGGCAAAGTACACTCAGGCCACTCAGGGCTGGACAAGAGGATCCTACACTTGTGGCCATGGTGAGAAGTCCTTCGCACAGTGGAGCAGTGTGGAACAGTACCTAGTCATCATCCACATAGTCGTCATTCACAGAAGGCTAGTAGATGGGGTTGAACAGGACTGGTGTAAGGGATATGTAAAGGAGAGACCTGGACATCTAGGGAGGCACCCAGTCCCATCTACTTTTATTTGTACAATAAACTCTAATTTTTTAATCTACCGAGTTTTGTATGTAAATCTTTCATGCAACTCTCAAGAACCCACCAGCACAGGAAAATCGGCTTTGGCGCTAACAAAAGTAAACTGATGAACATAAGACAAGACAAATAAATACTTTGTTGCCATCTCACCAACAACCATTCTACAACATGGAGCCCTTAGAATGTTCTCACAAAATGACATTTTAAAACAAGGGTAAATCATTTTAAATTATATGTATAGATTATAAATTTTCAGACTAGTCAAAATTAAAAGGTACTGAATTATAGTTGATGTTTATGTATGTTGAAGTAGCCATTGGGGTAAGGAGGAGGTGAGAAACTGCCCTCTTAAAGTAGAATATTTCAAAATAATAGAAAATGCACAGGTAGGAAAACATTTTAGTTTTGAATTGTTTTAGGAATAAATTATTTACCTGCTCACATGTTAGAAGTGCTATCTACAAAAAGTCCACAACTTTCATCTTCTTACCAGGATTCTTTAGCTAAAGAGTGATATTTCCCTCATCTTGGGTAATATTTAATCTATGATCAGTGAGAGAATAAGTCAGCTTAACTCATAAGGGTCAATCCAGGATAAAAATCTCCTTGTGGAACCCATTGAAGCCTCCTTAGAGCCTACATGACAAATAATTTTCTCCTGTCAAATTATGATTTTACCCTATTCCTTCTCTTGATATCAAAAGCATACCATGATAAACCTTCATCATATTAATCTCTCTTGCAATCTATTCTTTGACCCAGTTAGGACTACTGATATTAGGTCAGGTCCAAGAAATCAGAGACTAGGGTTATATTTTGGAGTGTTTTATTGCTGTCTGACTGACAGTGAGTATAAGATGATGTTACAATTATTAAAATTCTCAATGGTGGTGGATTATGATGGCTATACTGACTGGGAGAAATACACAACTGGTACCATAAATCCAATATTTGTGTTGTGTAATACAAATATGATTGCAATGAAAATGGGATTGGGATGCTCTTGCTATCCATATCACTCTGGAGAAAAATTAGCAAAAAGCTCAGCATACTGCTAGTCCACAAATGTAATTTAATTTAAGCTTGTTAAGGACCATGAAAGGTTAAAGTTTTCCCAAAGATATGGGTCTTGTTTGGAAAAGATTATGATCCAGAAATTGGATGGAGAGAATTGACGCAACCAAAAAAAACTGAAACCACACATTTCTTTAACCTTCTGATCTTGCAGAAGAGGCCAATTCCTCCTGATAAAAGTTAGCAGCTCTGAGTTAGGCAAGAGATAGTACAGACGCCTTTTTCTCAACTTATCTGAATATGGTGGTGCATTTGCTCTCTTGTCTGACCTCACTCACTCCTGCACCACCTGTCACACATATTCTGGATGGTTTTCTGTGACCAGGCAAACAAACCAGCAGCTGAAGGTCTAGTGAAGAGGAAAGCTCTTGATGTTTCTAAGATGAAGGCTGCATCTTTGTGTATGTTGGCCATAACTGCTCTAACATACTTTTTGTATGATGCCCACTTTGCTAGGAGTGTGGCTGTCATGCTCAATCAAGAGATAATTTGACTTCATGTGGAAGTATCTGGGATTTGTGTATTTCTTTAAGGGGAGATTCTTAACATGCTTAGATACAATTTGTAATGGAAAAAAAAGAAATTTCACCTTCCTTCACTAGTTTTCCTTATTCTTTGTGCTCAATCTTCCTAAAATTTTCTCCTAACCTCTTTTATTTGGGATTCACCAAGATTCCTGCTTTACAATTCTCAGAAACCCAGGCCGTTCACCTTGGGACAGTTGAATTTTCTTGGAGAATAATTTTAATCCATTACCCTCTATCAGTATCTCTCATATTCCAGACTTGACTCATGTAGCACTGGAGATCCAAATGTAATGACAGAAGTAAAAGAAAAGAGGAGACTTTAGCATACTGTTTCTTTTGTGTCATCTAATGCTTGAAACAATTTTTGTATTCAAAGAGATGGGGTGTAAGGTACTGGAAGTCTAGAGTGGTATAGTTTTTATTCATAGAAAGAAGAGAAAGTAAAAGTCCACCCACTTGCAATACATTGGTCCCTATGACTGGTGAACTTACTTCAAAAAGATGTGGAGCTGTTCTGTACACTTTCCTAGCCATGCAAAATAGTATAAAGAGCCCAACCTTTGATTCTTTGGGGTTTGATTATAGAAACTTATAGGTCTATATGAGAGATGTTGAAGCACAAATTGCTAAGAAGTCCCAAATTTGCACGTGTGGGATAAGGGTGAACAGAAAGTGAGTACTGGTTGTACTCTGAGCCCTTTCTGTACACCATTTATGGGTTTTCCATCATGATCTTTACTGAACAGAGTAATTTTGAGAAACAAAACAGAGGCATTCAACTATGCTTGGGCCCACCCTGCATATTATCATTTTAACCTAACATCACTCTCATTGTAGCACTGTTGTCCCGTTGTTCATTGGTTTTGCTTGAGTGGACACCAGTAATGTCTCATTGTGAGACTTGTTACTGTTTTTGGCATATCGAATATGCCATGGGTAGCTTGCCAGACTCTGCCGTGCAGGCAGGATAATCTCGGTAGCTTGTTGGGCTCTATGAGAGGGATGAAGGAATTGAACCCAAGTCAGCCTTGTGCAAGGCAAACACCCTACCCGTTGTGCCATCGCTCCAGTCTGTCACGAGGAGTAAGTTAGGTTTTGCTCTCTCTCCAGATTAAACCTAATATCATTTCTGATAAATGAAGTAATGACCACTATGGTGTTACCCTCTGATTTACTACATGCTAGTGGCAAATTTTAATAGTTATTAGTAATTATCTTGTGTCCTTTTAATTCCATTAAAAAATTTCCTGTAGGGGCTGGAGCGATAGCACAGCAGGTAGGGGGTTTGCCTTGCATGTGGCCGACCCAGGTTCGATTCCCAGCATCCCATATGTTCCTCTGAGCACCGCTGAGGGTGATTCCTGAGTGAGGAGCCAGGAGTAACCCCTGTGCATGGCCAGGTGTGACCCAAAAAGCAAAAAAAAAAAAAATTTCCTGTAGGAGTACAAAAGACAAATTGAGGGATATTTATAGTGAATGCACCTTTCTAGCCTTTTTTATCCATGTGAAAATTTCCTCAAATTCATTATAAAGTCCATTACGAAGTAATTCATTATTTTATGAGAAATATATAAACTATATATATTATTCAATTTTAGCTTCAAATTTTAAAACCAACGTAAAATATAAAATACACTTGATTCTTACAATGTCTAAGAATAAATAATAAAAACTGTATAAAATCCCCTTCTTCCTCCTTGACCAATCTCTTTTAAATCACTATCCCTAAATTTCATACTGTTGGAGTGATTGTATGTGTTTGTGTGAGTCTGAGTATATGGTTTTTGTTTAATAGTTAATGTCCAAATAATGAAAATATTAGTATCAGCAGTTTTCAGTGCTATTCTGGCTATTTTTACCAACCCAACACATTCCACCTTAATGCTATAGAAATCAATTCTGAATACATTTTTGTTATAAGTTAATAGCGACCCTTGGATAAATATTTATTATCAAATGAATAAAATTATGTCACAAATTTAAATATTTATCTCATTTAATGTCTTTAAATTTTGTAATACCTGATGATTTCTTAATTTATTATAATTAAAAGTACATATAATCAAACATATATCCATGAATATTATTCTTATAACTATATTGTATCTATATAAAACATTATGCTACTTATTTCTTCACAATTAAAATTTCTAAAAATTTTATCTATGTCCAAGTCTTTCATTAACTCCTTAATATTGGCAAGTTCCAAATATGTATCACTGTCCCTGACCTCTTATTTCTGAATGTTGGACTCTAATAACTCCTATGTGATAATTTCTCTTGATATTTCAATGCACTTTGAATCTATCATGCCTGAATCAGAGAATCATCCATTCTTCATCTCCAAAATCAAAATTCATCCATTTACAGGTATCTTAGATACCATTACTTATCATGCTGCTAAAATCACATAACAGTTATATATCCATATTTCTTTCATTCATATCCAATTAAGATGTCTCATTAAATATACTTGATTTCATATTCAAATACATTTCATATTTTCTTCCTAAAACATAATTTTTGTAATTTTACATTTTAGTAACTTTTTACTGTCAAGAGAAATGCTCTGCATCCCCTTCTCTCTATAATAACTGGAAAATTTACAGTGACAAGAGTCTTACTTTACTCTAGATTTCTTCAATTCCCAGGGATAAAGTTGGTCATTATAGCGAATATTTGATAAATTTTTATGAAAAAGTCCAGAGCAATATAAATTAAAACTTGACCTACTGTACACAGTGTCTATATTAAAATAACATACAGGGAATAATGTGAATATTTTCTGAAATGACTTATGGATTATATGTAAACTATTAAGCATAAATCATGTCAACAACATGTTAAAGAGATACTTGTAAGAAAACTATTGTTACACTACCAGATTTCATATCTGAATGCCATTAGCACATTTGGATACATTTCCAGCGATTGGATTCTTAGGAAGCCTTGGATAAAAGTAAGTCTAAATTTTCCAGGTAAGTTCCAGTTCTGTGTCTGCAATTACCGCTCCCCTTCCCAAGTCCCACAGCACACCCATTTGGTTTTATAAATATCAACTAGGAATTAAACAAGTTACCCTGACTATCACGGGATATCAGTACCTGCACTGGTATGTCATTTAACTCATTTAAATTAAATTGAATCCTTTTAATTTCAGAACAGTGTATCAGGGAGACCTTAGCCCAAATCGATATTGCTAATGTAATTCCCAGAGAGATCAGAAAATAAAGAGAAGGAAGAGATTTTTGAGTCCTTCCGTTAGCTCCTTCATCACCTGGGATAAATTATTTCCATCCCAACTAAAGCAGTTGTTAGGTCACACCCAGGTTCCACATTATTTGCACAAGCTGTGAGCCAGCTCCAGCTATGTGATGTTCAGGGAGCCAGAGATCTCATACAGGGATAAATTCTTGTTCTTTTCTGGGGTAAGGAAGAGAAGAAGTAGTTAGACCAACTTTACTCAAGGTTCTAATAAGAATTAAATAAGAATTTAGTTCACCCAATAAGAATTTAAGATTGTAACGATTAAATAAAGCAACAGGAATTATTAAAACAACACTTCACGTCTCTGGAGTGGAGTACAGACACTATCAATTGGAAAGTATGATGCTGTGTTTGGGGGTAAAGGCTGGTTAAAGAGTGACCTAAGAGGAAGAATATGCATAAGGTTTTGGGTATATGCAGTATGATTCGGTGATAATAATGTTGTATATGTATACTAGAAATATATGAGTGATGATACTTTACATTTATCATTAGCATCCCAGAATGCAGCAAGGGGACATGTGAGTGAATATGCATTTTGAAATTAGGAGTAGGGTTATGTTCGTTGTACTTGCTCCACTAACTGACTAAAACTGGAGGCTTTCTACCCTCAATTTATCAATGAGTTAGTCACCTCAAGGCTGTCAGGTACAGTCTTAGGATCTGTCTGTCTTCACTAACATGAGATAGACATTTGTTCCTTTCAACAGCTTTCTATACTGCCTTTCTTATCTCGAATACATTTCTAGAACAATAGATGAGTGGGTAGATTTCATTGTTATAAATAGGGCTAGACAAATTTTACAAGAAAACATGTTTATTATTTTAAATTTTGCCAAAATTAATTGCCTAAAACTAGTTTTCTAATACCTAAGAACAAATTCGTTGATATATATAGAAAAATTTAACAGTATACTAATTTTGAATATATTTTTAATCTGTGTTAATGTTTATTATAAAAGCCTTAAAGAATTTCTCATATGTTGGAAGTTAACTTTTCTGAGTAATAATATTTATAGAACATCTCAGTTGATATTTAAATGTTGGAATGATGTTAGGTCTTTGATTTTTACTTTGAAATGAGATTACATTTTTAAAACTTACACACAGATAAATAAATCAAGTTACTAGTGGAATCTTAAAGGAATTATTTTATCAATTTTGTAAATTATAAGAATTGATATGGTAATACCACTATTAGTATTACTATTAAAGTGTATATAACCCTTTGTGGTTTATACAGCATGTTTCATCCCATACTATGTTCACAACACTTCACCATTGCATATAAATCTTTACTGTATTTGAAATGTGAGGAAATTTACATACAGGTTAAATAATACACTAAGAGAATCCAGTCAGTTAGAAATAGTAGAGACTTAGTTAATTTGAGAAATGCAAGATTTTGAGATTCTAAGTTGCCCCAAATCACATTTAAGTATAATGACAAAAAGACACAAAAGAGAATTAATCTCAGAAATTCTATAGTTTTTTCTAAGATCTAAAATCTCTGAATAGGCTGTGATTTATTATCTGGCATTTAAATTTATTCTCAGACTTTATTTTTGTGCTATGTGTTTATCATTATATGTATTTGTTCTGTACATATGCATAAGTATATGCAAGCTTATATTTCACTTATGTATATATGTATTTTTATGCATACATATCAACACATACATTCATTTTCTAGTTCGATATGAATCACTTCTTATTAATTAAGTTTCTATTCATACTTTAGATGCAAGCATCATGATTTATCAGTTTTTACAAGCATATATACTTATAATTACAATATGTTTACAAATTTAACACTTTGGTTATTTTAATGAACTTAACCAATGGAGGCTATTCATTTTGAAAGATTTTTTTTAAAGAATTGAAAAGAAAAATATTGGACTGAGTTAATCATTTTTAACACATAAGTTATAAGTAAGTGGAAGCTAATTATCATTAACTAGAAAATGGTTGTTATGTGTGTCCATACAAAAAAAAATAAAATTTTCTGCAGACTTTTGTCCAAGCTCACAACAAAGACAACTGCTATGGTCCTTGACTCTAACCTTGTATAAATATACTATGAAACAATGCTGTTATTTTTGTTGAACATCTGTAGATTATGGATCTTAATTTACTTGATTAAATTTAAAGTGAACTACCAACTTACCCAATTTCTGAGTGCTAAGACACAAACTAATAATACTTATCACTGACCAAAAAAATTCATTGATACAGCTCATCCATATCCATCTGATCCCTCAACATTTCACTGTGTCTAAAGTTATAGAGAGGGCAAGAGAAATAGTACAATTGGTCAAGCATTTGCCCTGTATGAGTCAGAACTGGGTCTGATGCCTGACATCACAAATGGTTCCCAAGCAGTGCCAGAAGTGATTCCTGAGCACAGAGCCAGGAGTAATCCCTGAGCACTGCAGTGTGTGTCCCCCCCAAACCAATATTTGTGTGTATATTTATTTATGTGTAAACACACATACACACACATGTGTGCATGCACACACATTCATATAAACAGAAAAAAGGGGACAATATAAATATAAAATATAATGTATAATATATAATATAATATTTTATATAAATATAAAATATTTATATAAATATAAAAGTGATAGATTATATGTGTAACCGTACCTTGAGCCTGATTGCCTTGTACATAGGCCAAGCTTCATATTACCAAGCTAGCACCACCAGCCTGAGAATCACTGGGCATGGCAAATACTGGCAAATACAGCCCTGTGAATACTGTTGGGTATAACATCTATAAGTATAAATCTACATATGAATTATTTTATACATATAAAATTTATGTATGTCAGTAATGTGTATCTGACTATATAAGTATATAATTATATGTAATTATATAATTATAATCACCATAAACTCTACATGTGTACAGCATGGATAATACTATAATAATTACATTTTTGCTTCCTTACATATCTATAGACACATACATGTATGTAGTTCCATGAGTACAGCTAAGTGCCTATGACTATACATTTCAAAGATATTTATAATGCAAAGTAGAGAACAAAAATAAGATTTCTTATTGAAAATGTCATCAACCGCAGGGAATAGAAGTAAGGGAAATACATCAATCCTTCTGCCTACCTGAAAGGCAAGCAGAAAGCAGAACTGCTCTTTTTAAATCGATGAAATTAACAAAAGCAATTGAATGTGGCAGAGAGGAGATGTCAGTTAGGAATCGGTACATGTGGGACCTGAAGATTGTGAATAACTTAGAGAAAGACATCAATGCCTCTGCTGCTAGTGATTACCTCATTCTCCGTGTGGCTGTAAAACATGGCAGCATTTGTCCCTGTTGTGCCAGGAAATGTCAGAATGTTAAAGCTTCAGTCCTGCTTATGTGAAACAGGACAGAAACTCATTGCCCCAAATACAAAACCTTTTTAATGTTCAAATTTCTGATATATTTAAGTTAGAAATACTTTCATCACTAGAAGACATTTAAATGGCTACTTTGTAAAGAAAGGAAGACCTGAACCTATTTTTTAATTCATCAGAAAAGTATTAAATCACTAGCATTTCAAGGAACCCACATTCAATTACCCATGAAAAGATTGCCTACAGAAAATGTTCAATTCCAGGCTGGCGTCTCCAACCTACCCAGACCACTGCGTCTCTTCCGTGCACTGCTGGCACCTGTTTCCTCAGGGAATAAGAACGAACTTCAATATCAGCAGAAGTAAAACATAATGGCCACATTTATATAATAATTTCCACTGATATTTTTATTCCAGGCAGGCGGGAGGGAGTTGTGAGCATAAGTCACAGACCCTGATTTCCCCAGCTTCTGCTGGCTATGGCAGTGTCTGCAGGACCCATCTGAGGTCTTACTCCCCCACTCTCCTGCCCTGGCATCTTTCTCCTGCTCTCAGTGCATACACCAGTAACTCCCAGGCTAGCTTTTCCAGTTTCTTCCTCTGACTGTAGCATCCTATATCTGTCTTTCTTAGCACTTGCCTATGATGAGTACAAATGAATACTCAACAAGTAAATGAACACATGTATGAGTGAAAAAAATGAATAGATTCGATGTTTGTAGGCAACAAAAGGCAGTCAGTATGCTGCAGAAGCACCTCTGTCCTTTGTTCCCACTGTCACTGTCGCTCATTAATTTGCTCCAGCGGGCACCAGTAACGTCTCCATGGTGAGACTTGTTACTGTTTTTGGCATATCAAATAGCCACAGGTACCTTGCCAGGCTCTGCTGTAAAGGTGAGATACTCTCGATAGCTTGCCAGGTTCTCTGAAAGGGGAGGAGGAATTGACCCAGGTCGGCCACGTGCAAGGCGAAAGCCCTACCTGCTATGCTATCACTCCAGCCTAAGTGTAGCTAATGAAGCCAAGAGGATAAAAAAAAAATGAAGGGAGGAATAAAATGGATAAGGAATGTTCACAATTGCTTCAATTTTACTTTAAAAAATAAAAATACATTTGTAGATATTTAATATTTAGATTAGAACAGAGGACAGTTTAGTGTTTTTTTAGAATTGAGGTGACTGATATTCCTTTTTGACAATATGCTTCTGACATAGTAATATCTTTAAAGAACTAAATCTTGAAAAGATTTGGCTTGGATTTGTGTCTGTAATTTAAAGGAGAGAAAATGAAAGATAAAGGAAAAGTCAAAGTGTAGCAGCATCCTGAAGGTCTATTAGTGAAGAGGGGTGACAGCAGTTTGGTTCAAAATCTAGAACTAAAAAGTGAGAAATAAAGAAGGAAATTAGAGAATATTGTTGGTCAACTTGAGTCAGCAATTCCAGTTGTAACTAACTCTGAAGTCCCAAGGATTTAAAACAATGCAATTCTATTCTCTTCTTGATGTCAACCTTTGAGCCTCAAACTCTTTGCATATCATTCTCCATTTGCAAATTTAGCATCTACATTGATCTCATTGTTTGCCTCTCACCTCTGAACACTTGCAGATCTGTAGAAAAGGGTTTCTACAGATACTATTAATACTAATCCTATTTTACAGAGAAGGATACTGAGCATCAGAATGGTTTAGCAATTTGCCTAATGTGATTTATGTGGCCTTAGTCTTACACCAAAGTCTTGATAATTCTCCTTGTTGATTGCCTTTTTCATGTCTGTCTCAACTGCCTGAGTCAGCTGTAGATTCTCAGCTGACCAGTGGCCTTCTACCTTCATACCTACTTCATATAAGATGACTGGTAAACAATATGGTATTCTGCATTCTTGTTGATGTCAATAATTGTCAAAACTCTTTCAATGTAAATAAAATAATTAGTTTAGATGAAACTGATTTATTAAAATAAGTCAGAAAATCGATTGTATTCAAACAAAATTGAAAAGTAAAAGAAAGTCACCTTTTGATTAATAGATATATATTAATATATATACATATGTGTATATATATACATATATATATGCCTCTCAGAGAGCCCAGCAAGCTATGGAGAGTGTCCCACCCACACAGCAGAGCCTGGCAAGCTCCCCATGGTGTATTCAATATGCCAAAAACAGTAACAATAACAGGTCTCCTTCCCTTGACCCTGAAAGAGCATCTAATCGTTGGAAAGATGAATAAGGAGAGGCTGCTAAAATCTCAGGGCTGGGATGAATGGAGATGTTACTGGTGCCCGCTCATGTAAATTGATGAACAATGGATGGCAGTGATACAGTGATTTTAAAATTAATCCCACAATATTGTTAATGGTAAGGATTCCTGTATAACGCTTTCCAACTCCGCAGCCTCCACCAGTGTCAGCTTCCCTCCTCCATTTTTCCAGAGCCCTCTTCTGTTCTTTCACCCCCACCCACGGTGAGTTTCTTACTAAAGATCAGTTCTCAGTTTCTGTTGTCTTTGGACACTTATTAATCCCCTATTATACTTATCTTCATATCCCACATTTGAGAGAGATCATTTTGTGTCTGTGTCTCTCCTTCTGACTAGCATGATACTCTCCAGATCTACCCGCATAGTAGAAAATTGTCTGATTTCATCTTGTATTCTTGTTCATGTAATGCAGTTCCTGTAACCAGTCCTCTCTTCTTGGACACTCAGGTTGTTTCCAGATTTTGGCTATTGTACTGCAATGAATATGAAAGTGCAAATGTCTTTTCTGAATAGGGCTCTTGAGCCTTTAGCATAGGTGGTCAGATATGGAATTGCTGGATTATATGGAAACTCAATTCCTAGTTTTGAGAGAAGTGTCCATAATGCTTTCCAAAGAGCCTGGACCAGTCAACATTCCCACTGCAGTGCTCGGGGCTACTCCTTTTTTTAGGGATTATACTACGCCAGGGATGGACCCTGGCATCCCACATTGAAATTATGTGCTCTTCCTGACCTGTTGGCAAGACTATAATTCTTGCACATGTTATAATGTACTGCGGGTTGGTGAGGAAGAGACTGCTGCATATAGTCCTTTAAAAATCCAATCTTTTTCTCAGGTAGTCCCAGGGACCACCCCCACCTTATACTCTTAACACTGGAATCCTTTTATCTGTCAGTAGGAAGAAGCGAATGAGACTTCCCTGTGGGAGATTTCTATAAGCCAAACCTGGAAAAGAGTCAGATCACCTTTCCCTGCATTTCCTTGTTCAGAACTTAGTGACAAAACCACACCTACCTAGGAAGAGCCTGGGAAGATTAAAAACATACTTGAAACTAAATCTTTGCTGTATGGGAGGAAGTTCTGGCTCTCAGGCATTTGTCAGTCATCTCTTTTTAAGTCACTTGTTTAAAATTTGTATTTGTATGGCTTATCACCTTTGTTTAGAAATCTTCCATAGATACATTTCCTTTTTTGTTTGTTTTCGAGTCATGCCCAACTCTGCTCAGGAATGACGCTTGCAAGACTCAGGGCTCCATATATGGCATCAGGGTTCAAACCTGGGTTGACTGCGTGCAACACAAGTGCCTTACCCATGTACCATTATTTAGCCATAATCCAAACACAAAAAGCTTCCAGATGTCAGAGGAATAATGAGAAGCATCATTGTATTCAAAGAGGATAATGAGAATGTATGTAAACCTCGTTTTAACATCAAGAGAATGAAGAAATGGATGCATAAGATCTAAAAACATAGTGCCAAACAAGAGTCCAACAGAAAAAAATGGCTATTGGACTAGAGAGATTGTAGAGTGGGTGAAGTGCTTGCCTTGCACATAGTTGACTTTGGTTTGGTTCTCAGCACTGCATATTGTTGGTTCCCTGAGCCCTGCCAAGATTGACCTCCAAGCATAGAGCCTGAAGTAAACCCTGAGCTCTGCCAGAGAGGCCCCAGAACAAAACAAAACAACAACAAAAAAGAAAAGCTTTTATTAATTTTCATAACTAGATGGCAATAATAAGGGTTGGGCAATTCTAATTGAAATATAGTTGACAAGTATATAAATAATGAGGGAAAAAAATTGCAGTTTTTAAAAAAAATTCAAACTTCTTCATTATATAAGACAAAACATAATGTAGCTCATAGAGAATGAAAAATCCAGAAAGAACTTTTTCTCTTGGAGTAGGTGTGATCAGAACACGAAGTGGCCAAGTAGATAATTCAGGTGGCAGAAAATAAGATTGATGGGAAAAGATCCCTGAAGAGGCAGGAAAAGGAAATCTAGAAGAGAGGAGGAAATGTTAGCTGCAATTTACCTTCTATGTTTGTTCATATGAGAAAGAGAAACTTTAATTTCCTCTATTTTCTATATTAATGATGAAATTAAAACATTGTATGAAAGTCTTGTTGCATTATTTAGTGAAGTTTATGAAAAATACATTGCTACAAAATAAGATATATTACAATCCATTTTAAAAATCTAAACTCAGTATGACAGATCAAGAGTTTATTTTCAATGTCAGCATTGGATAATTCAAGTGCGTTTCAAGGTAGAATGTGCATCAATTATGTAGCATTCATTATAAGCCATTTATTTGATAGGGAATAATAAATAGCTCCTCATTTACAAGCACAATGCCATCCTTTGTTTTCCCTAAACTCACTCAACACATGGCTCATATTACTTACTAGTAATTTTATATCCAATAGAATTGAATTAACTTATTAGTTAAAATGTTTGAAATATATTTTAACAATTAGCATTCAAATAACCATTAGAAAACACTGTATCTGATTAGGCACCAAGCCAGTTAGCTCCATAAATATGAGTGAACTATAATAATTGAAGAAAAAACATTTATTTATGATAATAATGTCTATATTGTATTCTATATACTCATTCTCCAAAAAACCATTTTCTTCTTCCATTAGAAATAAGAGTATACTTTTCTTTGGGCATACATGAATACCTGAGTGAAATTAAAACTTAAACCTTCCAAACTACTCCCAGAAATTTGCCTCTGTAATCTTAAGTAGGCATCCACATGAAATAGTTGCCAAAATAAAAAAGTTTTGGGGAACAAGACACACACACATAGAACACATGCACACACAGCGTGTGCACACACAGATAAAGAGAGAGAGAGAGAGAGAGAGAGAGGGAGAGAGAGAGAGAGAGAGAGAACTACAGAATTAAGCTATAAGAGATGGACTAGTTATTTCTAGCCTTTTTCTCCTACTGGTTAGCTGAGAACAGTAACCAAGTTGGTCTTATCCTCAGGGCTCACACCTGTGCTCTGGGCTTGACTTAATGCTAATTGATTGAACTCAGTTTTAGGATCTTGGCTCTTGTAGCTGAGTCCTAATAGTACCAGCCACATGTCTCCCATCTGTGCAACTTCCTTATTTTTCTTTTAGATTCAAGTGTGATTGGAATCCCCCAGTCTGCAATTCTACCTCCATTTCTATGATGGAAAGTTCCTTCTGCTTAGTTCCATTCTGCTTGCTGCTCTAGTCTTGTAGAACATTTTAGAGCATAAATGCTCAATCTCTGAGGTGTTGCTTAACTGTCTGCTTCGACTTTCAACTATTCCCACAAACTAGGGTCAACTATGTGCAAGGCAAGCACTTCACCCACTCTACTATCTCTCCAGCCCAGTAACCACTATTCTGTCAGACTCTTACCTTGTAAGGTTTGGCACTGTGTTTTTAGATCTTAGGCATCCTTTTCCTTATTCATTTGGTGCTAAAACTAGCTTTATATGCATTCTTAACTCCCTGGATACAGTGATGCTTTCATTTTCCCTTGATATTTGGAGGCTTTGTGTCTGAATTTATTTTAAGGTCAGTGCTCAGGGGCTACTTCTGGCTCAGTGCTTGGAGTCCCCTATGGAAGCGCTTTGGAGGTCATACAAGGCCAGGGATCAAACTGGGACTTTTGCATGCAAAGTATACACTTTAGCACCTTTAGCTTTCTCTCTGGCTCTTGATATTTGTGCTCTTTCTAGTCTTTGTCTTTACCTCCTCTTATATGTGGAATATATATATTTATATGTATACATATATACAAATATACGTAGTATGTAGCCACCATTGATCTGGATTCTTGAAGTGTGAAAACTCTTTCTAAAGCACACACATTACTTTGGAAGTAGTTCTTAAAACAAGAGGACTTATTCACTTTAATTTTCTGCAATATTCGACACTATTGACTACTCCCATCTATGGTCTTTATTTTTCTAATAGATATTTCTCTTGATATTTTTCAGCTTTCTAATTGTTCTTTATTTGTCTTTTCCATGTGAAGTTGCTCTTCCTTCTCTCTGTAGACTATGAACGCTAGATTTTTCATTACAGTCTTCCCCCATACTCTGATTACACATTTTTCCCAGGCAATTTTATGTTTTGTTAAATTTTCCAGTAGCTGGGTGGTCACACCCAGAAACTGCCCCTGGCACCGTGTAATCCCATCAAAGGCCAACATCCAGAGACTGTAAAACCAAGCTCCTGGAAGAGAGCACTGCAGAGTCTCTTGTCCCCAAGCCTGGCTGTCTTCACAGGGGCCCCTTGGAGGGGTTGGGTTGAGTTTCCCTCCCTGCCCCAAGCAGAGGCCCGGCAGCCAAAGACCTCCACAACTCAGCCACAGCCATGCTCGAGGCCCCTCTCCACATGTTTGGACAAGCCTCACGCATGAAGGAACTGGCAGAGGAACCCAGGTGTGCAGGACCTGGGGCTGAGATCTGCAAGGCTGCTCGGATCCAGACTGGGCCTCTTTTGCCTAGATCCTCCATTTCCTAGCAACTAGGCAGTCACTCCCAGAAATGTCCCTGGTGCCATGTAATCCCATCAACAGCCAACATCCAGAGACTATAAAACCAAGCTCCTGGAAGATATCATATAGCCTAGTTCTCCCTCTTGGAGAACCTGGCAAGGTACCAAGAGTTTTCCTGTCCTTACAGGAGAGCCTGGCAAGCTCCCCATGGTGTATTCATATGCCAATAACAGTAATAATGAGTCTCATTCTCCTGACTCTGAAAGAGCTTCTAATGTGGCACCATTGGGAAGGACAAATAAAGGGAGTCTGCTAAAATCTCAGCAAGGCCGAATGGAGATGTTACTGGATCCGCAAATCGAGGATCCATGGGATGATAGTGATAGTGATTGTTAAATTGCTATGTTTCTAACTCTTAAGGTATACTAATTTGTCAAATACCTTGAAACTGGAAAAAAGAAATTGGCATGTTT
This sequence comes from Sorex araneus, assembly GCF_027595985.1. NCBI lineage: Eukaryota > Metazoa > Chordata > Mammalia > Eulipotyphla > Soricidae > Sorex > Sorex araneus. The sequence goes on from NC_073313.1 coordinate 201,358,485, forward strand.
GTATCCTAAGTTACCAGAATAAAGTAAGTCAAGACCTACAAATAGAAGTTTAAACTTGAGATTCACCTGCACAAAAATGGAATCAGATTGTCTTGGCAGGATATAAAAAGACAAGACATTTAAATTACAAAAATCAGAATTGTGTATGAACATACCAATAATTTTAGTTTGTAAAATAAGTGATTGAATTTTATCATTCAATACCACAGAGTTTAGAATTTAATATAAACAATACTTGATGCTGACAAATAAACAATACAACCAAGTAAACAAAAGGATGAAAACGCTCAATGAATAAGTCAGAAGAACAAAAGCAACCCAATGGATTACTATTCTGATTTAACTCTAACAAAATAAGCAGGAGTTCAGAAAACGAAACAAAGAAGAATTAGATTAAACAGAAGGGAGGAAATAATGCCAGAAAGGTTGTTGATTATGAGTGGGAACTGGAGTAGGATAATCAGATAAAGAATAAATGTGCTAAAATAAATGTGCCTAAGGCATGCAACACCAGAATTAAGACAAAATAATCAAATTTCCAAATATTGCACAGAAGAAAATATTGCTTGTGACATGTTTCCATTTCATTCCTAATGTGTAGACTCAATGCTATGAGGATACAGTCATTTTATATCGCTGCTATAGCAAATATAACCAACTAAAGTAACTTTAAGCAACACAGATGTATGACATTATTTTCGTGGAGGTAAGAAATTCCCAATTTAAGATATTCATAAGATTTTGTTGGTTTTTCTGGCTTTAGAAGAATATATTTGCTTTTTACAGCTTTTAGAGGTATCCTATAATCTCTTGTGTGCCAGCACCGTGTCATCTAGGGTAACCAAAGCATCTCAATAATCTTACCTTAATCACAGCTTCAAAGTTCCTTTAGTTATGTGGATGAGGATGTGCATATCTTGGGGAGATCTATCTAACACAGACAAAAGTTTATAACCGTCAAATATCTATTTCATTCATTCAGGAGAGTTGAACAATTTCTGCTTTACATTTTAAAACATTTGTTTTATTTTATGCTTTTTAAGAAATTTTCATATTCATAAGCAGAGTTAGTTGGCTTAAAGCAACCCCGTGAAAGAGATAGGGGAATTATGCTCAGTATATAAATGAGTTTATGCGTGTATTCTTAGGGAAATTATAGTTTGCCCAAAAGCACACATATAGTGACTATCAGATTTTAAATATAAATCCATTTCTGTCATTATAAATTTGTTTTTTTCTTCTATTCTAACTTTTCCAATGAATGAAAAAAAATTTAAATTGTGGATTCACCTGGAAAAGAAACAAAGCAGTAATTTATGGTTGATTTGTAATACTATCTTTCCTAAATATATGCTATAGTTTGAATAATAGTGTGAAAGTTGAACACATGTATATCTCCTTCAAATTTTGGGCTTAGGTGGCCCCAAAACTGTATATATTTGGTGCGATGCTTGTCTCTTTCCTTCAAATATGAAAATTCATAGAGTGGGGTAGCACACACAAACCAGTGTTTACTGGATCAGGCTGGGCTTCCAAATCTATTAAATCAGGCAGAGAATACAAGCATAATTATAAATAGTAAATAGTAACTATAACTCATCTTCCTGAAACAAAGTAGAGCAGGAAGACAGAGAGCGTCTAACTCTTCAGAAGGGGCATCTGCCTTTAAGTATCAGACAACTGTTGATTGGAAAATATAGATCAAAACCTTTTTTTTTTTTTTTTGCTTATTGGGTCGCACCTGGTGATGCACAGGGATTATTCCTGGCTGTGCACTCAGGAACGACCCCTGGTGGTGCTCAGGGGACCATATGGGATACTGGGATTCAAACCCAGGTCAGCCGAGTGCAAGGCAAATGCCCTACCCGCTGTGCTATCACTCCAGCCCCTGTATCAAAACTTTTTTGACATAAAGTTAGCTGTAAAAAAAATGAATAAGTCATAATTTTAATCTTAATGTAAAATTTCTCAAATTCTAATGTTTAAATTTTATTTCTCCGTTTTGTCACTGTGGGAGAAGGTCGCCTCCAAGGAATTCCTTTTGTACAACTGGGATGGTCTTCATTTTCTTCATTGACTTGACATGGTATTACATCATTATAGAATTTCAGATATTTAGCTTTACACCTTTATATATAATTGTCACCACTCTCACTGTGAAAGTTCCAGTGCTAACCCATTACCATACAGACCCTTCAACTCATTACTCTCATCTTTCCATATTTCTTCATCTTTGCTCTGGTAACTCCCATTTTTTTATTGAGTCTTGGGGTTAGCTTTATTGTTTCTTTCCATCTCATTAGCTTTAGTTATTGCAGTACACATATGAGTGAATATATCAGGTAACTATTTTTTAGTTCCTTATTTTGTTTAGCATAATTACTCACTTTTCATTCATTTGTTCCAAATAGCAGTATTTCATTTTAATGCAAGAGTAGTACTCCATTGAGCAACATGCTACAATGTCTTTATTCTGCCATTGATTGAATCAACATCTTATGTTGACTCTATTTTTTGTTTACTATAAAAAATGCTGCCATCAATGTAGAATTAGTTTTTTCATTATTAAGATAAATGACTAGGAGTAATATTGCTAGTTCATAGAGCAATATAGAGCCTTTATTCTTTTTGTAATCTCCATAACATTTTCCCATAGTGACTGAATTAATTTATCTTCCCACCAATAACTTACTAATTTTTTTTGTCCTTTTCTTCATCAACATTTATTTCCAATGCTTTTGACATGGGTCATACTCACAGATGTGAAGTGTTATCTCATTGTCATTTTGATTTCTCTTTTCCTAGAATTTTTAATTATTATAAGATACTGAAGGACTAAAGAAAACCTGAAAAAAAAGCAGAAAGAGTTCCCAGTGGATTACCAGTTTGTGATTTTTAACATAAGGATGTTAAAAACACTAGGCTTCTCTATTTAAAAAGAAAAACATTTGGAAATATATCAGAAAGTACTAAAATATAACCAAGAAAAAACAGAGACTAGAGTATTGTCTATAGTACTTTCCATCTCCTTTAAAATTATTTTAAATAAAAGCCTGATGGGCAGGTGCAGTTATAGAAAGGTTGAAAATCAGTGGTCTACCTCTTTGGTTATAACTGCCTGTTCATGGACTGGTATGCAGGAGAGGGGCTGATCTACAGGTATAAACATGTTGAACAATGCTGATCCTAATGAGGAAGCTGCTTCTTTTTTTTTTTCTTTTTAGGTCACACCCAGAGATGCTCAGGGGTCACTCCTGGCTCTGCACTCAGGAGTTACTCCTGGCGGTGCTCAGGGGGCCATATGGGATCCTGGGAATCAAACCCGATTCGGTTGCATGCAAGGCAAACACCCTACTCGCTGTGCTATTACTCCAACCCTGGAAGCTGCATTTTACAAACATATTTATTGGTCTTTATTCTTAGTTCCTGATCCAAGCAGGATCAGGACTGGGCCTCCTCCAACCAGACCCCCCATTTTCCAGTAGTCTGGTAGTCACACCCACAAAATGCCCTCAGCGCCATGTAATCCCATCAATGGCCAAGATCCAGAGACTATATAAAACGAAGCTCCCAGAAACTCTTATAGTCTAGCCCACTGATGTGCCTAAAGCAGCACACATGTGTTTGGCTTTAACATACTTGCTTGTATTTTCTGATATATGTTTCGTCCCTCTTGAGAACCTGGCAAGCTACTGAGAGTATTCCGCCTGCACAGAAGAGCCTGGCAAGCTCCCCATGGCGTATTCAATATGCAGAATACAGTAACAATAACAGGTCTCATTCCCCTGACCCTGAAAGAGCCTCCAATCATTAGGAAAGATGAGTAAGGAGAGGCTGCTAACATCTCAGGGCTAGGACAAATGGAGATGTTACTGGTGTCCACTAGAGCAAATCTATAAACAGTGGGATGACAGTGATAATCGTGATACAGTGATCCTTAGTTCAGGCTGGGATTTCAAAAGCCTTGAAATCTCTTTAGTGATGGCTGTTGTTGTGTTAATAAGATAACTAAAGGGGAGCTAGTTGCCAGGGAAATCAACTTGAATGGAGTCCTCCTATCAGCTGTTTTCTGAGACAGGGAGAGGGACTACATAGTGAATTCGATTTTCAGACTAATGAGTTATCCAACCAAGCATGCCCAGATTACAAAGACTCTATAAAACTAAAACACAAGACCACAAGACTGTTCTAGATGCATGCTTTGCAAGTGAAAGTTCTGGTTGGATCCCTGGCATTATTTGGTCTCTCTAAATACCAATAAGAGTTACCTCCTAGGACCAAGCTTGAAATAACCCCTGAGCACCATTGGGTATGACCCAACCCCTACCCCCACTTCATCCCACTCCCAAACAAACAAAATAATGACAACATGGTTGGGTTTAGAGAGCTTCTGGAGTGGGAAACCAGAGACTTTCCAAGTAAGAATTTGCCAGACCCCAAGATCCACAAGAACAGATGCTCCTATTTGGACCTTGTCCTATGTTTCTCTTTATCTGACTGGTTATTTATACTTAATTTTTATCCTTTGTTATTTTTGTCCTTTAAAAATTTATCCAATATTTATCACTTAATGCCATTTATAATAAAGTAGTGATCTAGTGAGTAAACAGATGAGTTCTATGAAACCCTTTAGCAAGCCTGAAAAAGGGGAGACATGGGAACCTGAGGCTGATAGTCAGAGAGAAGTCCAAGTAACATTTGGCTTTGTGAACTAAATCTGAAATGGAAGGTGTTCTTGGGAGACTGAGCCCTGGATCTATGGAATCTGATGCTCTCTCAAGTGATAGTGTCAGGATTGAGTTGAATGTTCTTGGTACCCTGCTGGTGTTGGAGAGTTGCTACTTGGTGTGAGGCAGCCTCTACACATACTCATGTGGGAGTTGGGTCTAGGAACCTTACACAATACATCAATAACAACTTTTTTTTCCCCTAAAAATACACCTCAGGTGGAAAGGACAGAATCACTACAATAGAATTTATCTTAAAGCTGTGAGTAGCAATTCTGGAGCAACATATCTTTCAAACAGTGGGAGGGTAGTCTACCATTCCACTCTCAAGATCCCAATCATTTTTAATGAGCCAAGAGTGACCTGGAAGAAAAATCAAGTGAATCATGTGCCCTGTGAATTAAGAAGACAATTAGGATTAAGTGGGGATCCACTCTACCGAGAGCTGCTGGACAGTCAGGACAGAAAAGCAAGCAAACAAAGGCTCCAGCTTGGAGGCGTGGATGACCTTGGCAACAGCTGTTCACTGCTATGCAGCAGAAAGAGATTCCCAAAAGAACCTATTAGGGAAAGAAGGGACAAAGGTTTAAGCTTCCATATCTAGGGGAAAGAATATTTTCTGCTTTGAAATAATGAACATGTGGACAAAAATCAGTCCACATCTTTCTGTGGAAACTCATTTTATTGTGTTGGTTGTGAAGGTAGTGTATTTGAATATTTAGGGGTTAGAAGATGTTTCCACAAGCCTAAAGTTCGAGTGGTAGAAATTGTGTAAATCAAGAAATGTCTCAAGGCAAATTTAGAATTTTGATCATCATACCCATTCCTCCCATTTTGCTATTGTTAAAATAATTTTTGTTTAATAGTAAAATTTTATCATTAATAGATATTCACTGCTATTTCCAAATATATATTTATATACTTTTTATACTGGCCCACTGGTCTCCTAAATGAGGACTTTTGATTTTGGGGGGTAGATAGGGTGGGGAGAATAAAGATTGTTTTGTTTTGTTTTTTAATAGAAAGTTTTACTGGAAAGTAGAAGGGAAGGAGAAAATCTTCCCAGATGGAGAGAAACTTAGTATAGAATTGAGTTAAGTATGGCTTGTTTTGTGGATTTTTTTTTAATAGGAAAACTGAGACTTTGCATTGCTTATCAAGTGATATAAATGTTTACATAGAATGCAAGGATTATAGATGGTGGGCTGACCAGCCTTTTGATTTTCATTTTGGCTGTGGGCCTTTTGGGTTATCTATTTTGCCATAAGCCTTAGTTATTATCCATTGTCTCTTAGCCTCCCTGAGCCTAAGATCGGAGCAGATTTGTGATCTTCGGGATTGTTAATGTTCTGTACATCAGAAAGATCCTGGGAAATCCCAGGAAAATTAAAAACGTAGGATGAGGCAGTCAGAGAGGAGACTGCTCATAGCAGCTGACAAAGGGAAACTAAATCTTCCTCTTTCATTCCCCCTCTCAAAGACGAAACTCTGACTGCAGTCAGGAGATGGCGCTCTGGCTACTTTGTGCCGACTCAGTAGAGTTGAGGAGTCTTAGGAGATGGATTGTAGAGAGGAAAGACCTTTGAATTTTAAGGGTTGACCTTTCTGCTGTAAAGTTCTGAGAAATGCACAGGTGTATCTCAGGGAATGGTTTACCACCTTAAATATTCCTCTGTGTTTCACTATTCAATACATCCACCGTGATTCCCTGTCAACTGCTTATCTACTTGTTGACCATTATCTATAGCTTTGCCTTTCCAGAATATTATATAAACAGAATAACATTGTATATAACCTTTGAGACTGGCTTAGCATTCTACCTTTAAGATTCAACTAACATCTTTGTGTAAATAGTATATGTATCTACCACTGTTGTTTAGCCACACTTTTTTTAAAGGACATTTTGGTTGCTCTCAGTTTTTGTAAGTCTGAATAATGTTAGTACCAATAGTTGTATGTGAACATGTAGCACTGTAGCACTGTTGTCCCATTGTTCATCAATTTTGCTCAAGCAGGCACCAGTAACGTCTCCATTGTGAGACTTGTTGTTACTGTTTTTGGCATATGGAATACGCCACAGGTAGCTTGTCAAGCTCTTCCGTGCAGGCAGGATACTTTCGGTAGCTTGCCGGGCTCTCCGAAAGGGATGGAGGAATCGAATAGTTTGGCCATGTGCAAGGAAAAAACCCTACCCACTGTGCTATTGCTCCAGCCCAATGTGAACATAAACATTATACATTGATATAAGTTTACAAAGGGGGAGGGTGAGCAAGGAGAACAATTGCTATAGCAGTGGCACGGTAAGCCTTACTATCGATGCTGATGAGGCCCCTAGGTGACTTATGTGAAGTGTGGAGGAGAATGCCAGTAGCCTGGAAAAAGGAATCTGCCTATCCAATTCTGCTACCAAAGAATCGGCTAGGGATATCAAGGACAGTCAGTCTTGCTCTTTGCAGGAAAAGAAAGTCAGTCCTAGACCTTTCGCATGGCTTTCAGGTTCTTTGCCTTTCTCAGGAAAGTATTCCAGAGATAAGCAATAAAGAATAACTCATTTTATTTGGAAGTTTTGAGGAAGGAAAGGAAGGGGGGTATAAGAGAGAGAGAAGGAGAAAGAGAAAGAGAAAAAGAGAAAGAAGGTTGCTCAAGAGAAAACCATGGGTTTTTCCAGAGTGGAGAGAATGAGTTTGGCACACATTCCAGCATTAGACATGAAAGTATGAAAGTAGACATCTCAAGAGGAGAGACGCTCGGGCAACACATGGCCATAGGCAGCACATAGGCTCATGCAGCACATGATCATGCTTCCTTTGTTCAAGATGGCTTTTATTGGGTTTCTCCCAAACAGCCCTATGTGGAGCTTTCTACCTAGGTAATGGTCCGTTGCTAGGGTGGTTGCCAAGGAGTAGAGTTGGGAGCAGTTGATAGTCTTCTTTGATATCCTTTCCTGGCCTTTGTTTCTGCTTAGAGCTTCTCTCAGAGGGCAATCCAGCTTTCTTTGGGTCTGTGCTGGTGCCACATATAGGTCTACCAGGCCTTAGTTCCTGATTTCACACGGTGGGTTTTTGCAGTATGGGGACTACGGGTTTTATTTCTTACCAAGAATCCATTGCCTTTGAGTTAGGGAGGGGGTTGGGAGTGAGGGCTGAGTGTCCTTCCCTATCTACCATCTGCTTGTTTCAAAACAAAGCAATGTGGAGTCTTATAAGAAACTACCAGGTGCCTTCCAAAGTACTATCACTTCACATAACATATGACAATTCCTGTGGTGACAGATATTCATTGGTAGGCTTTGTTGTTGTTGTTCTTAATTTAGCCTTTAAAATACGTGGGTGATTGAGTTTTATATTTTTAATTTACAATTCCACAATATCATGTGTTCTGAGCATATTTTCAGATCCTGGTTTTCCCTGCTTAATCTTATCTTTGTTAGGTTGTTCAGATCCTTAGTCAATTTTAAATCATGTATTTATTGTTGAGTTTTAGGAGTTATTTACATATTTTATGTACTTGTTCTTTTTCAAGTGGCTACTTGGCATATATATTCTCCCTGCATTAGACTTGTCTTTTTCTTCTCTTGCTCTTTCATATAGTATTGTATTCCATCTTAATTAAATCCAATTACAGTTTCTCTCTTTCATGGAGTAAATTTGTTAACATATTCCTTGCTAACAAATGTATATTTATAGTGTCAAAAAAAGGAAACCTGCTCTTAGAGAAATACAAATGAGTAAGATATACTTTCTAAATCAATGAAGTTGGTCAGCCCCCATGGATGACTCATGTGAAGCAGAGAGAGATGACCACTCTCTCCAGATCCACTCTGCCACCCTGGACCAACTAGGAAGACTAAGTCTGATAAAGTAGCTAGTCCTAGGCCTTGCCCAGGTCTTCCAGGTCCTTGTCTTTCTCACAGAACAGAATTTCAGGAGGAGCTGAGCATTGAAGTGAAAACAAACTTATTTGTAGGCTTTTGAGGGAAGAGAAGGAGAGAGAAAAAAGGGGGTGGGAGAGAGAGAGAGAGAGAGAGAGAGACAGAGACAGAGACAGAGACAGAGACAGAGAGACAGAGAGAGACAGAGAGAGACAGAGAGAGAGAGAGAGAGAGAAATGCACTTAAAAGAGAATGTGGCTTCTCTGAAGGTGGAGACAGCCCCAATATACATCTCAATAGAGAGGATGTGGGTGACACAAGTGTTTATGCACCACATGTGCTTGGCAGCACACGAACTCCGGCAACATATACATAAAATTCCTTTGTTCAAGTTGGCTTTTAAAAAGTTTTACCTAAGCAGCTCCACATGGGACTTATAGCTAGGTAAGAGTCTGTTGCTAAGGTGGTTGCCAAGGGTATAGAGATAGGAGTGCTTGATGGTCTTCATTGAAATTCCTTTCCTTCTCCTTTTTTCCTGCTGGAAAGGGGATCCAGATCCAGTCTTCTCTGGGTCTCTTGGCACCAATTGAAGTCTTATCAAGTCTTAGTTCCTGTGTCTGTGAAGTGAGCTTTTTGCAGCCTTTAGGCTATTGGGTTTATTACTTCCCAAGGATTTCCATTGCCACGGGAGCACTTTCCTGTCGACCTGCCTATATTATTAAGATTAAAGTGCTAAAAATTGGTTTTAGTTTTATAAATAAATTAACATTATTTAAAACAAGAGAGTTTCTTGCCCGCATGCCTGGCTGTCTTCCCCAGGGCCCCTCAGAGGGGATGGGCTCCAGCTTCCTTCCCACCCCGAGCAGAGCTCCCCGAAGCCGAAGACCACCGGAACCTATCTACAGCCATGATCAAGGCCCCTCTCCACATGTTCGGATGGGCCTCATGCATGAAAGTACTGGCAGAGAAACCCAGGTGTGTGTAATCCCATCAATGGCCAACATCCAGAGACTTAAAAGCGAGCTCCCAGAAGCAGGCCGCGCGATATCTTGTAGCCTACTTCTCCCTCTGGGAGAAACTGGCAAGCTTCTGAGAGCTTCCTGCCCACATGGGACAGCCTTGCAAGCTTCCCATGGTGTATTCCTATGCTAAATCCAGTAACAAGCTGGATCTCATTCCCCTGACCCTGAAAGAGCCTCCAGTGTGACATCATTAGGACAGCCAAGTCGAGAGAGACTTCTAAGATGTCAGGGAAAGGACGAATGGAGAGGTTACTGAGCCTGCTCGAGAAATCGATGATTAACGGGATTTCGTGATCATGATTGTGATCTAAAGCACAATTCCAGTTATATTCTCTATTTTTTTTGTCTGGGAGCCATACCTGATAATGTGGGGGGCTTACTCCTGGTTCTGTAATCAGAGATTACTCCTGACAATCTTCAGGGGACCATATGGTGTGCTGGGGATCAAACTCAGGTTAGATGCACACAAAATACACTTGCTTTGCATGCAAGTGCATTACCCACTCTACTACATCTCTGGCCTATAGCTTTTAAAATTATGTCTCCTTAGTTTAATTTCTATTCTTCTACTACCACTGCATACTGTCTAGGTAGATATTTAAATATAATCAGAATGTCAACCTGTCTTTAGTTATGTTACTTAAAATACAATCCAGTTTATTCTATTATAAAATGATATGCTTTAAAATCTAAGAACAGGGCTCTGAGATTAAAAAAATACAGATAAGCAAAAGTATATCATGATATTCTGAATTTTAAACATTTTTGAAAAGGTATATGTACATGCACCTATGTTCACTGACACTGAAGTTTTTAGTACAATATCTTGCATCACTTTACTTGTATCACTTGTTGTCCTGCTGAGCTTCAATTTGCTTGAGCGAGCAACCAGTAACGTCCCCATTTGTCCCTGTTGTGTGCTAGTGCAGCCCAATGATATCTGCTTGCTCCATGAACAGGAAGAGCCTCAAATCGTTCATTCAGGGATTTGACAAAGAAATCTGACCATCTAGTTGGTGGGCGGCCACATAGTCTTCTGACGTCCCGTGGAATCAAGTCGGTAACAGCTCTAGTCCAGTGGTCGTCTCTGAATCGCATTACATGACCGGCCCATCTGATTTTCGATGTCTTGCAAAATGAGACAGGGTCCATGATTCTTGACTGTTGACAGAGTTCAGAACTCCGGATTCCTTCTCTCGCTTGAGTAAGATGTGATACTCCTAGCATAGCTCTTTTGATTCTTCTTTGGGATACCCTAATAGTGTTCTCAGCCTGTTTGCACAGGACCCAGGTCTCTGAAGTGTTTGTTAATGAAGGAAGAACGGTGCAATCAAAAAGATGTGCCCGGAGTCAGAGGTTCTTTGTCCTCTTAACCACTTCTTCGACATTCTTGAAGGCATTCCACGCTGCTATCTTCCTCTTGCACAGTTCTGGCGCCAAATCTTTCCTCATGTTGAGTTCTCGACTCAGGTACACATAGCTGCTGCATTAGGAGATGTTTGTTCCATTGAGAGCAAATGGAGCTTCAGGGACTAGTTTGTTTTTCATAAGCATCATCTTGTTGAGATTCAGCTGCAATCTGACCTTTCCACACTCATGGTCAAAGTCGGCCAGCATTTGTGCTGCTTGGCTAATGTTTGGCGTTATGAGAACAATGTCATCAGTGAAGCGGAGGTGGTGTAATTGCCAACCGTCTATCTTCACTCCCATTACTTCCCATTCCAGTCGTCACATGATGTTCTCGAGGGTGGCACTGAAGAGTTCTGGTGAAGTTTCACCTGACACTGAAACAGCCCCCAATACAGTACAATAACTAAGTTATTTAAATACAACTCCAATATCCAGTAAAAGTTGGACATAAGTATATGTGTGTGTGTGCACGCATACAGGCATATGTATAAAAGATGAAGATGGAAGCACAAGAAGAGATAAAATATGCAATTTGCTCCAATTTGGACAGAAATGGAAGATGGTAAATTAAACAAAGTGGTCAAGAAGTGGAACAAACACAGTAGTCTCACTTGTCTGTGGTATATAGAATACGACCAGAAAATAAAAGGTACCAAATGTTGGGAAACCCTTGATCCTGTAATACAGAAAGAAAAATGCTAAACAAATGGGGATTAAGAAAGAAATGGGGAGACAGACTGATGGTAACATAAGATCTTAGATATTTTAGTAGTATAGAAATGAGATAACTGTGTGCATCAAAATTATAATTGGGTCAGGGAGATAATATAGATAATACATAAAACAATTGTATTTTATGCAGTGGACCCAGGATCAATCTCCATCACCACATCCCCACCAGGACTGATCCATGAGCACAGAGTCAGGAGAAATTCCTGAGCACAATCCTAGGTAGCTGAATAAACAAAAACAAAACAAACAAAAAAATCAGCTGTAAGAGTAAGCACTATTGTAAACATGCAATTCAAACTATAAAATTTTTTAAAAATTATTTTGAATTTGTGCTAAGGAGGCAATGGCAATGTGGGAGGTGAGAGGAAACCTTTGGGCATAGGTAGGGAACACTGGTGGAAGGTTGGAATTGGAACATTGTATGTCTGAAACTATTATTAATTGCTTTTAAAAATCATTGTGTCTATATATTTCTTTTAAATTTTGGATTTTCAGATGAAATTTACAAAGTATCAAGATCATAGGTCATTTCATTTCCTAGGATCTTACGTGATTTATAATTAGTACAATGAGACGTGATTTTTTTAATATAAACTTGTCTAATTCTGAGGATGTTAATCAAGTAAATCAGTATGTGAGATGAATGGCAGAAGGAATACCTTACCTTATACTATTATATCTTTAATTATTCACAATTTCCTAACAAAATATCCATTATCATTCCATTTTCATAAATAAGAAAACATATTTTGGAATTAGTAGTCACACAAGGCACACAGCTGATTGATAATAGAGTTGGATTTTATCTACAGGTATAAATTTTTGGGGGGGTCACACCTGGCAATGCACAGGGGTCATTCCTGGCTCTGCACTCAGGAATCACTCCCGGCGGTGCTCAGGGGACCATATGGGATGCTGGGAATCGAAACCAGGTCAGCCGAAAGCAAGGCAAATGCCCTACCCGCTGTGCTATTGCTCCAGCCCCTCAAGATTAGGATTGTCACTGTCATCCCATTGCTCATCGATTTGTTAGAGTGGGCACCAGTAACATCTCTCATTGAGAGACTTATTGTTACTATTTTTGGCATACCCAATACACTCCAGCCCCTACAGGTATAAAATTTAAAAGCACAAGTTTTCTCAACTATCCTTTCAGAAATCACAACTAAGATTATCTCATATGTTTGTATATAAGACCAGGAAGATTTGATGCTCTTAACATTCAGTGAAAATAATCTCCTGTGGGGGTCCCGTCCTGTCCAGTAGGGAGGACCCTTCGTGGGGCTAAGGAGGGGACGCAGCCAAATGAATAGACGCAGAGCCAGGAGGAGGAGGGAGAGAGAGAGAGAGAGTTTATTCTATTGCAGTTACAATACTTATATCTCTCTGCTGGGAGGAGGTGGTATAGTATGCGTGCTTGGACCCCCATACAAACAGTAGTAAAATGCAGATCAGGCATGGGCATTGGCTAGTGAGAGACAAATGGCGAAATGATAAGATCAGTAAGCTCAGCACTGGCGACCTTGTTACAGGAATCCCAAGTAAGCCTCCACTTGACTAGAAGATAAGAGCCAGGCTTGTAAAATGGCTCCCTACAATCTCCTATGGTGTGTTGGTAGATAAATATAAAGTAGAATGAGAACTCAAGTAGTTTGTGAGGGGTTCACAAACTGTTCAAGAAACACATGTATTCCCCCAGCATTTTTTTCTCCTTGAAAAATAACTTTTAAACTAAATTTAATTGGATTCTAATACTATTTATGTTTCTACTGTTATAATGTGTAAGTCTCACTTTCCCCATTATCAAATTTCTAGTGCTATTTCCTTTTTCAGATTTATTCACTCTACTCATTCCTCTTATCTCCTCCACTTCCCCTCTGTAACCACTAAATTTTTCAGACAGGCTTATTTACAATGGAAGTTTTTAATTTACTTCATTTATTTATATTTTTCATCTGAGAGAAACCATCTGGTTATTTTCTTTTCCTTCTGCACTTCACTGTGTCAGTGTCATTCCGTTGTTTGTTGATTTACTTGACTGGGCACCAGTAATGTTTCTATTCCTCCCAGCTGTGAGATTTTAGCAGCCTCTCCTTACTTGTTATTCCCAACAATTGGAGACTCTTTCAGGGTCGGGGTAATGAGACCTATCGTTACTGTTTTTGGCATACCGAATAAGCCACGGGTAGCTTGCCAGGCTCTGCAATTATCCTGTGCAGGCAGGATACTCTTGGTAGCTTGCCGGGCTCTCTGATATATATATATATATATATATATATATACACACATACACTTATACATATATATACATATATACATATATACACATATATATCTATTACTATATTTGGGATATCAGTACACCATGGGTAGTTTGCCAGGCTCTCCCATGAGGGCAATAAACTCTTGGTAGCTCATCAGGTTCTTCAAGAGGGAGAACTATGCTATTAGATGTCGACTAGCTATTAGCTTCTGGGAGCTTGGTTTCATAGTCTCTGGATGTTACACAGTGCCAGTGGCAGTTTCTGAGTGTGACCGCCTAGCTATTGGAAAATGGGGAATCTAGGTGGAAGAGGCCCAGTCCCGATCTGAGCAGCCTTGGAGATCTCAGCCCCGGGTCCCCCATACAGGGGTCCTCTGCCGGTTCATTCATGTGTGAAGCTTGACTGAACATGTGGAGAGTGACCTTGAGCATGGCTGTGGCTGGGTTCTGGAGGTCTTCAACTGCCAAGCTCTGCTTGGGGCGGGGAGGGAAATGCAACCCGCCCCCTCCGAGGGGCCCCTGTGAAGACAGCCACCCACTTACCTCAGCATAATTATTTCAAGTTTCATTCATGTTGTCAAATGGCAAGATTTCATCCTTTGCAGTAGTTAAGAAGTATTCCACTTATTGTACGTACCACATCTTTTTTATCTGTTCATCCAGTGACAGGTATTTAGGTTGTTCCCTGTTGGATATTAACCCTAAGTGTTTTAGGCTTCATCAGTGAAGTGGCCCCTTTCCTCCTCCCAGAGAAGTTTACAGTACTCCTACGAGGATCACTAATCTCCTAAGTTTAACTTTACCCTTTCCTTTGTGATTTACCTCTCATCATCACAATTCCCCACATCATACTTGGTTACTTATGAGTCAAATTTTCTGGTAATTCTTGACTTTGTATTTGAGATGAATTATTTGATTTCCTATTTCCCCTATACCTTTTCTTATTTTACTATAGAGTAATGCTCTTTGCTTAAACACAGAAAGACCATTAACGCTGCAGTCCTAGTATTTGGGAGTTGATTGACTCTGAAATGGCTCTGAAATATACCTACTCCTGGGCATCTGTCATAATTATTTGACTCAGGCTGTAGTTCTACTAGAGTGATAGCACAGTGGGTAGGGCTTTTGCCTTGAATGTGACTGACTTGGCTTCAATTCCTCCATTCCTCTTGGAGAGCCCAAAAAGCTACTGAGAGTATCCCGCCCACATGGCAAAGCTTGGCAAGCTACCCACGGTGTATTTGATATGCCATAAACAGTAACAACAAGTCTCACAATGGAGAAATTACTCATGCCTGCTCGAGCAAATCGAAGAACAACTGGAAGACAGTGCTCCAGTTCTACAGAAAGGGGCTTCCCATCTCAGGACCTGGGTGGAATCAGGGCAAACAGCAAAGCTACCCTGGAATAGAAATGGGACAGTTTAGAAAGCATAAAAGCATGGTCTTGATGCAAGCCATTTTGACTTAAAAGACTGATCCTGGGGAAGAAAGTGCTAAACCAGCCTGAATACTTCATCTGGGATTTACAATACAAGTCCAGAAGCCTTGCGCTTGGAACCCAAAGAACTAAGTTGTGGAATCCATATTTCTTACTGTATTTATCCAAATAACTGCAAGTATTAACAAGAAGTAAACTTGTTTAATATTTACTAATAACTAGGGGAAGAGAAAAGGAATATAATGCTTGTTGCCCCTGGGTGAATCTCTCCATTTTGCCCCCGAGAGACAGAATGTCTCCTTGAGTTAATCCCTCCAAGAAAATTGTCTCTGTCAAAAAACGCTTTACCTCTGTAACTGTTCAATCACACCTTCATGCAGTTCTGTACCTCAAACCTCCTAAGATGTTCTATAAGTATGCTAACATCTCTGCATTAAACAGGCCATTGTGACCATCAATCTGAGGTCCCCGATCTGTTTGTTCCTTTGTTGCGGAGGTCTTCGAGGTGGTCTCTCAGCATCAAATGCACATATCATGCACCCACATTTTGAACTCATAGTTCTTATGTGTTGACTTTTGTAAATAATGTTGTTATGAAAGCATAGGAGTAAGCAAGATATTGCTGGGTTAACTGGTACTTTTCTTTTGATATATTTTCAGGAACCTTCATGTCTCTTTTTCATGGAAGCTAATGTACATTTCCAGTAATACTACGAAGAATGCTTTCGCTATACTCACATCAACATATGTTGTCTCCAATCTTTTTGATATAGGACATCTTCACAGGATTGAGGTGATGATCTCAATACATATGTTTTAGTAGGGACCACCTTGACTGTGTTGGCGTAGAGAGGGGCACGGGCAGTGTGGATACTTCTCCCAGAGATCTTGGCTGAGCAATGTATTTCTGACAGTTTTTTTTGCCTCGAAAGAGCAATGTAGTCTTCAGCCAGGAAGTGCTTGTGGACCTGGATGCTGCTTCTGGGGATACTCAGATTGGGTATTGGTCTGTCGGTTTGGTGCTCAACCCAATGATGCCGAGGCCCATCAAAGTCACCCCAGTCCATGGCCACAGTTGGCAGTGCTCAGGGTATCACGCAGTGTTGAGGATCAGATATGAAGACTTTGTATGCAGCGCATTTGTTCCAGTCCTTTGAGTTCTCTCCAGCCCCTAAGTATGAATCTTTCATAAATAGAATTAAATAGAGTTCAACCCTCAAAGGAGAATTAAACAGAGAATTTGAGCCCTGATGACTCAAGCTTGGAAACAAGACCTCGGATTT
This sequence comes from Sorex araneus, assembly GCF_027595985.1. NCBI lineage: Eukaryota > Metazoa > Chordata > Mammalia > Eulipotyphla > Soricidae > Sorex > Sorex araneus. The sequence goes on from NC_073313.1 coordinate 201,375,233, forward strand.
TCTCTAAGTGAACTGTTCCAAAATATGTATCCCAGTGTAGAGATTTTATAAAATGTACATGTTTGAGGGGAGGTGACTACAAATATCTCAGGGATTCTACAACCTAATAAATGCTATATAGTATGGCTCCTGATTCAATGTTATCTATGCACAGAGATAAATAAAGAGGACCATTTATTTATTTATTTTTTGTAAGCTTTCCTTTAATCCACTTTTTCCATATGAAGGATTGGGATTTGTCACAGTAGTTGCTTCTCTATACGTATTAGTGATTCATGAATATCAAGTCTCAGATCATTGTGAAATCAGCACAAGATCACCAGCAAATTTGTACCCAATTTCTTTACAGAATCAGACCTATGTGTTCTAAATCTGGGCTCCCCACTCACAGTGAAAATGCGGGTATTTAATAAATTACTTTGTTCAGATTTTATAAGCTTTCTTTGACAGCGGAAAGGTCTGTGTTTGACCCTATCTAAAGAGTACAATAAAATATTTGGAATTTGTACACATTCGATTCTAATGGAGGAAGATCAGTAAACAAAATATATTTTTATACATTATATAATATGTTAGATGCTTAAGTGTTTTGAAGAAAGTTAGACTAGGAATGTGACCTTTTCCTTGATGATGTGTGATTAGCAAAGAGCTCTCTCAGCAGGTGGTATTTAAGGAGTGATCTGAAAGAAATGAGGAATTTCTTTATTCACACAGATATCCAAATGGGCCTGTTGGATATCTAGGGAAGTGCTGGTTAGGCAGAAGGAGCAAAGGTACCAAGTCCCTGGCCAGAGGGGTCTCGCCTGCATGAACAAATGAAGGGAGGTCACCCTGTTAGAGGATGAAAGAGAAATGCAGGAAAGTGGGATGAGTAAGATACGGAGAAGTTGGGGCCAGAGCGATAGCACAGCGGGTAGGATGTTTGCCTTGCATGTGGCCGACCCGGGTTTGATCCCCAGCATCCCATATGGTTCCCCAAGCACCGCCAGGAATAATTCCTGAGTGCAAAGCCAGGAGTAACCCCTGAGCATCACTGGGTATGACCCAAAGAAAGCAAAAAAAAAAAAAAAGATACGGAAAAGTCGCTAGAGCAAAATCACATCAAGCTTATGAGAAATGTTAAGTCATTTGACACTTCAAAATGGGTTCTTCATTAGTCCAAAGCTATGCATTATGAGCTCTAAGATGGGCTGCAGAGACAGTCCAGGGGTAAGATGCTTGTGCTGCATATGGACCCTAAGCACTGCCAGAAGTGGCCTCTGAGCATGCCAGGTGTGATTCCCCTCAGGCCCTCAAAAAGAACTCTAAGCAAGCATATCTACCTGTATGCAAGATAACCAGTAGAAATTAAAGTAGTGGTACTTACCACGGAGACATAATCACATTCTAATTTTCTTTTAGGGACTGGATCCAGTTATCATCCTGTAACCTAACCAATGATGAACACATTTCTCTTTTCAGAAAAAAAGAATGAAGTGTGTGTAGGAGGATTCACTTTTTTTTTTCTTTTTGGTTCACACCCAGCGTTGCTCAGGGGTCACTTGTGGCTCTGCACTCAGGAATTACCCCTGGCCGTGCTTAGGGGACCATATGGGATGCTGGGAATCGAACCCGGTTCGGCCGCGTGCAAGGCAAATGCCCTACCCGCTGTGCTACCTCTCTAGCCCCAGGATTCACTTTTAATGTTATCATATCTATTTTTCTTTTCATTGAGGTATGGCTTATAATAGTATCAATATTTATCTTGGGACATACACAATACAACTGTGACACAACTAACCAAATGCCAATATCTTTCTACACAGTACATTGGTCCCCTCTGGTCCTATTCCCTTACCTAATTCTGTCCACTCATTCTCCCACCTTGACAAACTCAGTTCTGTTGACAGAGTACAAGTGTTTATTTTCATTAATCATTGTCTATTCCCTTGTTTTGATCTTTTTATACTCATATACGGTGGACTTCTATGATTACTACTTTCCTTAGTTGTTATGTCAAGTATTGTACATTTGAATGTGGACTTTTCTCCCTTTGTTTCTTGACTTCTTTTTATACATGTTAGCCTTGGGTTCTATATGCTAAGGAAGTCTAAGTTTTATCGTCTGGTTTCTTCTTTTTATTTCTTAAAAATCTTTTTTTTTCTCTTCTATCTACCTTATCAGAATTATTCTGTTGTTCCTTTTGCCAGATTGAGCTATATGCTATGCTTTACATGAAAGTTTAAAAAAATTCATTGTGTACTTTTAATATCCACTATCTATGCTTACACATATGACTTCAATCTCTCTTGATATCCTCTCTCCTTCTGCATCTCCTTTCTTATTTTGCTAATGTGTGGTTCTGTGCTAGTATATTTGGTGTATCTAATTTCTTTTTTTTAATTTTAGTAGTTATTTTTGCATTTCAGTACATTTGACTTCATGTCTATGTTATTAATACTTGTTTCAAGGATTCATCTTTCATTCTTTTACTGGATTTAATGACATTTTTGGCATTTGATTTCTTTTTGGTGGGGGAGGTCACATCTGGCAATGCTCAGGGGCTATTAGGGGTTACTCCTGGTGGTACTCAGGGGACCATATGGGATACTGGGAATCGAACCTGGCTTGGCCACATGCAAGGAAAACGTCCTACCTACAGTACTATTTTTACAGCTCCAGGCATTTGCTTTGTTTTTCCCCCACCCTCTACTCCAGGACTGTGGCTATATAGAGAGAAATGGAATAATATGGCAAGTGGGTTCATACCAGTCACTCTGGGAGGAAAAAGTTATTGTAGGGTCAGGATTACTTTGAGTATAAAGACTCTTGCAGTCCCCTTTATCCTTATGATCATCCTATTTTCAATCTGATCAGAAAGTATGTGATGAGGGAGTATTTCTCAGACCTAATTTATTTACCTGCAGCTTCGAAACTTAGACTTCTTCAGGTCTCCATAAGCAGTTTGGGGTATGAAGGACACTAAGCCTGCTATACTACACTGATAAAACAACAGAGATTCACTGTGTATTCACAGGACACAGTTTTAGGAGGTTGCATGCAAGTTTCTTTCTCTGTAAAACAGCACATGGGGCCTGGAAACTCGGGTGACCTAGTGACCTGGTTGCCTGTCATTTTGTAGTTTATGAGGAAGCACATCATATTTTGATGAAAAATAATAGCTGTACAGAAATATCTTGGTTTTGAGCTGTATGAACAATAGTAGGGATTGATTTATCTTTCTCAACATGGTGAGCAAGAAAGGGTAATCTATGAAAGAAACTGACAAGCATTAAAAGAGTTCTCTTTTCTCTAAGTACAGTTAGAATGCGTTCTCAGACTCCCTTGCAGATAAAGTGGACATATCTTTGAGTTTATGCCAACAAAGTATCTTTGGAAATGATGCATGTCATACTTTTATATTTATCTTTATTTAGATGTTAATTCTCAATTCATTTTGAAAGCTACGTTTGGAAGATTCAAAGAAATGGAATGATTGTGCAGAACAAACCTCTGTTTCTTCTCACTCTTCACTTCATCAGTAGAACAGGAATAAGTGAAAATAAAATTTCATTGCATCGAACCATTAGTATATTGGAGTTTATCTGTGAGGGAAAACTATCTTAACAAATACCATAGGTGAGACTTCCAGAAATGAGAGGAAGTTAAATGTTCCCTAAATTCTCTTACAGTGAAGAAATCTATCCATTTGGTGGGAAAAGTATACACAAAAGATGAAACTCAGGGCGTTGAAACAATATGGAATATTCAGATAAATCAAGTATTTTCATATCTTTTTTTTTTTGCTTTCTTTGGGTCACACCCAGTGATGAACAGGAGTGTGTTCTACTCCTAGCTCTGCACTCAGAAATTACTCCTGGTGGTGCTCAGGGGACCATATGAAATGCTGGGAATTGAACCCCGGTTAGCTGCATGCAAGGCAAATGCCCTACCCACTGTGCTGTCAATCCAGGCCCTGCTCTGAAGTATCATTTTGCTGTTGTTTTGTTTGTTTATGTTAGGGACACAGCCAGCAGTACTCAGGGCTTACTCTCCTGGATCTGCACTCAGTGATCACTTCTGGTGGGGCTCAGGAGACTAGGTGAGGTCCTGGATATCCTGAGCTTCCTTTTCCCCCCAAATTGAGGCCAGCTTCCAAGCCATGGAGCCAACCTACCTCTTGATACTTATTTCTACTATTCTTGGGTGTTAGTCTCCTACTCTGTGATTTTATCAGAATTTCTATTCTTAATTACTATTCTTAATTACTTTATTGCTTAGAAAGAAAAATATTAGTATCTTCCATGATACTAACTACTAGATATAAATGTTAACACTATGTTTGATGTTTTGTGGTTGAATTTTCCAAGGTGATCCAAACCATGCTTCTATTGAACATTTTTTTTTCCGCTCCAGAAATTTGATGATCAACAGGATGATGATGATGATGGTGATGATGATGATTTTTTATACCAAACACCACTAATCATGCCCCTGCTACTCAATAATAACAAGAAAGATCTAAAAAATATAGATCTTTCTTGTGTTATGTCACTGTATACTAGTCACTCCATGTTGGTGAATATGGACCTAATATATTAATGGTTAATTTGCATCAGTTGCTCATTAAAAGTCAAGCAAAAAGTGGTATCTGAAACACACAGATATATAATTGTCTTCTTTTGGCTATTGTAAAATTGTGCTTCCTATGATGATACTATTACTTTCTAGAAAATCATGTTATTCTTTTTTTTTTTTTATGCTTCCCTCATACAAAGTTCGGGAACCCATACCTTCACCAGTGCCCATTCTCCACCACCAGTAAACCCAACATCCCTCCCACCCTCCCCAATCCCATCTTCCCCCCCCCCCACCCTGCCACTGTGGCAGGGCATTCCCTTCTGTTCTCTCTCTCTAATTAGCTGTTGTGGTTTGCAATAAAGGTGTTGAGTGGCCACTGTGCTCAGTCTCTAGCCCTCATTCAGCCCACAACACCCTTCCCCTGCATGGCCTTCGACTACATTATAGTTGGTGATCGCTTCTCTGAGTTGCCCTTTCCCCAGAATGTGAGGCCAGCCTCCAAACCATGCAGTCAACCTCCTGGTTCTTATTTCTACAATTCTTGGGTGTTAGTCTCCCACTCTGTTATTCTATATACCTCAGATGACTGCAATATTTCTATGTCTGTCTCTTTCTGACTCATTTCACTCAGCATGAAACTTTCCATGCTGATCCACTTATATGCAAAGTTCATGATTTCCTTTTTTCTAACAGCTGCATAGTATTCCATTGTATAGATGTACCAAAGTTTCCTTAACCAGTCATTCGTTCTAGGGCATTCGGATTTTTTCCAGATTCTGGCTATTGTAAACAGTGCTGCGATGAACATATAAGTGCAGATGTCGTTTCGACTATACTTTTTTGCCTCTCTGGGATATATTCCCAGCAGTGGTATTGCTGGGTCAAATGGGAGCTCAATATCTAATTTTTTGAGAATCGTCCATATTGTTTTCCAAAAGGGCTGAACCAGTCGGCATTCCCACCAGCACATAAAGCCAACAAAGAGGACTTATGGTCTAACGCTGATATCAGCTGTTGGAAATTATCTTGCAGCTGAAATTTGAGCTGGTGCTTTCATATTCCAGGTTCTCGTACTCAATTCTTAGAAATAACAAATTTTTCAAGACTAAAAAGAAACTAATTAGTTAAATCAAAGTACCTGATTTAAATGATATGTTAGGAATTATAAAGTTGCTATAATTGCTTGAGTCTCTAGAAAGCATCTATTGGTTACTGTGTTATGATATCTTTGGTATAAAATGATCAGGATGATCAGGGAATGTAGCCCTGGCTTACTCAGTCACCAAGAGGTATAAATATACTCTGAATAAATACAATGATAAGACACATGACATCTCCAGCCTTATTACAGATGATGGAGTAACCCAGGGTAAATTCCCTAATCATGTCGTCCACCTACAAGATGGTCAGACTTCTTCGTCAAGACCCCGAATGAACGGTTTGAGTCTCCTTGTGTTCCTGGGGCAAGCAGACGCCATTGGGCTACACTAGCATGTAACAGGAATGAATGGAGACACTACTGGCGCCCAATCGAGCAAATTGATGAGCAAGGAGATGACAAGTGCTACAAGTACAAGTGATATTTACACCAGAGACTTAAAAATCAGAGACCATTGTCTTTATGAGAGCTAATTAACCAGTGGAATTGGTGGTAAAATGTTTTCATACATACTAACATTGATTGCATGTAACATGTTTTTATAGTTCTTAATAGTGATACTGAAATATTTGCTGAATAAATATATCCAACTGTGCCATTTTATGAAACTGGTTTATTTTATTCTTTTATGTTTGGAAATTTTCTTGTTATAAATATTTGTAATTTAGGTCTCAATTGATGCATGCTTGATAATAATCAGAATTACTTTTCTGAGATTGAAGTACTCAAGTCAAGTACTATATAGATCTAACTGGTGAGTATAATTAAGGGAGGAAATCAAAACACTGTATATGTCTAAATATCTCAATGAAAATGTTGAGAAGATACAAACCAGAGACTATTATTACCATGTTTTTTAGATGAAATGAAATAGTTTAATTGGAGACAGTCACAGATATCGGTAAGAATTACCAAATTTTGAAGTGAAAATTATTTATATAGGAGTAGAAGCTAAATACAGGTGGGAATGACTCAGACTACATAAAAATAGCTTATATTCTAAGGTATTATTCTCATAACACACACTTAACTCCCTGGTTTACATTAAAGAAAATTCTTGAAATATTAATGGGACAAAACCTTTGGTTAGGTATTTTTAAGGTCTTCTACTCTGAGATGTATATACTTCTTATATTTCCCCCTGTGAATGTAAAGGTGTCTCAGAGCACTCATTGGGTCTCTGTGTAGTCAACATGTGATGAAACAGTAGCAGTAATAGCTTGCTTACTTCACTTACAATTGAACAGTATGGCAGGCCTCCCCCTAGCATCACCAGGTCAATAGTCAGAGTGTATCAGCAGAATGCAAGATATGTTCAAAATGTGCTTGTGACTGAGTACTATAGCCAGAGACATGTATTTAAAATATTAAAGTTGCTATAAAACATGAGTCCACTGTTAGATACCAGAGTTTCCTGAATATAAAGTATTCATGCAACCAAGCTTCACAGGAATATGATAACCAGAAAACAATTACTGAAAGAAAACACTGTGAGTTAGTCTTGTACAATAGGAACACAAACTAAGGCAGGCTTTCAGAAGAGAAAATATTTTGTGGAAGCAAAAAGCTTTACAAACTTAATTTTCAGAAAGTAATTATCAAGCCTCATGATAGCATAAAGTCTCATTGATCCAAGTTTCTCTTTCTGTATGAACTTCACTGACTTGCATGACTTGGTATCAGTAAAAGCTAATAATGATTCATGTTATTAGCTGCAATAGACCCAGCCACTGACAACTCAGCTTTGACCTTGATTAGCACCTTGTAGGATCATTCTTTAGTCATGAATCCTAATCATCTTAAAACACCTGTGAATTTGTTGAAACTCTGGACTGCAGATAGTTGAAGACGCTCATCTTGTATGATCCCAACTCCAATTTGATCCCCTCCATCAAATAGTCCCATAGCACTGCCAGAAATTATCCCTAAACACAGAACCTATACTAATTTCTCAGTACTTCCATGGGGTGCACAAATGCCCCTTTCCTCAAAAAAAACCAAATAAAATTCAAAACAAACATTTTTTAAAATAATGTTGGAGTTCTGCTATTTTTAAAAATAATGTAGGCAAACCAAACATTCTTGAATGGTTGAAGGGCTGCTATGCTACAAGAAAATAAGTGTTCAGCTTAAGAAAAGAATGTACCCACCTGAGGTGTGATTTAACCAACAATCCTTATAAAATCTTATAAAATCTTAAAAATATTTAACATGCAAATTTTTCACTTAGATACTTAATTCAGTCATAATTGCAAGAATCATGTTTAGTCTGAGTTAGTCTTAACTTTTAGCGGCATACCCTACTCTAATCTCCAGATGAACCCTTTCAAACATATATCCACTAATATTTTCTTCATCAAACATTTACTGAGATCTGAACAATGCAATAGGCACTTAATACTCTGGTGCAGCAACACAGAAGTCACAAGTTTTATAAAGTAAATTTTTATACATTATGAAAGAAGAATAAAATCATAGAGTATTATTGTACAAAGAATTTGTAGATGCTTCTTCTTGCCTTCTAGCTGGACCCACTATTTCTCCTTCCCAGTCTCCCCAATTCCTGTTTTTGCACACATACAAGCTACACATATCAACTCATTTTATTTCCACTTTTCTATTTCATGCTTGACCAATGTAATATGCAGTTGCTCTTTAGAGAATAAAACTAAAGGGAAAAATAGAAAAAATCATAAAGGGGATTAGGTTCTCTTACTCAAGCAAATAACCCAATTGTAAGTAATATAAATTGAATATATGTATAAGAATAAATACATATATTGTCTTTGGACCGAAAAATAGTACAGTGAGTGAAGCACTTATTTGTACTGCATGTGGTCCCCTAGCCCTGCCCTGAATGATCTCTGAACACAGCCAGAAGTTTGGGTCACAGTTGGGTGTAACCCAAAAATTTAAAAAAGAAATATTTTCTCTAATTTTTATTTCTATAATATATATTCAATGATCTAGTACTTATCATTGTAGATAAATTTTCTTTAATGACAACACTCAAAAATTCAGTGCTCTATGAAAGCTCATATTGACTCAAGATTTTTATAAAGTATTCTACCTCTGTATTGAACTTAACATAATTCTTTTCTAATACAGATAGCACTGTAGCACTATAGTCCCGTTGTTCATTGATTTGCTCGAGCGGACACCAGTAATGTCTCCATTGTGAAACTCATTACTGTTTTTGGCATATCGAATATGCCATGGGTAGCTTGCCAGGCTCTGCCTTGCGGGCGGGATACTCTCTGTAGCTTGCCGGGCTCTCCAAGAGGGATGGAGGAATCGAACCTAGATTAGCTCCGTGCAAGGCAAACGCCCTTCTCGCTGTGCTATTGCTCCAGTCCTCTAATACAGGTATTGCTTTTAAATGTTTGGGTTCACTATCATCCTGTCGTTCATCGATTTGTTTGAGCGGGCACCAGTAACATTGTGACACTTATTGTTACTGTTTTTGGCATATTCAATACCCCACGGGGAGCTTGCCAGGCTCTGTATGTGGGCTCTCTGTAGCTTGCCGGGCTCTCTGAGAAGGGCGGAGGAATCGGACATGGGTCGGCCGCATGAAAGGCGAACGACCTACCACTGTGCGATTGCTCCAGCCCAAATGTTTGGGTTATACTAGTTTTATACACTGAAGATATGCAAAGAGCATTTTGGCCTTTACACCAAAGGCAAACATTTTACATATAAATCAATGTTAATTGCTTCCCTTCTTTATTGTATTTTGTCTTATACAAGTTTCACAGGATACTCTAGGATAATGGGGAAAATTGGTTTCACAGAAATATCACTGTATCACTATATCACTGTCATTTTGTTGCTCATCGATTTGCTCAAGCAGGCACTAGTAACGTCTCCATTGTGAGACTTGTTACTGTTTTTGGGATATCAAATTAGCCACGGGTAGCTTGCCAGGCTACCCACTTGAATTATCATTTCCACATTCTGCATCCTAAATTGTTTTATCCTAGTCACTGTATACTCTATCCTTCAAAAGAAACCAGAGGCCAGAGGAAAAATTTAACAGGCTGAACACATACTTTGCATACAGGACTCTAGAGTTAAATACACAGCACATGGCCACTCAAATACCTCTGGGAACAACTCCTGAATACAGAGCTGAAAGTAGCCCCTGAGGACTGCTGTGTGTGGACCAAAAGCCAATTTTCAAAAAAAAGAGAGAGAAAAAAAACTATGTATACTGCTAGGAGCAATCTGAACACAAATGGAACCAGAATTTTTTCTTAATTAAGTATCTTATTAAGCTCCATAGTCAAGAATTGTTAGGGCTCAGCTTTAGGTTCTATCACTTGTATCACTTGTCACTTGTCATCCCGTTGATCTTCAATTTGATCGAGCGGGCACCAGTACCGTCTCCTTTTGTCCCTGTTGCATGCTAGTGCAGCCCATTGATATTTGCTTGCACCAGGAACAGGAAGAGCCTCAAATCGTTCATTCAGGGATTTGATGAAGAAGTCTGACTGTCTAGTTGGTGGACAGCCACGTAGTCTTCTGACGTCCTGTAGAATCCAGTCGGTAACAGCTCTAGTCCAGTGGTCATCTCTGAATCGCATTACATGACCGGCCCATCTGATTTTTGATGCCTTGGCAAACGAGACAGCATCCCTGATTCTTGACCATTGATGGAAGTTAGAACTCCAGATTCCTTCTCTCACTTGAGTGAGATGTGATACTCCTAGCATAGATCTTTCGATTTCTCTTTGGGATACTCTAATAGCATTCTCATCCTGTTTGCGTAGGGCCCAGGTCTCTGAGGCATATGTTAGTGCAGGAAGAACGGTGGAACCAAAAAGATGTGCCCAGAGTCTGATGTTCTTGTTCTCTTAACCACTTCTTTGATGCTCTTGAAGGCATTCTACACTTCTCTCTTCCTCCTGCGCAGTTCTGGCACCAAGTCGTTCTTCATGTTGATTTCTCGACCCAGGTACACATAGCTGCTGCATTCAGAGATGTTTGTTCCATTGAGAGCAAATGGAGCTTCAGGGACCAGTTCGTTTTCCATGAGCATCGTCTTGTTGAGATTCAGCTGCAATCTGACCTTTCCACACTCGTGGTCAAAGTCGGCCAGCATTTGTGCCGCTTGGCTAATGTTTGGCCTTATGAGAACGATGTCATCAGCGAAGCGGAGGTGGTGTAGTTGCCAACCATCTATCTTCACTCCCATTCCTTCCCATTCCAGTCGTCGTAAGATGTTGTCGAGGGTGGCACTGAAGAGTTTCGGTGAAATGGTATCACCCTGCTGCACCCCTCTCTTTACATCAATGATCACTTCCTTGTAGAATGGTGAGATCCTGGTGGTGAATCCACAATATAGCTCTCGGAGGATTTTGATACACCGAGTTTGAAGCTAATGTCCGAGCTTACAAAGCTGTGCAGAGATGCGATAAAGGAAGACCTCAAAGAGAGAAGAGCAGCAGTGTTGGCCAGTGCAGCAGCAGCTCGGGAAAAGTATTCGCAATGCTCGCCTGTCCTTCGCCAACTACAAGACCAAGATGACTGCCCTCCGACATCCTGATGGATCTATCACATCTTCCAAAAAGGCAATGGAGAGGATTATTCACGACTTCTACTCAGATCTCTTTGACAGCCATGCCCACCTGCCCACATACCAAATTCCACAGGATGGATATGTCATTCCCAGTGTCCTCCCTTCTGAAATCCAATTCGCCATTTCATTGGTAAAGTCTCATACAGCACCTGCTCCGGACAAGGTCAAACCCGAACACCTGAAGAATCTGCCACCAGTACTCTTCAATACTCTGGCTCAGCTTTTCACATGTTACCTGTCTGAATGCAAGGTTTCATTCCAATGGAAAACCAGCAGGGCCATTCTGTTTTACAAGAAGGAAGACATCCCGATCAAAAAATGGGGTGATGAAATGAACAGAACCTTTCCTAAAGAAGAAATCCAAATGGCTCAGAGGCACATGAGAAATCCAAATGGCTCAGAGGCACATGAGAAAATGTTCCACATCACTAATCATCAGGGAAATGCAGATCAAAACAACCATGAGATATCATCTCACACCACAGAGACTGGCCCGCATCCCAAAAAACAAAAGCAACCGGTGTTGGCGTGGATGCGGGGAGAAAGGGACTCTTCTTCACTGCTGGTGGGAATGCCGACTGGTTCAGCCCTTTTGGAAAACAATATGGACAATTCTCAAAAAATTAGAAATTGAGCTTCCATTTGACCCAGCAATACCACTCCTGGGAATATATCCCGGAGAGGCAAAACGTATAGTAGAGATGGCATATGTATTTCTATGTTCATTGCAGCACTGTTTACTATAGCCAGAATCTGGAAAAAACCAGAGTGCCCCAAAACAGATGACTGGTTAAAGAAACTCTGGTACATCTACAGAATGGAATACTATGTAGCCATCAGAAAACATGAAGTCATGAAATTTGCATATAAATGGACCAACATAGAAAGTATCATGTTGAGTGAAATGAGTCAGAAAGAAAGAGACAGACATAGAAAGATTGCACTCATATGTGGAATATAATGTAACTGAGAAGTACAAGTTGGCAACGATGCAACTTCTGGCAGATGTCTCTCTGGACTTAGTTACTAAAATACTAAAATACAGAAACCCAAAGCCGAGAGGCTGCTAAATGTGGTCACTCGACCTCATACCTCTTCATCCTCATCAATGGAAAACAAATGATCTAATGCTTCCTTTTCAGCAGGTCTGACTTTAGGGGAGAGACTCTCCAAACAATAATAGTGAGTTTTGTTGAAATATTGTATGCAATCAAAGTGAAAGTAAAGTGAAATGTATTAGTTACACAGGCGGGGGGGGGGCTGAGGGCGGGGGGGCTAGGAGTGTGGGGGGTTAGGGGTGTGGGGGTGCGGGGTGGAGCTATACTGGGATTCTTGGTGGTGGAATATGTGCACTGGTGAAGGGATGGGTATTCGAGCATTGTATAACTGAGATTTAAACCTGAAAACTTTGTAACTTTCCACATGGTGACTCAATAAAAAATTTTTTTAAAAATTAAAAAAATAAAAAAATAAAAATAAATAAAAAGTGGGAAATATATACGTTTAAAGAAAGTACAGCATGGACTAATAAGGGTCTCTGACAAAGGAAACTAAAGAAATAGGACAGAACAAGTACCAGATGTCTCTGAATATATAACAACAAATTCAAGACTTAACTGGAGAGCTGCTGCCATGGGGAATCATCCACTGGCTCTGCTCTATAGATTCCCAACTATATCTCTGAGGAGACACAGGCCAAAGCAGCTAAAATTCATGGACACACTGTCCCTGCGGCTTAAAACCCTTGGAGGGGTTGTAAACCAAGTCCCTGCCCTGCTGAAGCCCCAACAGCCAGCCAAAAGTTCACCTCCATGCTCCATAATATTCTCTGCAGAGGTGCCAAACTACGGACAATTTCAAATACCCAGTGCCCTGGTTGAGAACTCTGGGGTCTTCTCAGAGTGAAAGAGGGCAGCCTCCCCCCACTCCACATACTTCCAGAAGCCCGGGCATCCATGCCACCTCCCACAGCTGCTGCTGTGTCAAGACATTGGCCCAGAACACAGATCCTGAAGTCACTGGGCACCTCCTAGTCCCTCCATACTGACATTCCAGTAGGAGCACACCAAATTAGATGGGAGAGTATCATAGAGGCCAACTAAACTCATCACACAAAAACAGTAACACAGAAGGCTCAACTGGTAACAAACAGCTTAGTAAATTCTTAAGTAAGGACTTAACTACCCTGTGACAACGGGATAAACAGTCTTCATATAAAATTTGATTTTGTACTTATCAAAAAAAGAAGGAAGACATCCACGACATCGGCAACTATCGCCCAATCTGCCTGTTATTTGTCGTCTACATGTTGTTCACTCGTGTCATCCTGAATAGAATATGCAGAACACTAAACGAAGGACAACCATGCAAGCAAGCCGGGTTCCGAAGGGGATTCAGCACAATAGACCATATCCACACAGTGATCAAACTCATTGAAGTTTCGTGAGAGTTCAAGATGCTGCTCTGTCTAATGTTCATCGACTTAAAAAGGCCTTCGATTCTGTTGACACTGAAGCCTTCATCGAAACCCTAGCCAAACAGGGCATTCAAACTCAGTATTAGGTTCTATAGCCACCTTATATTTCCTTGGATTCCACAATATTAAAACTTCTTTGTAGATATTTGTGTAAAAACACAAAAAAGAAAAAGAGGGGAAGGAGCGAGGCATGGAGCACCTTACCGCACCGGGCACTGGGCACAGGGCAGCGGCGCTGTCTCTCCCGCCACCCGCATTCGGTAGTCTCCAGCCGCTTCCCCACCCCGGGGAGATTGATGTCGATGATGAGGCAGGCGAAGGAAGGAACGGAGCCAAGCTGGTTGGTCTCAATTGCAGTTTATTCCAATCTCCTCTCTATACACTCCCGTCTCTCTCTCTGCTTCTTCCCCGAACCCTCTCATACAGCGGCCTTAAATCCTCCTGCATCAGGGGCCAGGGCTTACACATAGGTGTGGTTGCAATCAATAGGGGGTAAAGTTCTATCCCTTAGGGGATGCTTCTACTAGGACAGAATCTCTTTCAGCAGGACACCTGCTCAAGAGCGGAATCCCATGGATGTGTTTCTCCTCTCCTTGTCCAACTAACATATAAGTATTCATATTATTAATCATTTTGTATGGATATAGCAAGAGATGCAATAAGCTTATAGAATTGCTCTCCTGGGGTCACCTCGATCTCAGACTACAGTACTCAGGCCAGATTAGTCTTTCCTATCCGTAGCAGGGTCCTAGTCTCGTCGTTGCTTCTGGATTATGACATGACATGTCCATGACCAAGCTCTTAACATATAGTTAAGCATTAGGCGCTTTGGCCAGACCCATCTCGGTGCCACGGAAGCACACAACTCACCGCTTGCCCTGGGTCTGTCCCGTCCCTCATTGGGACCCTGCTTTTGGGGGTGCTAGGAAGTAAGGGCAGCTGAGGCTTAAGTCAAGAAAGCAGACTGGGAGTGAATAATATTTAAAGCCAATTAAATCCCATGTTACCAAAGCATATTAACAACTGTCTTTCTTTGTCCATACAAAAAGGATATTGTTTTAAAGTAAACTATTCAAAAGACACAAGGAGTGGAGAAAGGCAATATTAACTTACAATACAAATACACTGTCCCAGCAAGGTCTGACCTTACAAATTAACAGATTCTGATTAGGGGAAGAGCTGAATGACTAGTTGGGGAAGGGAGCATAGAAGTGATCATGGATAAACAAAGGAATGGGAGTGACTCGGGAGCACCTTGATGGGCATGACTGATATACCCAAGCTCCTAGTGGCAAGGGGAACAGGACATACCAATGTAGTCTAGAATTGTTTAAAGATTATTACCAGATAAAGCTAAAGTCTTTATGGCAAGGGAGAAAGGACAAACCAAAGTCAGGCCTAAAATACTTAGAGCTATATTCCAACAGATATTTGATTTAATTTTATTCCTATTTCCCCCTCCTAAAAAATACCATCCTCACCTTTTTTCCTTGTCTTCTAGGCTTTTTGCTCTGTCTACCCACTGTCCTTGGACATTTTTCAAGTTCTCTTTCAGTGATGCCTTTCCATTGGTTAACTACCAAATCATGGGGGGGAGGGGGAGAGGGAGGTTATGACATGGTGGGAACAATATAGAATCTAAACATCGGCTTGGAGTTTTGTATCATATGTTGATGAGTAACCTTATTCTGTTCACTAATGTATGTGTATGAGAGAGAAAGGAATTGAAGAGAGAGAAGAAAGAATATAGGGATTGGTATAAACTAAATTTTCTCTCTAATATTTTAATAAGAAAAGGACTTATTTAGCAAACATTAACCTGACAAAGATTAACATCACATTGTTAAAGATAACTTAAAAGGGGCCAGAGCAGTAGTACAGTGGGCAGGGCATTTGCCTTGCATGTGGCAAATCTGGGTTGGATCCTGGACACCACATATATTTCTCTGAGTCTGCCAGGAATAATCTCTAAGTACAGAACCAGAGAAAGCCCTGAGCACTGCTGGTATGGCCCAGAAACAAAAAGCAAAAAAATAACCCCCCAAAACAAACAAACAAAAAAAAAATGAAAAAAGCACAAGATATCTTCGAGTTCTAAATTTGAAAACAGAATTTTATGTGCTTGGAATTATCTAAATAATTTAACTTTTTGGGAAATAGCTTTATTGTAGTCACATTTCCCATCCAATATTAAAATAAATGTGTTGTGCTTCATTTAAACTATGTTAACTTTTAAAATTTAAACATTTATATCAGATTGGAAGTGGCATACGGAAAGAACAATAGGAAAAAAATACTCTCATTAAACATAAACAAAAGTGTACTTGATAGTCAATATATTATAAAATTGGTCAATGACATTCATTGAAACTTATTGTGTGTTTGTAGAAATAGGTACTATGTGTCTTTAATGGATGGGGTTTTGTGAGAATTAAAGCAAGCTTAGAAAGAGGGCAAAATTATCATTACATTCCAGATTTCTACCAATTTTTTGAAAGATTTTTCTGCATGAAAGCCCATTGTGGCTTGCATTTCCAATTATAAATCAATCCTCACATCTGAAATAGACTTATTTTGTTTTAAATTTCTATTTTACAGATAAGGATGCTAAGAAAGTTTTAAATAACTGACCTGAGATTACTCATCCAGTAGAGCTGAAACTAGACTGATTTCTTTCTTATTCTATTCATTTTTCTCCCTTATATTTGTAGCTTTTGTTGGAACTGACTAATGAAATATTCATTTTCCATCCTTGATATGGATTTTTGCATCATTTACTATAAAATTATTTTAAATATTGTTAAGACCGTGCAAGTAGTTATTGATTAAGTCATGCCAAAGAAAATTTCCTACATTAACAAATTGAGGGAATTTCTCATTCTATGGGGAGAACACGGAACTACTTACATACGATACAGACTATTTATATGTGATAAGGTATAAATAAGTGAAAGAAAAGAAACAGAATAGCTATTTAAATATAATTAGTCACATAGTTAATATTGGACTTTCTGTCAAATACAGCACACAAAATTTATAGCAATGCAAAAAGCCTAAAATCAACATGCAATATTTTCATCTATTTAATATTTTATTGACTTTTCATCATTATTGATTTGAACTATTTCATGGTTTTCAATATTAGTGGGTTATTAATTGTACAGTATTTTATACTCAAAGCTTTACATACTTAACAATAATTGTATGAGATCTTACTATTATATCTGTATGCATACTGAATTTCTTTAATATATTGCTTTATGATATTGTCATGAAATTATTTCAATTATTAAAGATTATGGTCTATAGGGCCAATATATTTTCAAAATTATTTGTTGCAAAATGCTGATAACATGAAAAAATACAAGATGCTGGAATAGAGTAAATTTGGCAGGAAATAGAGTATTAGTTAGAATGATTATATAGTTATTTGTATATGTCACTGTCACTGTCATCCCATTGCCCATTGATTTGTTTGATCAGGCACCAGTAACGTCTCTCATTGAGAGACTTATTGTTACTGTTTTTGGCATATTCAATATGCACGGGTAGCTTGCCAGGCTCTGCCGCACGGGCTCGATACTCTCGGTAGCTTGCGGGGCTCTCCGAGAGGGGTGGAGGAATTGAACACAGGTCAGCCCTGTGAAAGCCGCGTGAACACACGCCCAACTGCTGTGCTATTGCTCCAGCCCATCTGTATATGTGTATCTTTGAAATTTCCTAAATAGCCTACAACATTCTGAAGTTTGGTAAATTCATATTTTACATACCCTCTTTAGTCAAGATTAGTATTTTGACTAAAGATCATTCTAAATTTTTCTTCTTTCAGAGATCTAGATTGTCATTAATTTAGATATTTCCAATCTAAGATTTAAGTTTTAGTATTTGTACATTTTTATATGTTATTGAATCACTGTGAGATAGTATTTGTACATTTTCAAATATCAATCCTATTTCTCTCTCAAATGTGAGTAAAACACTCTTTTTTTCCTCTATCAGAGCCAAACTCCATTCCTCTATTGATAACCTCATAAAGCTAATGAGGTATTGATGTTATTTAACAGAGTACAATAATAAAAAATCAAACAATAAATATTTATAAACAAAACTAAACAAAATTATTTAGAATAAAAATTCAAAGGGGGGTATGTGGAAATAGCTCAGTAGTAGAGCACCTGTTTTGCAATCACTGAGGCCTTGGCACCAAGTTTGATGATCTTCAGTACAAACATCTCCATCCTATTACTTCTTCTATCTGGAGCTCAGGTGTCTCAGAATGAAGTGCTGGAGCACTTGATTCAAGTGTGAACTATCCACTGCAGTGGAAACAGAGGGAAGGGAAGAAAAACAATTTAAAGTGATAGGATGTATTTCTGCTTTTAGGTTTTGCATCACTATGTATGTTTTAGCACAGTTGGTTTCTTAAGGAGAGAGAGAAGAGAAAGAGAGAATGAGTGGGGGGCGGAGAGAGAGAGGGAGAGAGAGAGAGAGAGAGAGAGAGAGAGAGAGAGAGAGAGAGAGAGAGAGAGAGAGAGGGAGAGAGAGAGGGAGAGAGAGAGAGGTGATCCTGTTCCCAAACTAGACTGATTAAGTCTGAAAAGGGTAGGGAGAAGAAAATTACAAAGAACGATGTAGATACACAGAAATTTTCTAGTAACAATGCTGAAATTACATAACTTGACTGATCAAATGTCCCATATAATACTCATGAAATTTAGGAAGCACTTATTTTGGGTATCACAGAGCATGACATTATCTTAAGAGGGAGGTAAATGAATAGGTGATTATTGCAAAACAGAAAAGTATCACCTTAAAATCTAACTAGAAACAATTGTAGCAGTATGTCCAACACATTGAATCCCAACTACAAGTCTGGCAGCTGCATATTTGCTTTATATGCTTCCACTTTTCACCCTGACAGCCTTGTAACATAGGATAAACATTCCCCAAAAGAGGGCACTTAAAGCCTCATGTTGAGCTTAGTTTACTTTTTTTCAGGAACTTTTTT
This sequence comes from Sorex araneus, assembly GCF_027595985.1. Classification (NCBI taxonomy): domain Eukaryota; kingdom Metazoa; phylum Chordata; class Mammalia; order Eulipotyphla; family Soricidae; genus Sorex; species Sorex araneus. Next base: position 201,394,017 of record NC_073313.1, read on the forward strand.
AGGAGTTGGACCATTTAGCCATGTTTTTCACTGAAGAGACTTAAATTGCTTTGCCAGGGTAGATCACTACAGTTTAGAGGAGAGCGGTGTGGGAAAAGAGCGTGTCACTTTTCGTTGTTTTTCCCCTCTGTCCCTTTCTTGCTAAATCACAGTTGCTCCCTGGTGGGACACATACAACCTCAGGCACGCACACACCTCTCTGGTGGGACATGCACAGCCCTCTCCAAACCTTAAGGTAAGAAAAAGAAAAACCAGCTCGGTCGCTTGTCTGAGCTCGTTGCTTTTCGGGGTATTGTGGCGGGCTGTGTGCACGCGCCACAGAGAGAAGGTGGGGGAGTGGTATATCTGGAGGGACCGTCCCCTGTCCCCTCCAACTTTGGGAATGTTTCTCCCAGCGCCTCCTGGCGAGCTCGGCACACTTCCGGGCCGAGGCTCGGGGGAGCGGTCGGCGGGCTCCCAAGTACCACTCTCCCCAAGTGCCAAAGGAAGGAGGACGGGGGCGCTGTCTGGTGACTGTTCGCGTGATTCCTTCCAGACGGAGACCTCCTCCAGGGGTTCCTCCAGCACCGCTACGCGTCCTCGGGTCCCACGATCGCTCGCGCCGGGATGCCGAGACTCTGAGCCCCCAGCCGGAGGCTCCCGGGGCACAGCACCCCGGGACACCTTTTTTTCTGCCAAGCCCGGGATGCTCCGGGCGGTCGGAAACCTTCCCAGGCCAGCTTCGCAGGGGACCCGGCAGAGGCGTCGCACCCGGCACCTACGGGTTCCCGGGTCAAAAGTTCCCCCCGCCCCCCACCCCGCCTACCCCGCGCCCCTCACGCGCCACCCCCATCCCCAAACCCGGCAGCCTCGCCTCCTCTCCCGGAAACAAGGCTGCTGAGCAAAGGCGGAGGAAAACCTTGGGCCTTCCGCTCTGATTGGTCTCCCCCCGTCGCGCGGGGCGAGCCTCTGATTGGCTGCCGGCCGTTGTCAGTCGCCGAGGCCGGAGCCGTCGCCCGGTAAGCGCAGCCGGGCTCGGGTGCTCGGGCTGCCGCGGCGGCTGCGAGAGCGGGTACAGCCGGGCGAGCTCGCGCGGGCGCCGCCGCCGCCGCCTCCGCTGTTGCCCACCCCTCTGCGCCGCGCCGATCGCGCGGCCGGTCCTGCAAGCGGCCGCCGGGGAGGGGCGGCCGAGAGAGCAGAGCACGAGGAGGAGGAGGAGGAGAAGGAGAAGGAGGAGGCGGTGGCAGAGAAGTGATGCTGGCGCCGGGGATCCGGGCAGCGGCAGCGGAGCAGCAGCAGCATCTCCGGGACCCTGGCTGCAGCGTCCCCGTGGCCCGCGAGCCTTCCGAGCGACTGGAGAGCGCGCGCCCCGCCGGTAAGGTCCGGCCCGGCAGCGCGCACGCGGCCCCGGGACCACTCGGGTGCTCTTCGGGGGAGGTTACAAAGCTCTTTGTGCAAGGGGCACCCTCACAAGGGTGTTTGGGACCCGGACCGCGCACGGGGACGCTGATGCCCGTGGCCGTGCCACTCCTGCTCGTGCGTCCTCCGCTGCGCGTCGGCCGACTTTGACAACGCGGGGATGACAGTGTGTGAGTGTGCGTGTGTGTGCGCGCCCGCGGTTCGGGTCACTTTGCAAGGAGCGCCGTGGGTCCCCCGTCGCGTGAACCAGCGTCCTTTAGGAACTGGAGCCGGGATGGAGGGAATGGGGGGCTCCAAGCTCAGCAGGGGAGTTGCGGGGGGCGCTAGCTCCCTAGACTTGCTGCTCTGTCCACTGTGGCTCAGCAGGAGCCGGACAAATTGAACTTTAGTGCCCCGATGAAAAGAGGAAACTGTGGATCTCGCGCGTCAGGGGACAGTCGCCTGCCCTGCGGCTCCCCAAAGTCTCACTTTGAGCCGGAGGGAGGAAGAGGCGTGGAAGGGGACAGTCCGGGTTGGCCCTGGGTGCAGAAGAAGCACAGGAAAAGAGTCGGAGGGGGAGTGAAACCGGGTTTGCGGGAGTGGCGACTTTTTGTGGGTCCGACGCCCTGTTGTAGGAAACTCGCCACACTTTCCAGGAGCTCAGAATTGGGAATGGAGAATGGTCCCACTCTGAGGAAAAGGGGCAGAGACGGCTCCTGGGCAAGGCTGATGTGGGGTCTGCCTCTCGACAGCCCAGCCCGAGCGGGGCAGAGCTGGGGTGCGCTTCCAGGTAGACCCTCGGCGTTGCCGGCCGCGACCCAGCGTGGCGTGCGGGCGCAGTGACCGTCTGCCCTGCGGCTCCGCCCTCGGAGAAAGTTCCAGCCCCTCCTGGGTCAGGGCAACCCCACCTAGATCATCGGCAAGTGCAAGCAAGTGTGACCCAGCCCGCTCTTGTGCCAACGCCTTGATATTTTTTGCACTCACTGATTTGATTTGGTAAAGCCAGGGAGACTTCCACCGACGCCTCCAGCCTCTCCGCAGAAAGCGAATTTTCAGCGCTGCTGCCAATGTGTGGTGCTGCCCGGCCAAAGTCTGAGTCTCCGCAGCTCGGGGCAGCGGTTCCTCGGCCCCTACTCTGGTCGCACAAAGTTACTCTTGGCCTTGGTTTTTGGCCCGTGGTCCGTTGCCTTGGTGGGAGTCTCTTTTTCGGAAAGTTACCTGGGCTCTAGCGAACTGCCCCCACCCTGGCGCAGGCGGAAAGAGGCTTTGGTGGTTCAATACGGTGGCTGCGGGGAATGGAAGTGCAGAGGGCAGCTCCCAGCTTGCCAGCTCGAGTCTGGTAAAATAAAAATTGGCTTGATGCAGAGCGGGATCTTGAACTGAGACCAGCACTTTCCTGCTATGTAGTTCCGTCATCTTTTCAACTAGAGTAGTCCTTTACCCCCAAACACAACACGACAGAAATAAAGTACAGAAACTGAGGTTTCTGGCAAAGGCGAGAAAATGAAAGTAACACACAATAGTATCACTGTTTTAAAGGAAGAAAAAAAAAAATCAGTGGGGAGCTGTCCAAAATGTCAGCAGTTTCACTAGTTTTTTTTTCCCCCAATTTAAATTTTAAGGAATTCCACCTTTTCCCATTTTAGTTATGTAAATTATGCTGAAGCAGATGAGAACTGGTAAGACAGCCGTGATGTGAATTTTTTGTCTAAGGATAGTTATATATTTTCTGTTAGTTCATCCATTGTAAATGGAATTTTTAGTGTGTTTTAATTAAATATTTGTACCTTGCATTTTGTTAGCAGCAAATTAATAGTAAATATTTTCTTCCTTGGAGTCATTACATCTGGTTTAAAAGTCTAGTTTTCTGTTACAATTATAGAATGTAGACTTTGTGGTTATTATTCTTGATACAAAATCAACCTGCCACCAGATGATTACTTTTAACATTGTAATATTTGGTTGTACTTTTAGAACTTTATATAGATATGAATAAATTTAAATAGTTTTATTTTGCATTTTATTTAAACAATACTATGAGCTGGTAAAACTGGTTTCCATGTAGCAACTATAAGAGGAAATAGGATTGAAATGTGTTATGCATCATTAATAAGTAACTCAAAATATCTTGTACTAAAAGTAGAAGAATTAAAGAAAAATTCTAACTACTTGAATAAGAAAGTGAATTTTTATATTATTGTCAGGTTACATATTGTGAATTCATTACATTCGTATTGGGGTAAACCACACATCTTAAAGTATAAACAGAGCTTTTGTATTCTTTTAACTTGTATTGGAGGGGAGTGGGGCTTTTATTTGGTAAGATTTTTTTCCAGATAATTAAAGTTTCAAGACCATCAGCACAAAACCTAATCAAGTGCAGACATAAATATCAACAGAGATGTTAGGATACAGCCATTTTGTGTGAGTTTGAAAGCAGAGATGATATGGGGTGTGTCACAGGTAGGGGAGTAGAGCCATGGGTTTGGGGGAGGGAATGGACAGTGCTAGATACTTAGTCTAGATAAGCAATTCAAGTTCTGCTAATTCTGAAAATTCACTTCAATTTTAACTTGTTTCCCTGCAGTGCAGTCCAAGAGACTGCTCATTCTAGATGGGTTTTAGTAACTCGAGTAAATGTCAGCTTGTCAAGACTTAAGGCCACTAAATTCACTTTTTGACCTATACCAGATTTTAATTTCAACAATGCATAACTTTTTCTAAAAAGATCACAGTTGCTGTGAATAGCAGTGCAGTAGATACCATGACATTATGAAATCTACCACATTTGTTAAATAGTCATGTTAGTGTTTCTACATCTTTAGGTAAGTTAGTGAGATTTACTCAGTAGCATTTTTCATTTGATTAATGATGAACTAAATTTTGTTTTAAAATGGAACTTTGGGTCATTAAAAACCTTAACCAGTTCAGTAAATAAGGAATGCATTCTTATTCTCTCCTTTTCTTGCTGTCCCTCCTTTACATTTTTACATTTGCAAGCGTACATCTATAGTACACCAGAAAGGCTCTCAAATGGAATGTGTTCTCCTTTCATTTGAAATAAATTCACCAACTCTCCGTACATGATGACTGTCATTTAGATAACATTCTTAGCTCTTTAGTTAATTAATTGTGATATTGGTTCATTTGAGTAGAATTTAAAGTCCAATGGTTATTGGATTGGCACCAGGTAAAGAATGAGACAATCATAAGGAGACAAACACACATAGACACTCCAAGCTTTTCTGTCACCTGAGCAGCTCCAACTGAACTCATAAGATGGCTGTTTATTCAGTATACTATTTCTCTTCCACCCGCATTCCTACCATATTAGTTATTCTTTCAGTTGCCAGAGATGTTAAGAACAGTTAATAAGTACATCAAAATTCAATGAGTATATTAAGAACAGAGACTGGGACATTGGACATAGCCAATCACAGGCACCCTTAAAGTTCAGAGTAAGGTTATGATAGTTTCCTATTCCTATTTTTACTCATGTTGCCCCCCTACATCTAGAAAACCCTGAACTTTTTAATCTGTTTTTTTTTTCCTGGGCACATTTTTTTTCCTGCCAATTTGTGTTCTAAGACCTAAGCTGTATCTTTACTGGAGAACTTGGAGGACCATATGGGGTCTCAGATCAAATCTGGGTCAGCTGTGTGCAAGAAAAGTGCGTTAACCACTGTACTATCAATCCAGCCCAAACTATTTCTTTATAACCCCATTCTGTGTTCCACTCTACTCTTTCTGTTTTGTTATATGTCCAGTTAATACTATACAAACCACACATTCATTAAATTTACTGAATAAGAACTGGTAAGTAATCATGATGGTACTATAATGCATGTTGTTCCTGAAGTTCTATATGAAGGACAGTAACACTGCCAAAGGTGAAGGTTAAATGTAAAAGGAAATTTAAAGATGATTCAGAATTGGAATAGTTGAATATCTACACTTTAAAAAAATCTTTAAATTATATATTTTTTCAGAGGAATAAATTGAGAAACATCCCCTAACTTTCTTTGTTTCAACTTAAAAACATTGTGAAAGGTCCTTCTGACTATCCAAGGTTAAATCTGTGTAACCTTATTTAAAAAAAGCGGTAGAGTATAAGCAATGATGCAGAAGCCTACCTATGCCACATTTACCTTTAGGAAAGCTTGTCCAAAACATTAGGGTTTAAGATCAAAGTTTTTGTAATGTATATGGATCCAAAAAGACTTGTGATTCTTCTAATAAACTCAAACATTTCCATATGAGTTTGTCTTTAATTCAGAATCAGTTTATTATCCAGTCAAATTAAAAATTAAACCGTGCCATAGGTGTCTGTTCTCTTATTCATAAAGCAATGTGCAGTTATTCCAGCTTCACTCTTTGCTTTCCATTGCATTATTTTCTTCATGGTCTTTAATTATGATCAAATAAATGGTGTTTTTTTTTTGCTTGAATTCTTTAGACACATGAAGAATAAAACCTATCTTTACCTTGAAAAGTATATGTACAAACAGTATTTGAATATGAGAATAAAATTGAAGTTGTGCTTCTAAAGAACCATGCCATGCAATGCATTACTACCAACTTATTGACAGATTCTATTATAGGAAGATAGTAGTGTAGGGTACAGAGTGCTAACAGATATTTATGAGTGATTTATATAGTTTAAGAAAAAAATATTTGAAACTGTTACATTACAGTGCAGTTTTGGCATATGGAGTAAAAAAATCTCCTAATAATACCATCTTAGCATTTGATGTATCTATTATGTTTAAGAATATATTGACCATCCAATTCAGCCGTAGGCTTTGATGACTTGGTTATATTTTTCTTTCTGCTCTAAATGCAAGACTATCAGTAACAGTTCTAAAATCACAAATATCTAAAACAACAAATATTATAACTAACACATAGAGTCAGCTCTGGTTGAATATGAAAATATTGGATAGGACTTGAGTGATTAATCTCACCTTCATAATGTATATGGAAGAACTTTATTCCTTGAAGTTGGTCGGACATAAGGGAAGATCCAAAAATATTATTTGTTAGCCGCTATATATACAAATTTACCTCAGGATAGTTACCCATTAAATAACTCTGCGTCATGTGAGAAGAAATGACTATATCTGCCAATTTGTATACATGTTAAGTATTAATATAGCCTTGCATTATGTTAGGACTGGAGCAGTAGCACAGCAGGTAGCATGTTTATCTTGCACATGGCCCATCTGGGTTTGATTCCTCTGTCCCTCTTGGAAAGCCTGACAAGCTACCAAGAGTATCCCACCCACACAGCAGAGCCTGGCAAGCTACCTGTGGTGTATTCGATATGCCAAAAACAGTAACAAATCTCACAATGAAGACCTTACTGGTGCCCGCTTGAGCAAATTGATGAACAAGGGGAAAACAGTGAGTGCTACAGTGCATTATGTTGTTATCAATAAAGTGTTAACTTGGGATGTGTTTATAGATGCCACTGAAGATTTTAAAGGCTGTAGCTAAATTTACATGTAAAATATTTATACTTATAAACTTACTATGTTTCCATAACTTCTCTAAATGTGTTCTAGAATTTCAATGAAGTATTTTTTTTTTAGTTTCAGGCATTGTCAGGCTTCAAAGTGATGCATAGGTGAGCTTCAGGAATTCCAGGAAATATGAAAATTGTTTGCAAGCTTTTTCTCTTCTTTTTGGGAGAGGTGGAGGACACACATACCATTGCTCAGGTCCTGCTCCTGGTTCTGTACTCTAGCTAGGATCATTCTAGCTAGGGCTTGGGGGGACCGTATAGGATTATAGTGATTGGTTGGCCATATATAAGGCAATTGCCGTACCCACTCTACTATCACTCTGGCCATGCTTTCCTCTTCTTGAGTATTTTATAGTGAGGAAAAACTGTTTAAGGAAACAATAAGCTCTTTACTCCTAAGTGAAAACAGAGAAAAGCCTAAAAATCTGGACTGTGAGAGGAAACTTGCATGGAGAGTATATAGATTTTATAAAAGTAGGACTTCTCTGTTGGTACTAAATGAAAGACAAGAGAAAAACAAATTATTGCTGGTTTTCATCGGGAAATAACTTTCCCTATAGTTTGAAAATAAACATCATTGTATAAAAATCCAGAGTTGCTATCAGGACATGATTTACAGATGTTATGCTGGAGTTGGTTCTAAGCCATTGCAGTTAGCATTTTCTTTGTATTTTGAAGTGAAATGTTTTAATGATATATATATAGATGAAATCAAGACTCAAGCAGTTCTTCACCAAACAAAATTTATGGATGACTGTCCCAGCATCCTAGTACAGAGTGAAAGACTGTTGCCAAAAGTAGTTTTTGGTTATATGTAATTTGTTATAGATTTAAGTGGTACCAGACAAGAAGAATTGCACTAAATATAAACAAATGTACTATGGATTCATCAATAGAGCATATGGAATTAGTGGTTTGTTTTTTCTTCATTCTGTTTATGTCTGTGTTGGAATGTTAGTGAGTTCTCACAGTTGGCCATTTGTAGTTTAGTATCTGTGCCTTAAAATAATAATGTTATCACTGAATTCCAATTAAAAATTATTATTTCTTTATGTTTTGTGTTTTGGCCACATCCTTCAGGGCTTACTCTTGGCCCTGCATTCAGGGATCACTCCTGGCATGGCAGAGGGAATCATGTGGTGCCAGGGACCAAACCCAGATTGATTGTGTGAGAGACAAGGAACTTACCCACTGTACTATCTCTGAATTACAATCTTTGAGAAGTTAGATGGGTTAAATAGTTACAGAGAGGAAGCTATATTTTAGAATAAAGAAGAACCAATAAATAATGAATTACCTCACTGAAGTTTTTTTTTTTTTTTGGCTTTCTTCTGCTTTAAATCTCTTTAGTAAGAGAAATGAAAGACTTTCTTTACTTTTTACATGTTTTAGCTAAAATTAGAAATAAATCAATCCAGAAGATCCTTTTCTTTTGTTTTTTTGCTTTTTTGGGTTATACACTTCGAAGCACAGGGGTTACTCCCAGCTATTGCAATCAGGAATTACTCCTGGCAGTGCTCGGGGGACCATATGGGATGCTGGAGA